>NC_053435.1:98373635-98684228 GCF_007990345.1 Gossypium hirsutum | reverse complement strand
CTCAAATAAGTTTAGTAATGCCTCGTACTCGACTCCGGTGATGGTCTCGGGTAAGGGGGCGTTACATTTATTGGTATCAGATTTTCGGTTTAGCCGATTCTCGGAATATGTATAATGTGAAAAGTGTTTAGAATTACATGCCATATAAATCTGTGATAGTGTGATGTGTATGATCCGATCTAATCCTTATTTTTATTATAGATTATCTTCTATTTGAAAAGATGTCAGATAGACCAGAACAAACTGAGCAAGAAGAAGTTAATAGTAGAGTACAAACCTCTGAACAAGGAACAAGTATTGAAGTTCTAATTTCATTGATGCGAGAACAAGAACTCAAAAATATGATTTATGGATTCATGAATCAGTGGTATAATGAGAATGTGCGAGAAAGAAATCAAACTCCGCAACCTCCTCCCCCTATCTCAACATCGGTAGTACCCCGGTTGCTCCTCCACCTCCTCCGACAACTAAATCTGGTAAACGTTCTCCATTTGAAAAGCTCAGAAAACATGGGGCTGAAGAATTTCGGGGAAGAACAGATGATGACCCTGTTAAAGCTGAATATTGGTTACAAAGTATAATGAGGGTTTTTAAGCAAATGGCGTGCTCACCAGATGATTACTTAATATGTGCCGTGTCATTATTGAAGAAGAAGCTTATAACTAGTGGGAAACAATAGAAGCTGTTGTACCGGCTGAGAAGATCACTTGGGAATTTTTTCAAAATGAATTTAAAAAAATATATATCGGTAGAAGATATCTGGATAAGAAGAAAAGAGAATTTCTCGACTTGCGACAGGGAAACAAGTCAGTGGCTGAATATGAAAGAGAATTTGTTTATCTGAGCAAATATGCTCGAGATATAGTACCCACTGAAGAAGAAATATGCATCTGATTTGAAGAAGGGCTTAATAATGAGGTTAGAATGATGATAGGGGGCACTGAGATACGAGAATTTGTTGTTCTATCAGATCGTGCTTAGAAGCTTGAAGAAGTATATAATAGAAAGATGCAACGAGATATAAGAAGTAAAGAATCTTTCAAAAAAAGTGCATCTAAGTCATTTTCGGCTTTACCGGTGAAGAAATCTAAAGAGGAATTCAGTCGAGCTACTTCAGCACCAGAAAGATCAGGAAAGAGTAGACCAAGACAATCTGATTACAAGGCATCTGACAGACCTGCTGTTAGTGTGGGTAGTGTACAAAATCCCCAAAGGCCTAAGTGTCAACATTGTGGAAGAAGTCACCTCGGTGAATGTAGAAGTAAGTTAGGGGCTTGTTATAAATGTGGGGCCACTGATCACTTTATTCATGATTGTCTCCAATTACAAGCAGAAGAAGTGGAACGGAAGGAGAAACAGAAAACTCCTCCTCAAAAAGGAAGACGCTCTGGTCAGAGCAGTGCCACAGGGGCTACTCGTTCGGGTATGAAAGATACTGCTAGTCGATCAGAAGTTAGGGCCCCTGCTCGTACTTATGCCATTCGAGCAAGAGAAGAAGCAACAGCTCCAGATGTAATTGCTGGTACTTTCTATCTTTATGATGTTCCTGTGTATGCTTTAATAGACCCTGGGTCTACTCATTCATATATTTGCACTATGTTAGCATCTGAAAAGAATTTATTAGTTGAGCCTACTGATTATGATGTACAAGTTACAAATTCGTTAAGTCAAAGTGTGGTAGTTAATTTAATATGTTATAACTGTCCACTGAAAGTTAAGGGCTGTGATTTCCCCGCTGATTTGATGCTGCTACCCTTTCGGGAATTTGATATTATCTTGGGTATGGACTGGTTAATGAAACATGACGCGGTAGTGAATTGTCAAGAAAAATGAATTAGTTTGAAATGTCAAACAGGAGACATTATTTTGGTTGAGTCTGGAAAATTGGATGATACAGTTAGGATGATTTCCTTTATGTCTGCTCAGAAATTGTTGCGTAAAGGAAATGAGGCTTATTTAGCCTATATTCTTGATACTCGAAGTTCTGAATCAAAGTTAGAGAAACTATCTATTGTAAATGAATTCATGGATATATTTCCTGAAGAATTACGAGGTTTACCACCGGATAGAGAAGTTGAGTTCGTGATAGATGTGTTTCCGGGAACAGCTCCCAAATCAGTGACACCGTATAGAATGGCTCCAGCAGAATTAAGAGAGTTAAAAGCGCAATTGCAAGAACTGTTAGACAAAGGGTTTATCAGACCGAGTATGTCACCATGGGGTGCACCTGTCTTATTTGTGAAAAAGAAGGATGGTTCATTGAGGCTGTGCATAGATTACAGGCAGCTGAATAAGGTAACGATTAAAAATAAATATCCTTTGCCTCGTATTGATGATTTATTCGATCAGCTTAAGGATGCTGCAGTGTTTTCAAAAATAGATCTCAGATCTGGGTATTATCAGTTAAAGGTAAAGGAATGTGATGTACCGAAAACAGCTTTTAGAACTTGGTATGGTCATTATGAGTTCTTAGTTATGCCATTCGGTTTGACAAATGCTCCTGCTGCTTTTATGGACTTAATGAATTGAATTTTCCAATCCTACCTGGATAGATTTGTGGTTGTGTTTATTGATGATATACTGATCTATTCAAAGACAAAATCCGAGCATGCTCAGCACTTGAGAATTGTACTACAAATTTTGAGGGAAAAACAGTTATATGCAAAATTTAGTAAATGTGAATTTTGGCTTCATGAAGTAGGATTCTTGGGTCACATTGTGTCAGTTGATGGTATACGGGTAGATCCGAGTAAGGTGTTAGCGGTGATTAATTGGAAAACTCTAAAGAATATTACGGAAGTGCGAAGTTTTCTTGGATTAGCTGGTTACTATCACCGATTTATGAAAGACTTTTCACTGATTGCTTCACTGATAACCCGATTATTACAGAAGAATGTTGAATTTGTATGGTCTGATGAGTGCCAATGAAGTTTTGATCAATTAAAGAAAATGTTGACAGAAGCTCCAGTCTTAACTCAGCCTGAATCAGGTGTGCCATATGTAGTATATAGTGATGCGTCTCTGAATGGTTTAGGTTGTGTACTGATACAGTCAGGAAAAGTTGTAACATATGCTTTTCGACAGACCCTACACATGATCTTGAATTAGCTGCCATAGTATTTGCTTTAAAAATTTGGAGACACTACCTACGTGGAGAGAAATGTTATGTGTATACAGACCATAAAAGTTTGAAATATTTAATGTCACAGAAAGAGTTGAACTTGAGACAGAGGCAATGGTTAGAGCTGTTGAAAGATTACGGTATTGTCATTGATTATCATCCGGGTAAGGCAAATGTAGTGGCAGATGCACTTTGTCAGAAATCATCATTATTTACTCTTCGGGCATTAAATGCTCATTTGTCTGTTAATGAAGATGGTTCTGTGTTAGCTGAATTAAAGATAAAACCAATATTCTTTCAATGAATTCGGGAGTTGCAATATGAAGATCCGAAGTTGGTATTGAAATGACAAATGGTTCGAGATAATTTGAACTTAGAGTATTCTATTGATAATAGTGGTATGTTATACTATCGTAATAGAATTTGTGTCCCGAATAATTTATAATTGAAGAAGGATATCTTATCAGAGGCTCATAGTAGTATGTACTTGATTCATCCGGGTAGTACGAAGATGTATTGTGATTTGAAGAAAATGTATTGGTGGCCTGGTATGAAACGAGAAATTTGTGAATTTGTGGCAAAATGTTTAATCTGTCAACAGGTAAAAGCTGAACATCAAGTGCCTACAGGTTTGTTACAACCCATAATGATTCCAGAATGGAAGTGGGAACATGTGACGATGGATTTTGTATCTAGGTTGCCAGTGACTCCGAAGAAAAAAGATTCGATTTGGGTGATAGTAGACAGATTAACTAAGTCGGCGCATTTTATTCCGGTCAGAATAGATTTTTTGCTTGATAAGTTAGCGGAATTATATGTGTTAGAAATTGTGAGATTACATGGGGTGCCGACATCAATTATTTCTGATCGAGATTCGAGGTTTACTTTGAGATTTTGGAATAAACTACATGAAGCTTTAGGTACTAAGTTAAAATTTAGTACAGCTTTTCACCCTCAGACTGACGGGCAACCAGAGCGAGTGATTCAGATTTTGGAAGATATGTTAAGGTGTTGGATACTCGAGTTTAGTGGCCGCTGGGAAAGGTACTTACCTTTAGCTGAATTTGCTTATAATAATAGTTATCAAGCTAGTATTAAAATGGCACCTTTTGAAGCTCTGTATGGAAGGAAGTGTAGAACCCCGTTGTATTGGTCAGAATTAAGTGAATCGAAATTAGTCGGAGTGGATTTAATTCGGGAAACTGAAGAGAAAGTTCAGATTATTCGAGAAAGTTTGAAAGCTGCTTCTGATCGTCAAAAGTCGTATGCAGATTTGAAAACAAGAGATATAAAGTTCAATGTGAGTGATCGTGTGTTCTTGAAAGTTTCTCCGTGGAAGAAAGTTTTACGGTTTGGTAGAAAAGGAAAGCTTAGTCCACGATTTATCGGACCATACGAAATCATTGAGAGGATCAGTCCGGTAGCTTATAGACTGGCCTTGCCTCCAGAACTTGAGAAAATCCATAATGTGTTTCATGTATATATGTTGAGACGATATAGATCAGACCCTTCACATGTGATTCCTCATACTGAGATAGAGTTACAATCAGATATGACTTATTCGGAGGAACCAATGAAAATATTAGCTCGGGAAGTTAAAGAACTACGAAATAAACGAGTACCGTTAGTAAAGGTGTTATGGCATCGACATGGATTGGAGGAGGCAACTTGGGAAATGGAAGAATTTATGAGATCATAGTATCCGCATTTGTTTTCAGGTACGAAATTTCGAGGACGAAATTTCCTAAGGGGGGGGAGAGTTGTGACGGCCCAAATTTCAGTAATATCGGAACAGTGATTTGTAATCACTAAATCTAACATGTGAGCTTAGATATGAGTAAGTAAATGTTAAGTGTGGTTTTAGAAATAATTTTGAATTAGTGAAATTATGTTGTATAGGAAGTTGTAGATAAAACGGAATAAAGACGACGTATCGAGACCTCGAATTCATAAACCGAGCCATAAATATTTTTAGAAATATTTATGGAGTGTAAATAAGTTAATATTAAAGTTTTTTCAATAAATTTTAAGGTTTCAATAGTTAATTAGGTAAAAAGGACTAAATTAAACTAAGTGCAAAATTGTGAGATGTGATTAAATAGCTCTAGTAATAATTAAAGGAGGACTAAATAGGCAATTAGACATCTATTATTAGGCTGGACGCATGTGTATGCAGGAAAATTAAAAATCAAGTGTGAACAAGGGGCAAAATTGGAAATAGGGTAATAATTTAATTGTAAAATATGATATATTAGGTAAAATCTAGAGTTTTCTTCATTTTTCTTCATCTTCGTTAGCTAAAAAACACCATTACAGAGCTTTTAAGAAGCTGGTTTTTATATTCTACAGCATGTAAGTTTAACTCTTGATTATTTCTTATAATTTTTGTGTTTTTGAGACTTTTACAACTACGTCCATATGTTTAATTCATTAGTTTTTGATTATATGGATAATTTTGAAAGTTTCCATGAACAAGTGCTGAAAGTTTATGATGATTTATCATAGAATTGAGGTTTTAATTCTATTATATGATGATTTTATGAAGAGATTTTTATAGAAATTATTATTTAGGACCTAATTGTGAAAGTTATGAAATTAGGGTTTGGTGATGAAAATTTGAATGTCAAAGGCTGTGAAATAGTTTATAATGTTTAAATAAAGTGTTATTTGAGAAGAATTAGTTCAATTGATGAATAAATTAAGCAGGGACTAAATTGTAAAAAAATTAAAAAGTTTGGGGGTAATAGTATAATTTCAAAAATTTAAGGGTATAAATTGTGAAATAGAATAGAATTGTAATGGATGCTAATGAAGGAATGATTTTATAATTATAGATCAAGAAAACAAAGTGATTCGTGGAAAGGAGAAAATTCAAGAATAGTCCCTGAATTTCTACGACTTTTGCAAATTAACCCAGGTAAGTTCATATGGAAAAATTCGATGTTTGATATGAATATCTTATGATTGTTAAAGTATTTTATTGTAGATGAATATTTTCAAATTATATGAACTAATGAATAATGTGTAACTGAAAGAACAAATTAGCTGGAACAATGGTTTGAGTGCTTTCATTTTATGACTATAATGAATTGACGGAAAAGATGTGATACATGATTCCATATAAGACCATAGCCGGGCTATGGCATCGATACCATGTGATTCGTATCCCCGTATAAGACCATAACTGGCTATGGCATCAGTGTGATGTGATTATGTGATTCTGTATAAGACCATATCCGGGATATGGCATCGGTATGATATGTGATCCGTGTAAGACCATGGCAGGGCTATGGTTTCGGTGTGTGATGTGTGACAATGTGAAAGTCCATAGTTTACTATGGCAATGTGACAATGAAGCACTCAATTCCATTATTGTTCCCTAATTTGACAATGGAAATAAATAAGAAATAGGCCCAAAAGAATTAAGTTCGTGAATTGCATCATGAAAATTATTCAAATGAATTTATTAATGAAGTTGTGAATTGCAGGATGAAATAGTTTAACTAATATATATATAATTGTGTTCAGTGTACGGTAAGATTTGTGTTAATATGCCTAAGAGCTTACTAAGCTTCAATAAGCTTACTTGTGTGTGTTTGATATTTTTTTTTATGTAGATTGAATTAAAGTGAAGTTGGTAGATCGGATCAACACAACAAGGCACACTATCCAGATCAATTCCAGTAGTTTTTGTTTTATGTTTAAAGATTTATATGGCATGTATAGAGTTTAAATGAATTGAAGTAAAGATGTTATAAACTAGTTAACAATATTTTGTACTAAAACAGTTTTTGGTTAGTAGCAGTAGTTTGATTTTGAAAATTCACCATAAATTATGAAAATCTAATTAAAGGTTGAATAAAGTATGAAATTAAATATTATTGAGCCTAGTTTCTTATAAAAGAAATAATGTAAGAAATGAAATTGTAAATCATGAGATATAATAACTTTTGTGAGATAAGGTCAGAGTGATTTCGAGCTCCCCTGTTTTGATTTGTAAAAATCATTAAAAATTGTACAAAAATAATTAGGAGTCATACTGTATATGTATGGATTCCTTATTGGGTCTATTTTTAAGAGAAATAAATGGCATGGTTATTTGAATTCTGTACAGGAAGAAATTTGATTCGTAGTTTACAGGGGTCAGAGTAGCCGAACCCTGGAACAGGGGAGACTTTAACTAATAAATTGTACTAATTGGCCCAACCAAAAATTCCAGAAAAAAATTCAGTTAGTAGATATATGAGTCCAGATTTAGGGAAAATTTACGGATTTGGATTTTGAGTTTTGTAACTCGAGATATGATTTTTTTAGCGACTATAACACAGTTGGACAGCTTGTCTGAATTTGTTTAAGAGCTCAAATAAGTTTAGTAATGCCTCGTGCTCGACTCCGGCAATGGTCTCGGGTAAGGGGGCGTTACAGTTTGGTCTAGATTTCCAACGAATTCTTGTTAACTTGCATCATAATTATATATACACATACATATATTATTTTTAGCATTTATATAAAGTTTAATAAGTTAATAATTAATATTGTAGAGCCTAAATTTTGCCCGGGCCCAACAAGCAGAGCTCAAAACACCAAATAAATTAACAGTCCAATTTACACCTCACTAAACCACCCCACTAATTCCATCACCCCACTTGTCTGCAAAAAGAAAGAGACAATCAGTTGTAAAATTTGGCTATAAAAGCTATTCAAAACTATTGTAAAGGGGGTTCTTTTTTTGGAGAAAAAAGGAGAGCGATTCGAATAGAGACTTTCAATACAAGAAATACACGAGATTAATAAAAAATCAAAGTAAAAGATGTGTTTTTTTGTCTATTATTGTTTTAGGTTCTTTGTTTATTTTATTTTTTTCTTTCAATTTTTTTATATATGAAAGTAAAAATAAATGGGGATTAGCTTACTCATTTTAAAATTGCCGAAAAAATGGTTTTTTTGAGGTTCGGCCGCCGTGTACGGTGGCGCCGACGGTGGCTCGTGAGGGTCCGGTGACCGGAGCAAGCCGATGGCCGGATTTAGAAGGGAGGCGGAGAGTGTTATTTTTAATATTTTTATTATTATATTTTATTACTTATTATTATTATATTACATTTATTTTATTACTGTTATTATTATTTTATATATATTTACTACCATTATTTATTTATTTATTATTATTATTATTAGTAACATACTGTTATTTTTATTATTTTATTATTTTTATTTTTATTATTATCATGGTACTATATTAACTAGTTTTGTACTGTTATTACTACTATTATTATATTTTCATTCTATTTATTTATTTACCTAAAAACCTTATATACCTTTATTTTATTTTATCATTTATTTATATATTGTTATATAATATTATTTTTCCCTCTTTATATTATTATTAATATCATCATTATATTTAATATTATTGTTTTTAAGTTTTTTTTTACCATGCTTATTTATTTCTTTGTTTAATATTAGTCCTTTTCTGTTTCAAGATTTAGTTTTTTCTGTTTATTATTATTTTTATTTCTATTTTTGGCTGATTTATTTTATTTTATACTATTTTTCTCCTTTGTATTGTTATTTATATTAACGCATTTATTATTCTATTATGCATGTAAATACCTTAATTTATTTCTCATTCTACCACAAAAATCATGTTACATTTTATTCGATACATTTAAAATTATATTTTCTTTAAATAAACAATATTTCGTATCTCGGGATTCGAAAAATTGTGCCCTAACTTATGGGGTTCCAATTTTCCTCGTTGAATCTAAGTAACCGAGTACCATTTTTCAATCAAAACGTATAAGTTTCAAATAAAAGTTTATTCTCAGGAATTAGAGGTGTTGTGTCCTAACTCACTGGATATGACATTTTGTATCTCGAGATAAAGATTTCTAAAAAATAAAGGCAATATTCTACGTTTGGAATTTTGAGAAATCGTGCCCTAACTTACTAGGTTCCGATTTTTCATTTGACCCAAATAATTGAATATCCTTTTTAAACTTTACTGCATAAGTTTTAAAAATCAAAAGATAAGCTCAGTTTCGAAAATGTGAAATATCGTATCCTAACTCACTGGGTATGACATTTTATTTCTTCGAAATAAGAGGGTCTTAGCATCCAATTTAATTTATTCAAGTGTTTTTTTTAAATAAAAGTATCATATTCTAAAATCTTTTCAAATTTTCGACATTAAAACATTAATTAATCAATTAGGTACCAATTTTGGGCGTTACGAGGGTGCTAACCCTTCTTCATACGTAACCGACTCCCGAATCCTTTTTCTCGAATTTCATAGACCCAAAATTATTGTTTTAATAAATCAAATTGTTTTATTAAAATGATCAATCTCAGGGTGATCCGATCACCACTCGAAAAAAGATCAGTGGCGACTCCATTTTTGTTTTTAAGTCAACTCCTGTTTTCAAATTAAAAATAGTTTCGACAAATATTATATAAATTTTAAAAAATTTATATAAATTTTATATTTTATAATATATTTTAAGATATTTTAGTCCTTGTAATATTGTCAAGTCTACGTAGAGAAAGCAACGAGGCGAAGTAGGGCAGTTTTTTGCCCGTCCCAATCTTGCCTAATATTTCTCTAACATAATTCTACATCCACTCAATTCCGAAATTAAATATTAAATTACCTGTTCGGAACCCAACTTGAAAACTCAAAATTATACTTAATATGTCATTATTTTACTTTTTTAATATTTATATTAAAATAAAATAATATTTCTTTTTATTTTCTTAATAATACTATTAATTGTTTTCTAGGTATAATTATGCTGGAGTAAATATTAATATAAATTTTATGATCATATGTTTTTAACTAAATTTTTAAATGAGTATATTTTAAACTAATATTATACATAAAAAGGTATTTTAATAATTAATCTAGAGCGAGAGGAGGCATATTAGTTTTTCTAAATTTGATCCGGTCGGACTAATAAAAGGATTAGGCCGATCATAATTTATCTTAAAACTCAATTTTAAAAAAATTTTAATCCAATCGAATAGGGTTAAGTTAAAACCTATCACAGTTCACTCTAAAGGGTTAAGCAATAAAAGTTGAAAAACCGAAATCGATTCAAATCAAGATGTTTGAACGGTTTATGAAATGTAAATTTAATATCTGTAGTTATCTGAAATTGAATCGAATTCTATTTTTTATTTAATATATAATTAATTTTAATTTTTATTATATAAAAATAAATATTTTATATTTAAAATAATAAAATTAATTTAAAAATTCTTGAAAAATATCATTTTTCAAAAATAATTATCAAAATATTTTTAAACATTTATAAAATAATATTCAAAAATAATAAAATAAATCTCATTTTGTTAAAAAAATGTCTAAAAATTTTAAAAAATAAAAATTCAGAAATGAAATCGAATAAAACCAAATTATAATCATCCGTTCAAAATATTAAAAAAAAAAATTAAACCGAACTGATATATAAGTCTGTATGTGTCCTATATTACCCCTACCTACATGTGTCCTTGTTTGTGTGACTCACACGTTTCTCCACCTGAATTACTACCTGTCCACAGAATATCATGCCACCAACGACCCCTGAACATACCAACATGGGACCCAATATTTGTACCACCCGCACTCCTTTTATGCCACGTGGCATGTTACCAAAATTCAAAATCTGTACACTCTGCACACGCCGAGCGCACCCTTTCTTCGCTTCATAAATCTTTTTAGTCATTTCTATTTTCATTATTTAAAACAAAAATGGTACTAAACAATGTGAAACTTAATTTCGTCCAAAAAAAAAACCTGTGAAACTTAATTTGATTTATAATTTGATTTACTTTTATTTTGCTTTTGTCTAATGTCGAATATTTTCAAAACTTGAAATTTGGGTTTATTTATTTATATTTTTTGCTTTTCGAATCTCGAATTTCCCACTGTTTCTCTCTCTTTCTATATGTGAAATCCTTTGCCTTGCGTTTTCTGTCTGTGATTTCATCGATCCTCTCTTTCATTGGCCGCTTCTGTAAGTCTCTATTTCCCTTTCCTATTTTATTCCTGAATGTTTTTCGTTACTAACTCTTTTCTGTCAGATTGGTTTGGTTATTTATATTCTGATTCGCTGTTTGGTTGCTGAGAAAAAAAGGACGAAAATTTTCAAGCTTACTTCACTTCGAACGAAGGTTGCTTTATTTTTTTTGCAAAAATTAATTATATTTTGTTTCTTTTCTCGGTAGCTCGAACAGTAAATCGATATGATTTTTTTTTAAAACTTTCTCCTTTCTCCTCTCTCTTTATAGCTCTGGTATTTATTGTCAAATTTAAGTTGAAATTTTCCTTAAGATTTTTGTATTATAAGTCGCCCTTTTATGCATTTATATTTTTTTTTTCATTTTTTAACCACAGCTGCAGTTTGTATTACTTTTTTTTCCTCAATGGCTAAGCATTCTTCTTATAGTTAAGTCAATATAATCGATTTTATTGCTCCGGTATTTATTGTCGAATTTAAGTTTTGATTTCCGTTCTGATTTCATGTATTATAAGTCACTTCATTTATGAATTTTATTTTATTTTGTCAGGGCTTTCTGATCAAGGCAGTGCAATTTTGATATTGCTTGTTTTTCTCAGTGGCTAGGCATCTTCTCAGAGTTAGAAAAAGGGGCTTTTAGGATTGCTGTCAGACAAGAAGTGAACCTAATGAGATGGTATAAGTAGTACGAGTGTGGACTGTTATAGACATGGGTAGCAACTAGCAAGCCTTTGTGATAAGGAGCTATTTGAGTTGGCATGTACTCATTAGGTGGAGGGTGCTTGTTAGTGACTATAGAATGCTGGTATATAAGTTTTGAAGAATGGATGAAGAACGCATGTTGCATCCCAGTTGGACCGACAAGAGTCCGACTGAAATGCAAGTTGCTTCACATTTCTTCATTCTCTCTTGTGTCATCGCTGGCCTGGTTGGTATTTTGACTATAGTTTACACAGCTTTCCAGTGGAGAAGAAACATTAACTTAAGTTGGATGAAAGCTGTAGCTAGGTCAAAGAAAAACCCGAAGGCCAAACATAAGAGTCCTGCAGCTCCTCATACTTGGGAGCTGGAATCCGTATCCCGTGGAAAGAAAGTAAATTGCTGTGCTTGCTTGAAGCCAATGTCACCTTCCCAAACCCTAGGGCCTACGGTAGCTTCAGATAGTTTCATTCACCGCTGTAGCATATGTGGGGCAGTGGCTCATTTGAGCTGCTCTTCGCGTGCACAGAAGGATTGTAAGTGTGTATCCATGATTGGGTTTGAGCATGTGATGCATCAGTGGGCAGTTCGTTGGACAGAGCTTACTGATCAACCTGATGAAGCTTCCTTTTGTAGCTATTGTGAAGAGCCATGTAGCGGGTCTTTCCTTGGTGGATCTCCTATATGGTGTTGCTTATGGTGCCAACGACTCCTACATGTGGACTGTCACAGTAGCATGTCTAATGAAACTGGTAATATTTGTGATTTAGGACCATTCAGAAGGTTGATTCTCTCACCTCTTTATGTTAAGAAGTTGAGCCCCAATTCGGGATTTCTGAGCTCAATCACACATGGTGCAAATGAGTTAGCTTCTTCAGTGCGGGAAACCATTAGGAGTCAGGGCAAGAAGCACAAGCATAATAATAAAACCTCAGCTGATACAGGTAGTAATGGTAGCATCTCTGACATGTCAACAGAGAGTACTGCTGAGACCCCACAAAATGTAAATGGTTCTTATGCAAAAGAAGGGAACTGCAATGGTAGTATGAACGTAGGAACCCCATGCCAAGATGGTAGTATTAATAAGAAAATAGAGTCAAATCCAAGTATCAAAAGAAGTGGATCAATTAATCAGAAGGATGAGTCTCAAGCTTTAAGGATGAAGCAAAGATATGAGCTGACTGACTTACCACCAGATGCGAGACTATTACTGGTTTTCATCAATAAGAAGAGTGGTGCCCGGCGTGGAGATTCCCTCAGGCAGCGCTTGAACCTTCTTTTGAATCCTGTTCAGGTTTGATTGATTATCTTACTTTTTTTCTTTACTTATTATTATGTGTGTGTGTATGTGTTCATTGGTGGTGGTTGAAGGGGGGGGGGTAGTTGTGTAGGAGGAACTACGGACTAGAATAAATATAAACTCCCACTTCTCTGATGAGATTATTTACTTGCTTTTGGAGAAGTAAATTAGCTCCCTGACAGATGATGAGTGATGCTAGCTAAACTTGATAACATTTAGCATCTGATTTCATATTAATGACAATAGTTAAATTTTATAACCATCCTTCTGATTTTGGCTTTTTGCCTATTAAAAATGACTGGTAGACTCACTTGCAGTTTAAGAGTAACCAACACAGCCTCTCAAGGTAGTCAGAGTTTTCTGAACTCTCGGCTTGCCATATCATGCCAGAGTTACTGTTCACTGCATCAGATATCAGCTAGTTGGACAGGAATGGCTTTCTTCAAAAAAACTAAAGAAAAGTGAGATAGAAAAAACTGTAATTGCACAGACTACCACTTGGCCTGGAATGACTGCTCTCAAATTCTTGGAAGATGATGCACAATGCAATTACTTTTTGGTTTTTCTTAATAAATTGATAACCATATATTTATAACGTAATCACTGACATCACCACTTGGATTGGCATTTTTTTTTTTTTTTATGTTCTAGCTGATCTGATTCTATGTTTGGTTCTTGACTTCCATGGTTGTCAATATGTTCTTTATGTTTTCCAGTTTGATGTTTGTTTGCATATTCTCTTTAAAATTGGTCATTGCTATTTGTTGGTTTTAAATTTCATGTTTTTGAGTGTTTTTCCCGTTGTAATTCACCGCAGGTTATTGAATTGAGTTCAACACAGGGACCAGAGATGGGTCTTTTTTTATTCAGAAAGGTGCCTCATTTCAGAATACTCATATGTGGAGGAGATGGTACTGTTGGTTGGGTTCTTAATGCAATAGACAAGCAAAATTTTGTTTCACCGCCTCCAGTTGCTATTCTCCCTGCTGGAACTGGAAATGATCTGGCCAGGGTTCTGTCATGGGGAGGCGGTTTGGGCTCAGTGGAGAGACAAGGGGGCCTTTGCACAGTCTTGCAGCACATAGAGCATGCTGCAGTAACAATTCTTGACCGCTGGAAGGTAGCTGTTTTGAACCAACAGGGGAAGCAACTTCAATCTCCAAAATTTATGAACAATTATCTAGGTATGCAGACTGGTTCTTTTAAGTCTTCTGGTTAAGTTGAGTTTCTAGATTGTCTAGTTGAAGTTTGACCCAACAGAGAGGGAGAAGAAAAGCAAGGTTAAGAGAGAGGTATTTCTATCGTAGCTGGTTTTTTTGGTTTGCTTGGATTTGTACTTAGCTGCATGTTGACTTTATATTTGCAAATATCGACCAATGATATTTTGTAAATATTTGTCCACAATCCCCTGAAATTGCAAAAATCAATCTATCAGTCACTTGGTATTTTAGCTGGCTGACTGGTAGATGTCATCTTGGTTAGGCAAGTGTATTGGTATTTCCGGTGTCTTCCCTGTTCACTTATTATAACTTGGTAGTTTTCTCATGCTTTATGATTTTCTCACAGGAATTGGTTGTGATGCGAAGGTTGCTTTGGACATTCACAACTTGCGAGAGGAGAATCCTGAGAAGTTTTATAATCAGGTGGTTATCATCTTCTTGGAACGCGCTTTGTGAAGTACTATGCAAAATAAATATGATGATTGATGGAATAACTATTTGGTTGGTTCAACTGAAAATGATTTTTTATTTTGGCCTACTTGATTATGATGGTTTTGAACTTTCTGGTGGTTGCCCTTTACATATTTATAGATAAATGATTTTAGAAACATAAATATATTAATACAATCATGTCAGTTGGAAACTTATACAAGTACCTCAGCATACATTTTCTGTATATTAACAGGTGAAACATAGTCTTTTTTGTATTTTTATGCAGATTTCCATCTCATTACAATTTATCAATTTAACTCAAGCGTAAACAAGAAAATTGTTAATGTTATCATTGGAGGATATCTACATGTATCGGATGCATTTTGGTCTATGTTTTTTTTGTGATAACTTATGCATGCCTAATAAATTTGTCTTATTGGTTATACAATTCCATATTGATGAAGTTACCTCAACGTATGTGCAGTTTATGAATAAAGTGCTTTATGCAAGAGAGGGTGCAAAGAGTATAATGGATAGAACGTTTGCAGACTTTCCTTGGCAAGTTAGAGTTGAAGTGGATGGTGTTGAGATAGAGGTCCCTGAGGTATTGATGCTAGCTTTTATTTAGTTACATTTGTGAAAATCTGGACACTATGTGATGATTGTCCAGAAGAGTTTTTTCTTTCTTAACTTCTCTATTTTTACACACACATATGTTTGTATATGTTAAAAAAACAGTTAAAGGACCAGATCAAATACGCAACTGTTGCTTCTAACTGAAAACTTCTTTAAAAGCTGTTTTGGGTTTTTTTATCTGACTCTCTTGGTTTTATCAACCATTGTCTCTCAAATTTGTGTCTCATTTTTTGGAAATGATTTTTGCAACATGTTCCTTCTGCTGTCCCTTTTTCCCATCATAAAATTCTTTTCCTTTTTTTTGTTAAATTATTTATGCATTGATGCGAAATCGTTATAATGGTGCAAATAACTATTGATTACGCTTACTGTAAATGTCATGATGCTATTCAAAATCTATACAGGATGCAGAAGGGGTACTTGTTGCAAACATTGGAAGCTACATGGGAGGTGTAGACCTTTGGCAAAACGAGGATGATACATATGAGAATTTTGATCCTCAGTCTATGCATGATAAAATACTAGAGGTTGTAAGCATATCTGGAACTTGGCACCTTGGAACACTGCAGGTAATCTAGGCCCCTTGTGGAAAGCTGCTGATAAAACAAGTGTTAAATTCTATCGTGCATTTATCATTAGGCATATAAAACAAGTTTTATGTAAGTTGATGTAATGTCTAGAAGAACTTGGTTTTCACATTACATGTCACCAGTGTAGAGTGTAGACTGCAAGGTGCAGACACAAGATGGAAAAGCTCAGCCATTGACCCATTGTCCTTTATGCTGGACAGTAAAGCATTGAAATTTCTTCAATCCAACTTTTTTGTGTTTAGTTCTGGAAATTTTCCATAAAGTTTTTCTGTGGAATTTGCCTCTGAACTGCTGCTGGTTTGTTGCTATTTCAGGTGGGGCTTTCTCGTGCCCGAAGACTTGCACAAGGACAGTCGATTAAAATACAGCTCTTTGCTGCATTGCCTGTTCAAATTGATGGAGAACCTTGGTCTCAGCAGCCATGTACATTGGCCATATCACATCACAGCCAGGTTTTTTTCCCTCTCTAGCATTTTCTCTATCTTATATTGTTATTCCATTTTTGTATCGCTTGAATCCTTGTAGAATGGGGAGCAATTGGTACATCTGAAATATTATAAAAGAATCAATCCATGAGTATTTCCTTTCAACAAATTGACCCGAGTTAGCATTTTCTGATGAATTTTTTCCTTACCCAATGATTTTGTGTGTTACCTTAGACATTCTTCAAATAACCGTATATGATGTCATTTGTTTTTGTTTTGTTTTATTGTTACAACTATATGACCTGGGCAGGCCTTCATGTTGAGGAGGACAGCCGAGGAACGTCTAGGGCATGCAGCTGCCATAATAACCAATGTGCTTGAGAGTGCTGAAACAAACCATGTAATTAACACGTCACAGAAGCGAGCTCTTCTTCAAGAAATGGCATTAAGGCTGACATAGAAAGTTTTTCTCTCGGTACTAAATGGTCAGCAATCTAGTTCTTGTTGCACGGGCTTTTCTTAAAGATGCTCTTGTTTTATATCTTCTCTGTTTCCTCACTTTATCCAATGTATACATCGTGGTATATGCCAAAAGCTTCTTGTTGAAGCACGTTTGTGTATGGATCTTATTAAACCTGAATACGGAAAGGAGCCCCTCAAATTTAAAGAAGGGTATAGTTTTGGAAAATCAATATTCAAAATATATTGATTGATTAAGATGATAGTTACTAAGTTCATGTTCTGAATTTTTTTCTTAAACCTTTGCAGTATGGTTTATGTTCTGTAATTGTTTGACCATTTTAGATTTTGGGAAAGAACATATTCAGGTATGTATTGTTTTCCTAGAATAGTGAGTTCATTTTTTCACGTTTCCTTAATGCAATTGGAAGATATTGATTCATTGTCTTCAAAAAGATTTTAGATTAGGAGGAAAATGGATCTGCAAGATATGAGTTTATAGGAGCTAGTAGATGTTAGGATTTAAACCTGAGATCTACTGAATGCCAGGGTAGTTAAAGAACCAATTAAAGCTAAAGCTAAATGACTCGGTACGGGATTTAACTGCAGTTTATCATACATGAAAGTTTTCAAGAGAGTTTTTAATAAAACTGTTCTATATTATTAACTGAAGAATTGAACTTAAATAGAGAAAATAGTTCTAATCCTAATGTGGAAAATAGTTCCCTTATTCTAATAAACTACTAAAATATAAAAGAAAATAGTTCTCTTATTCTAATAAACTACTAAAAGATAAAATAAAAAAATTTCTAGAATATGAATAAAACTTATCTACCTAAATAAGATTTATCTACCTAAATAAATTTAAAATATATATACATATTTCAACACCCTCCCTCAAGTTGGTGCATATATCAATCATGCCCACCTTGCTTACAAGAAAATTAAAGTTTGTCTTAGAGAGTCCTATGGTGAGTATGTCAGCAATCTGTTGTTTTGAAGGAACAAACGGCATGCATACTTGGCCTTCTTCAATCTTCTCCTTGATAAAGTGTCTATCAATCTCAACATGTTTAGTTCTGTCATGTTGGACTGGGTTGTGAGCAATACTAATGGTAGCTTTGTTATCACAGTACAACTTCATTGGTGAAGTTATTGGTTTCCTCAGCTCTTTCATAATTCTTTTTAACCGCATCATTTCACAAATTCCTTGAGCCATTGATCTAAACTCAGCCTCTGCACTACTTCTTGTTACAACACTTTATTTTTTGCTTCACCAAGTCACAAGGTTTTTCCAAACAAATGTATAGTATCCTGATGTAGATCTTCTATCTGTTATTGAGCCTGCCTAATCTGTATCTGTATAAGCTTCAATTCCTTTTTGTTCGGATTTCTTGAAGAATAAGCCCTTTCCCGGTGAACTCTTCAAGTATCTTAGAATTCGAAACACTGCTTCTTCATGTTCCTCCATTGGGGAGTGCATAAATTGACTCACTAAGCTCACTGCAAAAGCTATGTCTGGCCTTGTATGTGATAAGTAAATTAACTTACCAACTAATCTTTGGTACTGCCCTTTATCAACTAATTGACCTTCTTTATTTCCGAATTTTACATTTGGATCAATTGGTGTGTCAGCTGGGCGGCAACCACTCATCCCAGCCTCTTTTAAAAGATCAATCACATATTTTTTCTGAAAGACCACAAGACCCTTCTTTGATCGAGCAACTTTCATTCCAAGAAAGTATCTCAAAGGACCCAAGTCTTTAATTTCAAACTCCAATGCTCCTTGAGACGCCTTATTTCATCCACATCATCTCCTGTAAGAATGATATTATCGACATAAACTATAATAACTGCTATTCTACCTTTTTGTGAATGTCGATAGAACATTGTGTGATCAGCTTGCCCTTGTGAGTAATCTTATTTTTTAACAACTTGAGTGAATCGTTCAAACCAAGCTCGAGGAGACTGCTTCAAACCATACAAAGATTTCTTGAGTTTACATACTCGAGTTCCAAATTTTTCTTCAAAACCTGGAGGAGGATCCATGTAAACTTCTTCAAGTTTTCCATGTAGGAAAGCATTCTTCACATCTAACTGCTGTAAAGACCAATTAAGATTAACAGCAATTGATAAAAGAACTCTAACGAAATTTAATTTGGCCACTGGAGCAAACGTTTCAAGATAATCTGTCCCGTATGTTTGAGCGTACCCTTTAGCCACCAATCGGGCTTTGTATCTATCTAAAGATCCATCTGGTTTGAATTTGGTTGTGAACACCCATTTACAGCCCACTGTTTTTTTCCTTACAGGTAATTCCATTGTTTCCCATGTATCTATTTTTTCAAGAGCGCGCATCTCCTCTAAAATAGCCTTCTTCCACTCAGGAACCTGTAAAGCATCTTTCACATTTTTGGGTATTTGTACAGTATCGAGACACGAAACAAAGGTTGAGAATGTCGAAGACAAGGCTTTATAGGATACAAAGTTAGACTTGTGATATTTGACAATATTTCTAACACCTTTTCTTTTGGTTGGCAATTGGAATATCTAAATCAGAAAATTCATTGATTGGATTATGAGTTTTACCTGGACTTTTGACAGGATCTTGCGGGTCGGATTCTTGGTGATGAATCTGGTGGATTTCACTTTCTTGATTTCGATTTCTTCTTGAGTAAACAATTAACTCATTTGTTTGTTTTTTATTCTCATGATTAGACTCAACACATTCATTCTCCTTTTCATTAACATTAACATCATTAATTTCTGTGTTAATTATAAATTCGCCTTCCCCATTATTAGAATTCCTATGTTGTATATTCCTAATCTTTTCTTTATCAATTATAGAATTTTTCTTAGTATAATTCCCTCCCTGAAGATTAGAATCAAAATAAGATTGTGTTTCAACAAATGTGACATCCATGGTAACAATAATCTTCCTATCAATTGGATCATAACATTTGTAACCCTTTTTATTAGAAGCATAACCAACAAAGACACATTTTTTTTGCTCTAGGATCTAGTTTACCTTGGTTGTGAAGATGAACAAAAACACTACACCTAAAAACTCGGACTGATAAATCTGTGATCAATTTAGAGTTAGGAAAATTATCTTTAAAGAGACGAAAAAGAGTTTTATAGTTTAGAGTTGCATTCTATTAATAGGATATGTAGCTGTTAACAAGGCTTCGCCCCAAAGATAACGTGGTACCTGACTAGTGAACATCAAGGCTCTAGTTACTTCCAAAATATGTCAGTTTTTTCTTTCTGCAATCCCATTTTGTTGTGTTGTATTTGTACAAGAATTTTGGTGGACTATTCTATGTTTGGTTAAGAAAACACCTAATTGGTCGCTAAAAAATTCCCCACCATTGGCAGTCCGAAATACTTCTATTTTCACACCAAATTGTGTTTTTACCATAGCATAAAAGGACTGAAACACATTTTTAACTTTAGACTTATCTTTTAATAAAAACACCCAACAAAGTGAGTATGATCATCAATAAAAGTGACAAACTAACGTTTTCCTGAAAAGGTCGAGACTTTTGAAGGTCCCCAAACATCACTATGAATTAACGAAAAAGGTTTGGAGGCTTTATATTTTTGAGGTGGAAAGAATGACCGATGATGTTTAGCTAATTCACAAAATTCACAATGATATGAAGAAGGACTTTTATTTTTAAATAGATTAGGTAACAAATATCTTAAATAGTAAAAATTAGGATGTCCAGGCCTATAATGCCAAATTATAACCTTATCAGAAACAGAATTTAAACATAAAGTAGTTGTTGGTTGACTTAGATGGTCGTCTTCAAGAAAGTAAATTCCACCAAATTTTTTAGCATTGCCAATCATCCTCCCCGAAACCATGTCCTAAAACTTACACATAAAAGAGTCAAATATAACATGACAATTTGAGGACTGGGATAATTTATTGACCGATATGAGATTACAAGCTAGATTTGGCACATGTAAAATATCATGTAAAACCAAGGAAGATGAAATTTTAACAGTGCCTTTCCCGGCTATTGTCGAGAAGGACCCATCTGCTACTTTGATCTTTTTGTTTCCTGCGCAAGGTGTGTAATTTGAAAAAAGAAAATGACTACTAGTCATGTGATCTCTAGCTCCAGAATCAACGATCCATGTGTTTGTTTTACAAGGCTTGACACTGAAAAAAACAGAAAAATCAGTACCTGATTGGGCAAAAGAGGAAGAAGGATTATTGGATGAGTTAGGAATTGAAGAATTCATCCGAAATTGCGGTGATTGAAAAAACTTGTGTAGATGCTCTAATTGTTACTTAGTGTATGGAGACCCTTCCAGAGAATTTTGGCCCTTATAATTTCCATTAGTTGTTTGAAAAGCTCTGCTATCCCCTGATTGTGAACCACGACCATTGCCACTCTTTTTTCTTCCATTTATCGGTTTTCCATGGAGCTTTCAACACGTTTCTCGAGTGCGTGAATATTTTTTTGCAGTGATTGCACCAAGGTTTTTTCTTATCTCTAGTGAAGGCTATTTTAACCATGATGTTACTAGAGATTTTAACCTAACTCTAATACCATGAAAATTTTCAAGAGAGCTTTTAATAAAACTGTTCTATATTATTTACTGAAGAATTGAACTTAAATAGAGGAAAGAGTCCTAATCCTAATTGGGAAAATAGTTCCCTTATTCTAATAAACTACTAAAATAAAAAAGAAAATAGTTTCCTTATTCTAATAAATTACTAAAAGATAAAATAAAAAAATTCCTAGAATATGAATAAAACTTATCTACCTAAATAAGATTTATCTACCTAAATAAATTTAAAATATATATACATATTTCAACAATACATATTTCAACTATATACTGGTTGCACAAGATGAATGCATCTTTTTAGTATGAAAGAGATCCTAGTCTGTCTAAGATAGGAGATCAGAGAATAGATTATAGATATCGGGATTCAAATCCGAGATCTGCTGCCCTATGCATGATATGAGATTGTCCTATTTTAAAATAGGAGAATAGATGGAAATCTTGGGCTTTACAGTAAGAGATTTAATTGCAGTCGATCACACATCTTTCAACTATATTGTTTGCACAATATGAGTTATATGCATACACACACTCACAAAAGTGATCATAGTCTAAGATAAGAGATTACAGATACAGGGATTCAAACTCGAGATCTGCTGAATGTCATCATGTAAAACATGAATCAACTGAGTTAAAACACCGGATTTCACGATAAGATATTTAACTGCAGTACTTGATTATGCACCTCTCAACTATTTGCTCTGCATATTATTACTCCTAAGCAACCTTTGCTTGACCTTGTTCCAAAGTTTGGCAGCAAATCCTCGGGTAACTTCCTTTGTTCTCCTGTTTCTTGCATTTATATTAATGGAAAGTGTGAACATAAAACTTTCCTCGAATTTTCTCTGTTTACACATTGAGAATAGAAGGGCGATTTTAGGTAGCACAAGTAAGCCGGTGACGAGCCACTTGGTTGTCGCATTGCCTTGTTCAGCTGGTATGTCACAGCTCGGAGTTCATATGAGTCGTACAGGGAGCTGCCATTGTTCCGAGGGCTTAGCCTTGTGGCAGGGTTCAGAGTTCGGAGGTGGCTGTAAGTGGGAGATGTGAATGGTAGCGGCGTCTCATTTGGGATTTTGCCAGATGATGGAGGCCGGATGCTGTCCTTGGATGTTCCTCCCATTAGGAAGTGAATGTGTCTGAAATAGCCTTCCCTGGTGGGTTTCGGGTTTTGAATGCGTTGAAATCACCTTGCAAACAAAGCAAGTTGAGTGTCATGATGAACAAGAAGTTTTGCTTTGTTTTCTACGTTTTAGCATGTTCTGCCATGGATTTTGGACTGTCATAACAATGGTTCTAGATATAGAAAAATAATATACACGGGATATTTATATATATTTATATCTGTACATAAAATATGAAAACCTGCCGTAGATCCATGCAAAAGTAAAGGGGGAGAAATTAAGGACATTGGGGGATGATCCAAAGATATTATTGGATTTTTGTTGTTTGTCCTTATGGGATGTGCGAAATGTTTGGTATCTTTTGAACTTTGATACAGGTTTACAATTTGCTGAAAATTGCGAACAATTAAATAGTCATACAATGTCAGAATAAGATATAAATATTATATTATATCTTATATACATATTCCGTTCAAGTCTAGGACCAACACTTTTGATATATGCGTTTAAATGTTTTATTCCTGGCACGGTGATAAAATTTGATTTTTAATGTTCACTGTTTTTATCAATATAATAATTTCTTTCTAGTTAAATTTATTTTTCAACTTTTTTTACAAGAATTAATGTTTACAGTTTTTATTAAAATAATTTTTTTAAATAAATTAGTCTTTCAGTTTTTTCTAAAAGAGTTAATTGTTTTTAAAGAAAATACTGGATACATTAAATCTTTAAATATGATAACTCACATTGCAATTAATATAATATTTTTTATTTTTTTATGAATTGTTATAATATTTTTAAATTTTTATTATTTTTGAATTTTTGTTAAAGTTACTTATACCATAAATAATGTGATGTCAGTATTTTTATTTAAATATACAAAAACCAAATTCGCAGAAAATGTATACATGGACATTATGCCAGTCAAATCTAAACTTCAAACATAAAAATACAAAAGCAGATTTCAAGGCCGTGACTCGATCCAACCTGACCAGCCATGAAACTAATTGTGATTCAATCGCATTGCCAATTAGTTCATGCTCTTTTAACTACTTTAATGCTGACTTTAAGGCATTTTCTCAGATCAAAACATTGGCCGCAATCTGCATGTGTGATTGCTTCTGAATTTCTTTTTAGTAATCAAAGTTTCTTTTGAACAAAATCTAGAAAATGCCCTTAGTTGCTTATATTTATTAATCAATATAATGACCAACGAATCGGCTTTCATTTCCATCAACAAATAATTAAAAGAAAAAACCTTTCCTAATTTAGAAAGCAAGTTTCCTCAGCTTTTTCTTCTTCACCCGAGAAGCACGGAAAGAAATAACAAACACTTTCACGTGAATAAAGGAAATTCTTTAAAATAATAAGAAATTGTAATTTCTACAACAAACTAGTAAACAGACAACAAATTTTGATGAAAATAGATTATTTTGATCTACATCAGATTAATCAGTTTTTA
Organism: Gossypium hirsutum; assembly: GCF_007990345.1. NCBI lineage: Eukaryota > Viridiplantae > Streptophyta > Magnoliopsida > Malvales > Malvaceae > Gossypium > Gossypium hirsutum. The sequence continues at coordinate 98,660,161 of NC_053435.1, read as the reverse complement.
ACCAGGACAAGCTTAATAATGATGCAACACGATATCAATTATGCTACACCAGAATTATATGCCAAGTGCTTTACACTTACAGTGGTCAGATTAATACCTACAAAATTGTATTTACAATGGTTGCTGAAGCACTTGTGTCCCAAAACAAGCCACTTTCCAATGTTTTTTTTCTATGCCAAATGCAATCACGACAGTCTAAACCTTACCAGAAACAGGTGGTTGCTCTGCCGCTCGCCCCTGTCCCTTCGGCATTTTCTTTGATCCAGCTGCATAGAAAATAATGCTTCAGCTATTCATGCATTTCAAAAACTAAATATGGAAACTTTAGGTTGCTACGAATCAAGCAGTCAGTATATAAGATGGTTATCATGTAACAGTCTATCCTCCATATCCAGTGAAGAATTTCCCACTCTTGTCATTTTTTAACTTGATATGTGAATGCAGAGTAAATATATCAGCATTTATGATACGACCGTAGCAATCAATGCTATCTCCAAATATTATTCAAGGAGCGAAATATATTACTAGAAAACAAACAGATGGTTCTTGACATAAAGATGAAACCGGGGTGCCGATATGGAATGCAAAAAAACAAATTGGGCGACTATATTACTTATATGTTGTTACTTTTTATTTCATGCAAGTTATTTAATTATATATAGCTTTTAATCAATTGTAAGAATTCCCCAGCATACTATGGTTGAGTAATGCAATCAACCTTAGGTGTCATATGTGTGAAATCAAGGAGTCCAGTTATCACTAGATTTAATTACCATGAAATTTACGTACACTAAGAGATTAATCATAGTCTAATTATGATCATTTAGAGGCCTCAATAACATTATCCATGACAAAAGAAACATCAGAAGGCACTTGAGTGCATGAAATGATATAACCATGTGTACGCTTGGAAGAGCCAAGGAGAGGGGGCAGTGCAGGAAAATTGGAGGATGTAGGGTTGAAGATTTGGAGAGAGAATGAGAGAGCATACCATCTTCAACGTCCTTCATCTGGTAGTAATGTGGGGCTATTTCCACCAACCATTCCGGTTTCAGCTCAGTTACCTGCAATTGAACACCCACGGTATTGGCATTAGTCATGAACGCATACCAAGCAACAACTAGACACTAGTTATTTTATACTCCAAGGGGAAAAGAATACTTACTTGTCTCATGTATTCTTTGGTGGTAAGAACCAATTCATGGTATACCACCCATCTTGGGAGCACCTGAGGACAGCAAAAAAAAAAAATTGTAAATGGTGGGGAACATCAGAATACTTGATTTTATATTGGAGGCAACACCAAACTTGATCCCCCCACATACCCCACAGGGAATGAATGGAAAGAAACAAAACAGCAGAAAACATGCAAACGTTTAAAAACAAACTTGCACGCATGTTTGTTAACAGATTTAACATCCAGGACAGGCTTGGCTTATGCGATTGCACACTTGTCAACTGCATGCAAATGAAACAAAGAAACGTATGGTAGAAGAGACAAACCCGCTTTAGTGACTAAATTTATCTTTTCTTCAGATAAGAGTGATAGACTGGATGATAAACCTAAAGAAGTTTTCCACCCACATTGCAGTAACCTAACTTGTATATTGGAAAGATAAAGAATTCTTTAAGGCTCTGTTTAGTTGACACTTTTGCTATTTGGCTTCGGAGTTTTATTCAGTTTCTATCTTGTGCTTTTTTTGCTTTCCTAAAACCAAAAACCAAATTGCAAACACTTCACCAAATTGAGCCTAATATAACACTTTTGTTTATTTTGCTTGCTTTGTCACTTTAAAACTTCAAGCAATAACATGTCGTCCTAACATCAGCCCTACCTGGTAAATAAAATGAACCCTAGAACCATTCACAGCAATATTCAATCAACTCTAGACAACAGAGTAAGGAGGCGATTCTTGTAAATCACAAAAGCATTTGTAGAAGCAATTACGTCAATCATGCAGTTCATTTGGCAAATAATCCCTTTAAATTTAATTACAAAAATAAATAATTGGAAACCTTACCTGTGCCAACCCTGAGCTTGGATGTATATAAACAGTCTGTGGATGCTTAACAGTACGGTAAGAACCATTTTTCTGTAACCTTGCCGAATGAGGGAAAAATCCTGAAAAAATATTTTGAAGTTTACAGTCAACAGCTGGAGCACTTCCAGCTCAAAGAAGCTGCTAGCAATAATAAATGCTTGGGAACTTACCAGATGTAATGGCCTTCTTTATAGCCTCTAAATCATTAGGACAGGATGTTAGTTCAATTTCAACTCTCTCCAGAAGACCCTCTAATTGATCTCTAATGTCTCTCGCACGCTTCATGCTCCTGACCTATAAAAGTTGAAATCACAAATAACAGAAGCAACATAAATAATAAGTTATCAACAAATAGGAAACAAATGAACACTAGGAAAGACAGGAAAAATCATATTCATTCATCATGAAGCAAACAGATACATTAATAAATTCAGAGGTTCATTTCAAAATCAGTACATAAAAGAAGTCTTGCAAGTTTTTTTTTTTTTTAACAAAAAGGTTAAACACTTTTCAATCAAGAGAACAAGCACTTAAAATGATCCATACAACAACAAGATCAAGGTAATAAGAACTACACCTGAATATAATTTTCGTAACACCACTGTGTTGAGAAATTTGTTTCCCTCCAGGAATTGTAAACCTAGAAAATAAGTTAACATATCAAATCATTAAAATGCAAAAGCTGGAACATAAAGGGCGGCAATCCTTAAAAACAATATTTATTCTTCAAAAAACTAACCTTCATTAAAGCGATATGATCACCAACATTGCCAGTATGAAAATTCATCCTTGCATTATCAGCATGAACTTGTTTGTCCTTTGGACGGTAAAAGATTGAATTCCCCACTGAAAGCATAGCAGCAATAGAAATAACCTCATCTGAACACTTGTACTTGTCGGAAGCAACTATCATTTTGGATAGCATTGGATCAAGAGGGAACTCCGCCATTCGTCTACCAACTTTAGTCAACTCTCCAAGTTTATTTAATGCGCTCAATGCAAACAAAAGTTCCAAAGCTTTCAGTAGAGCCTCAGCTGGCGGTGGATCCATAAAATCAAAATTTAGCAAATCATGAATTCCAAGACTCTTCAAAGAAAGAACAACACTGGCAAGGTTGGTTCGTTGTATCTCAGGAGGAGTATTGTCATCCAATTCAGTATAATAATTGTAGGCAGTGTACAACCGAAAACACTTTCCCGGACCTGTTCGCCCAGAGCGACCAGCGCGTTGATTAGCTGAAGCTTTAGATATAGGAGTTATCAGCAAAGACTCCATCCCAGTCCTCGGATTATAAGATTTCATCTTGCAGAAACCTGGATCAATTACATACTTAATACCATCAATTGTTAATGATGTTTCTGCAATATTTGTTGCCAGGACTACCTTCCGTGCACCAATAGGAGTAGGTTCAAATATTTTGGCTTGAAGCTCAGTAGGAAGGTTGGCATATATTGGGCAGATAATAAGTTCCGCAATTTTTGTCCCAAAGCCTCTTACCCTATGCTTCAAAATTTCTTCTGCTGTCTCAATTTCTTCTTGACCAGTGAGAAAAACCAAAATATCTCCAGGTGACTGTGTCACATGAATTTGAAGTACGGTAACAATTGCAGCATCCAGGTAATCAGCTTCTGGTGCTTTTGTGTAGTGTATCTCAACAGGATAACGTCTACCAGGAATTTTGAAAATTGGAGCAGAATCAAAAAAATCACTGAACTTCTCCGCATCAAGTGTTGCACTTGAAATAAGTAATTTGATATCTTTTCTAAATCGTGCTATATCCTTCACCAATCCGAAAAGAATATCAGTTGATACAGTTCTTTCATGAGCCTCATCCACCATTATCACACTGTAGCTTGCAAGATCAGGTTCACCAAGCAACTCCCGCAACAGCATACCATCTGTCATATATTTTAATACAGTCTTTTCTGAAGTGCAGTCTTCAAAACGAATAGAATAACCAACCTCATGGCCAAGTTTGACACCCATTTCTTGAGAAACTCGAGCAGCAACACTCATAGCAGCAACTCGTCGAGGCTGTGTACAACCAACCTTCCCACTTTTGGTATAACCAGCTTCATGAAGATATTGTGGTATCTGTGTGGTCTTTCCTGAACCAGTTTCTCCTACAATAACAAGAACCTGATATTCTTCAACAGCTTTAAGTAGATCATCTCGATATGGATAAATTGGCAAAGTTTTCCGGTCCTCCTGTAGTTTCTCCAGTTCAGATTTTGCCTTGGTTGTTTCAGGTGAGTCAGTTGACATCTCATTATCAAACTTGTCACCATCCATAACTGATGCCTTAATAAACTCAATCTGATCCTCAAACACAAACTGATAATCATCAGTAGTTTGCTTTTTATTTTTTGACCCAAATTTCAATGTGGCCTTGCCAATTTGATGGTCTTCCCAGGCCTCTTGTTCTGCAAATGGATTCATTTTATCCCCAGCAGTAGGGTCTCTATAACGCTGAAGAGCCACCGAAAATCTCTTCTCCTGGTCAACAATCCCTTCTTGATCATAAGCTTCTGGCATTTTATACTCACCAATATCATCATCCTCTTCCGTCCGCTTCTTCACAAGCTCATATATTTCTTTCTTATACTGTAACTCACGATATTCTGCTTCGGTAAGCTTTACACCATCAAAAAGGTATTGCTCGTCTTCTATATCGTCCCTAAGCTCCTCAAGCTTTTTTTGCTCCCTCTTTTTCAAATACTCTTGTCTTGAAACTTTCCTTAAACTATTGATGTCATCTTGCTCCAAAGCTTTAGATCTTCGTATAGCCTCCTCTTCCTCCTTTCGTGAAAGCTTTGGCTCCATTAACTTCCTAGTTGCTGCAGCATCACGTTCCCTTATATGTCTCTCCAAATCCTCCCTCTCTCTTTGGTCACGCAATCTTTCCTCCTCTGACTCTGAACCATCATCCTCAGCTTGTCTTTTAACTCTTTTCTTTTCATCCACATGTATGACCTCCTCGTCATCTTCATCTTGTTCACTTTCATTCTTCTTTCTGAATCTTTTCTTATGTTTATCACCTTTTCTGGTCTCGGAAGCAGGTTCATTGGAAGACAGGCGATGAAGACTGGTATTGGTACCGGCTTCTTCTTCTTCGTCATCAGCATCTAAAAGTGCATAGGTCTTTTGCTTCCTAGCGAAAACAGCAGCTTCCCTTTCTTGTTTCTGATAAAACTACAGCAGACCAGGGGAAAATAAATTACAAGAAAAATTATAACTGCAGAAAAATTAAAAACAAAAAACTCTGCTAACATATTAACTCACATTTTCACGGGAGGCTTTGCGAGGAACTTTACCAAAGATTTCTTCGGCAAATAATCGAACTTCATTAGACGATGGCAAGCCATATTCTTCAAGCTTGCCAAGTACATCAGCAGGTGATGCTGCTTGCTTAGCTGCAACAACATGAACAAATTATTAAAAGTAGCATATTAGAGTATTTGTGATCAATTATAAATGCCCAAATATACATATATAGAGAAGACGAAATTGGCATACCTAGCCCAATGGTATATTCAACAAGTGTAGGCTGGGAAAATCCCAGCAATGATATCAACCTATCAGAGACCCAAGTCTTCAAAGGGTTACCTCCCCCTCCTCCGAAATTTGAATTGCCTGACATGAACGTTGGTGATCTAGCTTGCAAAATCACGCGGCTACTTGAGATTGTAACTTAGGGTTCCAAATAGTGGTGTTGCGGCTGCTATCTCTAAAGACCTCAAATGCGGTTTGAACAAATTTCAAACCAATAGCAGCGGCTCGCGGCCGCAAATAGTAGTGTGACGGAAAATAGCGGCGATACCTTATAAAAAGAATTCGATGAGACGGAGTAACAAGCAGTAGAATCAAAAACAGAAAATCAAATATATCAGAGCGATGCAAAGGCGGAGAACAGGTAGCTCAAAATCTCATTATTCAAGTAGAAATCAATCTTCATTTTAAGTTTAGGGTTTCAACAATTACCTGATTTAATTTACTGGTACGTTGGCAAGAGAGGGCTTAGGTCAGAGACGGGCGGAAGAGACAGACGTACATATTTAAAGGATATATATTTGAGACCCAGAAAAGGAAATCCGAGGCTTGCTTGTTTGGCGGCAGGGATGTATAATTTTATTTGGATTATTTTTTAATGGAACATATAATTTAAGGAACATATAATTTAGGGAAAATAATAATAAAATTGGTCGTAGATAAGAAAGGTTAAGTTCTACTAAAACAGCAAATGTATTAGTCTCAGTATTAAGCACCAATAGATCATTTTAACATATTAGTGGAAAGAAAAAAAAGTGAATTATAGCTAATTCGAAAATTAACAGAGTAAAATAAAAGATAAGAAATAAATAATTTGAAGAAAAAAAAAATTTTAAGGTGATTGAAGTTAAATTTATATAATTTAGACATAACAATTATTTAATTAATTTATATATAATTATTATTTATTATAAGTTAAAAAATTAATTACAATTTAATTTATAATTTTATATTTTTATTATATTTTAATATATGAATTAATAATAAACTAATTTTAATTGTACAATTTAATCCCTTTATTTATATCTAACTACTTTTTTTTTTGGTGAATAAAAAAGCTAATTGTTTACATCCACCGCACTTGAAAAAAATCTTTTAGACTGATCTAAATCTAAAATATTCCTCATCCTAAGGGAGGGAGTATCAAAAAATTGTAAATCAAAACTAGAAGGCAACGCCTCTTTTGCCAAACAATCCGCAACTTCATTTTGTTCTCTGGGAGTATAGTGCAAAATCCATGAATCCTCCTGGGATAGTAGATTGTGAATTCGCCTGATTAGAGCAGAATTCGAAGTGATAACATTACTTTCTTGAATAGCCCGAATGACGTCTAGGTTGTCCGAGTATATCTAACTACTTTAAAACATGTTTATTGAATAATTTTTTTTGTCAAACGCAGCATAAAAGTAATCGAGAATGAAACTTATCAAGAGAAATAAATCGCAAGATTGGCCATGTTTAGCTATTTATAAGTACTTCTAAATCCTACTTGAATATTAAACCTCCTAAAATTTAGTCAATTATATTAACATAATTTTCTTTAGACTTATTCAAAATTTTATTAATTTAAAATATTAAAAATTTTGAAATAAATAATTTCAAAAAATATAAGACTTAATAAATACATTGAACCTTAAAATTATCCTCGATATGATTTAAAAGTTGAGCAGAGTCTAAAACTAATAATTCTCATAATAAACAAGTTCAAAAATTTTTACTTACACAATCTTCACTAAAACGTTCATATTTTAAGTTTTTAAAGTTGAACGGGGTAATTCAAAGAGCATACCAAAATTAAGAGACAAATCTTTCATCAATATATAGATATCTCAACTCAAAAATGCATCGAAATCGACTGATCTTCTAAACTTGAAAATGGACAGTTTTGGCAAAATTAATTTAATAAATTTAACCCATTCATACATGCATTAAATTTTTTTCTAAAAATTTGGATATTTTATTTTCTTAAATAATTACTAAAATTTCATAATTGGTTCATTATAAGCATAAAAAATTGAAATTGGTCAAACTACAATAAAATTAATTTAATTTGATCATGAAAGAAAATGTTGCTATAATTTAACTCAAATTTCATTATTGTTCAATAAATAAAATAATTTATAATTAGTATATTGAATTATTGATTAGAGGAAGATGATAGTAGGATAAATCTAGCTTAATAGCAAAATTAAACAGAATGGAATTAACCAAAATTAGTATCCGAAAAACACACACAATAAAATCGAATCAACATAAAACATGCCACCACCTTTATAAAACACAAACGCCAAAAATCCCATGCAATTCAATGAAGTTCACGTTGTTTTTTCTTCTGAGAAACAGACTTCTTTGAAAATTAACCCAAACTTGAGACCTTGTTGACTTATCCATTTCTGAATTCCAAGTCGACCCATCTCTTTAATCTCTATTTATTTTTCCCCTTTTTCCTGGTCGTAGTTCTTTTTCTTCGTCGAATTTTCTGAGAAAAGGGGAAAAGGGAGGGTAAAGAAAGGAAGAAAGATGGGATCTTCTGAAAGTAAAGCTGCTGATTCCAAAGCTAACCGAATTGCTCGATGGCGATCGACTGGCATTGTTTCCTTACGTGAAGCTAAATTAAAGGTAAGCAAACCCTTTTTATTTATCTATGAATTTTTATTTTCACTTTTTTCTTTTCTATATATAATTTGAGTATTTGAGGATGTGAATAGACATTTTAGATGATGATGACGATGGTTTCCGGGTTTTGTTCAATTTGTTTGTTTATATGAATTTTAATAGTCCTTATGTTGCTTATGAGCCCAATTATGCATTTCTATGGAATTTCTTATGATCTTTTAAGATTTATTTTAGTTTTCCATGAATGCCTATTGTTTATTTGCTGATGATATCTTCTGCATTTTGCTTAATATGTTGCTCTATTTCTATGCAACTTCTTATGTTTTTTTCTTCCTTTTATAAGTATATAGAAGTTTTGCATAATTATTATTGTTTATATGATAAGGATACTCTTATAGAATTGAATATCAATATCCAAGTTATGAAGAATTAAAAATTAAAAAAAAAAGTCATTTGTTTATATTTATTCAATTTTGGTTTTGGTTTTTAGCACTTCTTTTTGCTTTATAGAAGCATTCTGAAAGCAAATATCAAGTGCTAATAAAAAAGAGCATTAATCTAATATTTGTGCCTTTGTGTTGGTACCAATTACAATTAAAGAGATGCAGGGTTCATGTTAATTTGTTATTGCAATATTTTATGTCGTATTGGTTGAGAAACACGGTAGTTTAAAAGGCTTCCAAATAGGGATTCTTGCGTTTGTTTACACTTAAATTTTGAACAAGGTTCATCTATTACAATTAAATACATGGAGGTTCATGTTAATTTTTATTTAGTCTAAGACCCTGGTATCTAGTAGCCACATTGGGTTTGAATATTCCAAAATTCAGTTGGTCTAAGACCTTCAATATCCAACAGTAACATTGGATCCCGCATATTATGAAGGCAAGCTGGATCAGACCCCAAATTGCATGTATTATTCATTGAGAAACATGATAGTTCAAATGTCTTCCAATGGGACTTCTTGCATTTGTTCATTGCGTTTGTGATGAAATGTGCATTTTAATCTTGAACAGGATTTATCTATTACAGTTAAATAGAAGCAGAGTTCATGTTTATTTTTTGGGTCTAAGACCTTTGATCTCCGGTAATTACATTTCGGAGTCAAGCAGAGTTGGCACCTTTATACCTTATTGGTTGAGAAATATAGTAGTTCAAGTGAGTTCTAGTGGGGATTTTTGCATTTGTTCCTTGTGTATATGATGAAATTTGTGCTTTGATTTGGAACAGACATTTCCTGATGAAGTTCTTGATCTGGATAAATCTGTACGAACTCTCGATTTAACGCAAAATAAATTAGGTATGCCTTTTTCAACTTGTGAATCAGATGAAACAATAGTAACTTCCTTTCTTAGGAGATTTTGCCTATATTACTCGGGCACAAGTATGAGCGTGGATATAGGTATGAAGGTATGATTGGATTTTTAAGTTTTATGTATTTGGAGGATCTTTTGATTTCATATTCTCATACACATGTAGCAGACATGAATACTGCATTTTAGAAAAAATGAAGAGTCTGAGCAATATAGGATTTTTCAAAAGTCAGTCAAATATGATTCCCTTAGTAAAGGATGAGTATCATTTCTTTTCAATCTCATAACCTGGTTCGATGAAGCATTAAATTGCTTGGTTACTATTCTGTCAACTTTTATGCTTGCAGTTGAAATTCCTATGGAGATCAGCAAACTGGTCAACATGCAGCGACTGGTAAGATATTCTCAATTGTTGCTTGCCATATGTAGAGTTTCGTTCCATGTTATGCAGACTCAGGTGCAAGAGTCGGATACGAATATTACTTTCAACGTAATCATGGATCAATGTGTCAAAAACAAATACATCAAGATAAATAAAAGTTAGAGCAACATAGGTTTCTTTCAACACATAAATGGCGAATTATGCTTTCATGTCAATTTTGTTTTTTGTTGGACCTTTTTGTTGACGTTTCTATCCAAATCTTTAATTGGAAAAACTTAGAAAAACCTAACCATATATGTATTATACACATCATTTGTATTTGACACTTACACCTGAATACAAGTAACAAAGAGTGAAAATATTAAAGTAGCTCTTTCTTCTTCTTTTTTCCCTTCCAGATTTTAGCCTCTAATCATATTGAGCAATTACCAAGTACTATGGGGAATCTTCAGTCTCTGAAAGCTATGATACTTGATGGGAACCGAATTACTTCTTTGCCAGATGAATGTAAAGACTCTTTTTCTAAATAAATGCATTTACTTGCCTCCATTATTTGCAGATTTGCTTCATGGCATTGTCTGCAAACTTCATCGGGTAAATGTAAAGTCTTATTGGCTTCTAACTGTATTTCTTTTGTCAGTGGGCGAGCTGGTAAAACTCGAGAAGTTATCAATTTCTGGAAATAAGTTAATGTCCTTGCCCAATACTATTGGCAGTTTGCGCGATGTAAGTTATTTATGGTGCTCCAATTCTACAATTTTGTTGAAAGTACTCGTATCTGGCATATGAATATATGACCTCAAATGTCCTCCAAAGTAGAAAATCTTTAAAAAAATCTGACCATACCTGTACTAAGTACATACCTTAACCAATACTCACACTTGTATCTGAGTAACATGGTATGAAACTGTTCATTATACTCCTCGGTTTTGCATATAGTTGCATGTTTGTGTAGTTCAACATTTAAGCACAAGTTTAATCTCGAGATCATCCGACTTGATGTTAATGAAGACTGATAAGAGCACTAAGCATTAGACATTATTTAAAGAACTAAATAAACCTACGATAAACAACTTTATGTTTCATATAGTTCCTGGATCTAATTTATGTTGTTTGATGGTGCAGTTGTCTCTGCTTAATGTGTCTAATAACAAATTGAAGTATCTTCCTGAATCAATTGGGATCTGCTCTGCTTTGGAAGAACTGCAAGCAAATGGTGTGTTCTGCATATTTACTAATGTTGCTTTGATTCTTCATTTTTCTTGGAATGCTCATTTCCTACACATTTTTTAATATGATCATTAATATGCGGATATGAGATGACCCTCCAAGAAGGCTCTAAATACATGGAAAAAATAAGAAGAAATTGAACCATCATATCTCTGGACTCAGATGTGAGTGTTGGATATGGTTATATGTCCATCATGGGTATGCTCATATTCTTTAATTTTTTGATATAGTTGGAGGACCGCCAATCCATGTTCGAATGTGTGCAGCACACAAGTACTTCATGAAAAATGAAGAGTCAGAGGACCATATTAAGTAGTTGATTAGGCCTTCAGGGCAAATACGAGGCCTAGCAGTGGCCTTGGCCCCCAAAATGGTAAAACCACCATTTAGACCCTTAAGATTTTATAAAATTACATGAAACTATAAAGGTAAAATTGCACTCTGGACCAAAAATTTATAATTCATTTCTGGTCCCAACTAAATTTTCTGGCTTCGTCCTTGCAAGCCTTTTTCATCCAAAGTTATGGCATATAACATAGACCAGTGAAAATAAAATGCTACACTTTCATGCATTCAATATTGTTTCTACAACTCACAACGTTACAATTTTACTTACCTTTGCAGATAATCTTATTGAAGAACTTCCTGCATCTGTTTGTAATCTTGTTCAACTAAAGTCACTTAGCTTAAACAATAACAAAGTCAACCAGGTAATTAGCACACAGTTTCCATCGTTTCTAACTTCCTCATGCTGCACAATAACTATCACAACCCGTCAACCAGCAAGGTTTACTTGTTTTTTTGAACCATATTGCATTTTGTCATACCCATAATTCGATATTATCCTCCTTAGGCATCCAAGGGTCCCTCAAGGTTTTGTCACCCTAGTACCACAGTTACGGAAAAGCCTTCTATTCCTATATGGGGGAGGTCCTAGGTTTGAACTTGGAGAGGCACACTTTGGATGACAAAGCCTTGTGGGACTTGTAGATGCCTTAAGAAGACATTGGATTGAGAGCAAGACCTGCTGTGATATGATTCAGGGAAACGAAAGTACCTTGCTGTCAGTCGACTGTAGCAATAACACTGGCTAATTTTTTATTATACCATATATGAACTCTTGTAAAATATTAACCTTTGGAAATAACTAATCTTGAATTAAATATTTGTTGAACCATGTGAAGTTCTTAAATTTTACAATGATGTAAAATACCAATAAACATGATTCTAAAAATTGACAGCATAAGTTTGCCGATCAAACTGTAATTGTTGTGTTGCTGTCATGCTTGCTTTTCAATTACCCAAGTCCGACTCTTCATTTTTCTTTAAGTATTCATATCTGGCATCAATGTGGAGCACAAGGCTTAGGAACAAGACATCTAAGGATCCTCCATATATATATATATATATAGACTATCATACCAATGTTTGGCACAAGGTTAGGGAATATGATATCCAATGATCCTCCAAATACATGAAAAACCTTGGAAAACCCCGATTCTTCCCATGTTGGGCACATACTCATATCCAACACCTGGACCTAAGTCTGAGTAACATATAATAAAACAAGACAATATTTTGTAGCTTGTTTCTATTTGTAATCTGATATCTCTTGTTTGACAGATACCTCCTAATATATTGAAAGACTGTAAAGCTCTCCAGAATTTCTCACTTCATGACAACCCCATTTCGATGTCTCAGTTTCAACAAGTAAGCTTCTCCATTCTCCTTGAAAAACTGCCAAATTTGGTTCAAATATTCCAGAAAGATCTCATAAGCTTTATATGCTTTAATTAACCAAAACATATGCATATATAGATGGATGGATTCGAAGAATTTGAAGCAAGGAGGAAAAAGAAGTTTGACAAGCAACTTGACTCGAATGTGATGATTGGTTCCAAAGGCCTTGATGAGGGTGTTGATCTATAACTCCTTTGCATTCAAAGTTCTGGTGAGGTTGAGTCTACAACAAATTTAAGACACATATAGTCATAAGCTAATCATGTTTTGCTTGAAAAATAAACTCAAATTCAATTCAGTTAGTGTTAAGTCAAGCTCTAGCAGTTTGAGCTATAGAGCAAGCCTGTATGTATCCTACTTTGGCTGAAGGTCATGCATATGTGATAATTAATGAAACATGTAAAACATTACAAGTTTCGCTTATTTCTTATTCGCAAACTCGATTGATGATTTAATTAACTCTTTTTTTTTTTCTTCTGAAAGGAATAGAAAATGGTCAAGCTTGAGCTTTAGCAGTCGAGGCGAACCTGGAATAGTTGGTTATTATCTTGACAACATTAGACATCAAATAGCTTGGTGTTGCACTTTGGACTCAATTGTATACTTACAAGACAAACAACAATGTGTACTTTCAAATTTCTATTGGATTTCATTGTAAAATGATATATGCCCGTAATTTGCAGGGCTGTATATTAAACAACTTCTTGTCTTTCTTGTTAGAGAATGATTGATTCCATTAAAATATTATGCCCCTTCTAAATGAAGGGGGTTTGATTCATGTTAAATAAGTGATAGTGAATACAGTTTTGAAATTTATTTAGGCTTAATGCCAAAATTTCCCCCTAAAATATCCCGGTTTTCTCAGCTTGATACTTAAAAAGAATTTTGCAACAACAGTTTAGGATATAAAGTTTACTTCCATTACATGGTTTACCCCAATACATTGACTCTATTAGAAAAGGGTAAACTACATCATTAGTAACTAAATTAAGGGTAAGTTTTCATTTTGGTCACTTAACTAAAAAAAATAACAATTTGGAAATTGAAGTATTCAAAAGTTTTCAATTTAAGTTACTTAGCTGTTAAAATCGATGCTATATAGTTTTCTATGTTTGCACTGTCTGCACCAATCGAAAGTTCTCTTTCCCCTTCTCTCTACAATTCAATTTTTATTTCATGAAACATCTTTGGATGTCATGAATCTGTAAACTAAAATTCAAACAAATTTTTTTTCCAATCTCTGACACTAACCTTTAGATCGACTTGGATTTAAGGTATGTTTTTCTACTCGTCGATAGGTATTGATCCACCATACCGATCGTCAAATCATCGCTTGGAGCTCGTTGGCAAAACTTTAAAAAGAAAAACTTAATAGTCTAATGGCTTAAATAAAAACTTTTAAATAGTTCAATAACTTAAATGAAAACTTTACTACCTAATAACAACATTGACCATTGACAAAACCAAAGTTGGTGAATTGGATAAGATGAAAGCTACATGAATTTTTTTTTTAAACATAGCAGCTCGCATGACAATTCACATGTACTTCATGTTATTTTTTCTTAATTTTTATTAACTTTTATTTTTTTTGAATATTTTATAATTTTTAAATCATTAATCGACATGGTATATAAAACAAATAGTATCATGTCAGCATCAAATATATGTAGACTACCACACCCATGACAATAACATTAAAAATTAATTTTTTAGTCGGTATACCTTTTTGAGAAGTTAATAACTAAATTTAACTTAAAAAAGAGTAATGGACAAATTGACCAAAAAATTGTAAATGTTGAGAGCTAAATTTATATGTGACATTATTTGATCGGTTGATGAGAAATTTCAATGTTTTTATAATTCTTTTTAGAAATTTTATAGATTTTGTAGGCATGACATTATTTGATCTGTTGATGAGAATTTTGTAAGAGAAATGTAAAATAAGGTAATGGGATAGAAAAAAATGATAATAGAAGAGCGAAAATAGATACTAAAATGATAAGTTTTCTTAGGTTGCTATGACCGGGACCTCTAAAATGAAGAAAAATTTATTTCAGTTTTTTAAAATTTTTAAAATCTTTAAAATTTTAAATTAATAAAATTAAAATTACACTTTGACCCTCTCTAAAAATATAAAATTTTGATTTAATTTTTTAAAATTTATAAAGATATAGACTATTAAAACGATAAAATTACGTTTTTATTATCATAAAATTTATAATTTTATTTCGACCTCCTTTAAAAAAAAATATTTTTGATTTCATCTCTGGAGCACCCTATCATACAACAAGTCATGGGGTGATTTTTTTTGTCTACGTACTCATTGCAGCTTCTTATTTGATATTTGCCTTCAAATTTGAATAAACAATCTTTTCATTAATTTTTTTTACAAGTTTAGATTCAACTCATGCAATTTTTTATCTTAGAATTTTTTTTTCGTGCGTTACAGGTGATTTCAATTATATTAATAATAATGATTAAAATTAATTATTGAAATTTAATTTTTTAAATAAATTCATGAAATATTTTCCACATACACCAAAATAAAAACAGATGGATCCAATTATAACTAATATATAACATAATTATTAAAAATAATTAAAATAATATTATATTACCTCATTAATAATTAAAATAAATTTCTAATTTGTTTGGTACCATTATAATTTGAATATGATTCAACATTGCTTATTCGAAAAACCATTGCTTTTTATATTTAATTCTATCTTATAAATGATAACAATCTCTTATTTTTTATTGATAATTTTTTCCTAAATGCTGCTTGATTCAATATGTCGACAGTATTTATATAGTTGAGCTTAAATGATTGGTATAACTCTAATATTAATTAAGTGATAATTAATATTTTTAGATTTTTATTTGAGTAATAACTCTATTTTACATCAATAAAATTAGTAAAACTTTTTTTATGTGAACTATTTTTTAACTAATAATTTTTAATTTAAAATTATAATTATAATTATAATTATCATATTTTTTATTATATTTTATACTTAAAGTTTTATTCACATAATAATTTGATTTTAAAATTAGCACAACTTTTTTAACTAATAATTATAAATTAAATTATATTTTTTTGAATAATTTGCGATCATATATGTTTTTTTTAATACAATGCTTAAAACTAACCATAGTGCCCTCAACCCATAAATAGAAGGGTAATGCACTTCAACTACTTGAACTCATAGCAACAATACTCATGCCAATCGAGCTAAGATTCAATCGGTTAAGTAATAATTATTTTTAAGTATATGATTATCATAAATTTTATTAAATTATAATTATTTTTAAATTTATAATTATTTAATAATATTATGGAAAATAAAAGATATTCCCGCTATTGTAAGGTAATATCAATGGCGGTATTAAAGTATGACTTCATGTATCAGAACATTGATAATCAAGAAAAGGGTTGCCTGCTTCCAAAACTCATATTTTCTTTAATTGGGATTCTACCAAAACAGTCTCAAATTTATTTTTGTTTGCCCTATTGATTTGGTTGAAAAATTAAACCTTAGGATAAGAAAGAAAATGCCTAGGGAATGAAGTTTTCATGTCTCATGACATCAATCCAACACAAGATTGAATCAAGTGTGTTGCATCTCATTGTAAAACTCAGCCCATCAACTTTAGCTCTGGACCCCAACAGTTTGGCTCGGAACCTAAACAAGATGTCCATGAATTGCCAATTTGCCAACTCTTCCATCTTCGTCTCCACCAACCTTTCCTTCTCCACTATTTCTTCCCATACCCTTTTTTTGTCTCCCATGGCCCTCGTATACCAAAATTCCTCCATACACGTCTCTTTAGGCACTCTAACTCCAAATTTCTTTCCCAATATTGGCCATATCTCCTTCCAACTGAAACTCGAACCGTTGATTGCATTGAACGCCTCGCCGTTGGAAGACACTCCATCTCCATTCCTGGTGGCTGCCCAAATTTGTTGTTCGGCGACGAGTCTGGCATCGGAACCGTCTATATAACTCTCTTCCCAACACTCAATTGTCCCTCCAAACACAAAAGGGAGGTTCAAATGCTTACAAATAGTACCATAAACACATAAACTCCCTATGAAATTAAACAAAGTCCTATTAGAACTACCCATTAACAAGCCAGGTCTATGCACAGTCCAACTCACCTTACCATCCAATCTCTCATGGAGGGTATCTTCAAGGACGTAGTAAAAGTTGGAGCTCACTTTCGGTCTTGGCCATTCTTCATCGAACAAATGGGTTGTTTTCCCATTCACAGCTATGGGTACATAATGACTCATCCCTGTTTGAAGGACAAAATGCTTCATCCCCTTTGCTATGGGGAGGATGGCACTCAAGACATTGGACAACATTGCCTTGTTTTCCTCACAACACTCAGCAGTATCCAATGGATACTGGGAAGCCCAAGTGACCCAAAAAACATGAGTCACATCATGCAGTATTGATAGCTTCTGCTTGGTTTCAAATGGATCTAACAGGTCACAGGGTATGAAATGGTAGCTAGAACTTTTGATGGGTATTATTTCAGGTTGTCGAGCTACACCATAGATCTTCCACTTAGATTTTGAGATGAGCCTTTTGGTTAGCTCTCTTCCAACAAGCCCAGTAACACCGAAGATGATGGCAACACCATTACTGTCTGCCATTGGTTTTAACTTGGATATACTTTGGCTCTTCAGCGTTGAACCATCTTTATAGAAAGAAAATCTGTCTCAAATGACTTTAATTAGTAGCTTTAAGAACCACTTAAGGCTGGCATGTGTAGATGTAATGAATGAAATTTGTGTGGTGGGAAGTCATGGTTGAAGAAAAAAACAGGAAGTTCACTTCTTTTGATGGCGAATTTGTTGGTTGGAGTAGATTATATTTTAAGTAACAAAAGACTTCTTTGTAAAGTGATTGGCATGTTAGGCCTTATTTTGTGAAGTGATTGACATCTTCATGAGGCTTCGTCAAAGCTCAGGTAAATTTAACTTGTCCGCTGGCAAGATTGTGAGATTGGCCGACACTTTGCTGGCATCTCAGTTACAATTTCCCAGTAAAAGGTTTAAAATATTTGTGTATTT
The DNA here is from genome assembly GCF_007990345.1 of Gossypium hirsutum. Classification (NCBI taxonomy): domain Eukaryota; kingdom Viridiplantae; phylum Streptophyta; class Magnoliopsida; order Malvales; family Malvaceae; genus Gossypium; species Gossypium hirsutum. The sequence continues at coordinate 98,642,208 of NC_053435.1, read as the reverse complement.
CTTTCATTATATACAGTTCACCAAGTTTGTTTTTGTCAATGGTCAATGCTGTTATTAGGGGGCAAATCTCTTTGATAGGCTGAAGTTATTAAGGCAAAAAATGTAACCAAGTCCCACCCAACTCCACATTTGTTGCGAACACCAGGTTTTAAAGACGCTCTCATAAAATAGGAAGGATGGCATAAAATAAGAACGTTATCTATTTTTAATAATTTAATATTATATCAATAATTTTATATTGAATTTTAGGATTATGAAAATACTAAAATTTAGAATAAAAAACTGATATAATATTAAACTATTATAAAAGAAATACAAATATCATGATGTCACTATTTCATACAATAACGTAACGTTATTATATCATACAATCTTTTTCTATCGGTATTGTATCAATAACATTCATTAGGTGTATGAATAAAATGAAGTAAAAAAAAAAAGACCGTTAAGGTAAATGTTTTTTTTTCTACAAAGATAAGTTTTTTGGTTATATGTTTTTATTATATGCATTAATTAACAAAAATACCCTTTCATATTTTAATTTGTTGCATGGATGGTATCCCAGAGGCGAATTTAGAAGGGCTGGCAGGGGCCTTGGCCCCCATAAAATAAAAAATTACCATTTAGACCCTTTAAAATTTTTTAAAATTTTAAATTAATAAATGTAAAATTATACTTTGGTCCCCCTAAAATTATAAAAATTTGATTTAATTTTTTAAAAATTATAAAGATATAGACAATAAAAAATTAAAATTTCACTCGGCCCCCCTAAAAAATTTATCTGCCTTCGCCCCTATGGTGTCCCATAAACTTTAATTCCCTTATAGTCCCTTCAATTTTCTTTTATTTCCCAATGTATTTATTAAAACAAGTCTAGTGATTACTTTTTCGTATTTTGTAATCAGTCCAATTTTACAGTAATTTAATTCCATATTAATTGAATTTAGTTTACCAATTTCATCCTCCCACTTTTTACATATTTTAAAATTTATCAATATATAATTAAAATTTTGCTTATTCCTAAAGCTATAAATTATTAGGCATAGTGATTTTTTTCTCTCTAATTTTATTAAAAAAAAATCATTTTAGCTCTCCGTTAATTTTTTTGCTTCTATTAATCATCGACCTTGCATGTTTTGTTAAATCACCTCAAAATGGATGAAAAAGTAATTTGTTAATGTGGCATACACATGGATTGCAATTAAATTTTTTTATAATTTTATACTTTTTTAATAATTTTAACGATTTTTATTTTTTAAAATAAATTTATATTTTTTTGAATTTTAAAATTTTTAAAAATTAACTAAATGATGATGTGTTATCCACATGGCAATTCATCCATTTTGGAGTGATTTGTCAAAAAAAAATTTAAGGACTAAAAAGGCGGAAAATAAATAAATGACTAAAATAACTTTTTTTCTAAAATTAGAGGACCAAATAAGTCATTATACCAAATTATTATTACCTTATATTATTTTCAATAAAAAAACACTACTTGAGGTTGCTAATGTTTCAAAAACGATTTCTCATATCCTTTATTACCAATTTAATAAAAGCTGCTAATGTTTTATATAATACTTCCAAATTTCATATACTCGCTAAAACTAGGTTATAGTAAAAAAAAATCAAATTATGTTAAAATAATAGATAATTAATTTTAAAATTAAGTTGTTAAAATATAAACGTATTTAATACCATAATTTTAAGCAACTCACATACATTTTAATGCATTATAGTGCAGGCTAGCATTATTTAATGGGCTAAATTCTCTAAATATGTCTCTTTTTTTTAATTCATTTTTTTTAATTTAAGGAAATAGGTCGATTTTAAAAAGAGTGTGAAAGTGCGTCTAACTATGAGTTTCATCATCATCAAGTTTGAACCATAAAATGTCACGATCTAACTCATAATTTAACTTATACTTCCAACATTTATATTCCAATGAGAAAAGAATTCGAAGACTAGTATATACTTAATACCACTACTAAGTAAATTAAAATCTTTCAGAGTCTATGATGATGATAAAACTTTATTTTAATATACAAAAATGTCATCAATAAACCTGTTTAAAATAGTCACTTTGTACTAAAATTTGTAATTTGACCATTTAATTTCACTTACAACAAAGACCATGAGACTTAGCCTCTAGGTCACTCCATTATATGTAAGTTACCACTAAGAAACAAATTTGCCGATGCACTACGAACTCTGGCTTGGTCCTTTCTTGAACTAGCACAATCCCTCATTTGCCTGCAATACATAATAACGCATGTAAGTTCAAATGAACTTAATGAGTTCCATACCCTATTAACACAACTCTAACACATTTGCACTTTGTGACTGGAACTTCACGATGGTTTTGTCCATATTAAGATGGTACACCATCATCTTTTCCAAACTAGGTGGTTCCTTGGCAATTTTCCCTTCCATTTCCATTTTTATTTTATTCCTTTTATGGTCCTTGTGTAACTATCTCCTTAAGAAGGAAACTTTCGCAGTTTCTTACTTGGGAATTGTAAAAGATAATCTGTCAACAATGCCCATAACGCACCTTGCATTGATGACTACAAATATCCACCTAAGACTATTCTTGGCGAATGGTCCTTATTGTAGGCGGTAAGTAGTATTTTGTCCTACCGAACTCGAACTTGCATTACGATCCTTTTGAATCCACAGGGGAAACACCCTTGTGACATAATATAGAAAGTTTACTTTTTCCCATCAAATGGACAGATCGGACGACACACCCCATTCCTTCTCTGTACTACGAATAAAGGATCCACTCATTGTGGTTATCTCTTTGAAACAAATAACTTGTAGGAAAATTCTTATCAACGAGTCCCCTTTTTGAAGAAACATACATATGAAACAATCTTGACGGACTATCATACCTTTCTTGTACGGTTTCACGTAAATAGATAGTTTGCCCATAATATTGGACTTCAAGAAAACGAGCCCATACTTGGCGGACTTATAAAATCAAATACAAATCTCCAACAAGCCTGTAAGCTCTCACTAGAGTGAATTCCATATCCACTGTAGATGCAAGCTGTAAGATAAATTGGCAGACCGTCATAACTTGTATCCGCCTCACTTATCCTGCTAGCACAAGCATAACAACCTTCTCAATGTAATGGATCACCCGGTTGTAGACTCTTACAAACGAACATAACGTGGAATCATATTTACACAGTAGATAACTTCACGAATTTCCACATTAGATAGTCCTGATGGACTTCTACATTTAAGATTATCTTAACGGACTTCCATATTTTATAGGCCTAATGGACTTCTACATTTAGATAGTCCCTCCAGACTTCTCATATTAGGTAGTCCTTGCGAACTTCCCACATTTCCAGTAATACCATGGCCATGGACTTCCATACATACTATTAAAGGATCTCGTACGTCTTATAAAAGGCTTTTATACGTCCCACACAGGGGGCTCTCAAACGAGTGTGCACTAAGTCTCCGTATAATTTAATCTCATTTCCTGGCTTAGTCCAACTGAACCTTCCTCAAAGCCACATAAATAAAATGCATATGCAATCCTATGTATGACTATCTGAACCTCTGCAAAGCCACATAAATATCATGCATAACATATACAACAATCCGCCAATAGATATTGTCTATCACATGACATATGATATGTCGATCATAACATTATGCAACATAATCACATTTACTACCAATCATTCATATCAATTCAATACGCAACACAACTTCACGCCAAGCCTTTCTTTTACTTAATATAAATAACCTACAACCATACAATCACATCTTATTATGCAATGCATACCACACCAAACATTTCATCAATTTAGAATAATCAGACTCATTACCAATAGTATTTGCATGTCAACATTACATGTACATACAAGACATCAAAACTTCGCCACAAGTGAATTCACCATTGATAAAACACTGATTCATCATATTCAATGTTGATGACACAGAACATATCTATTCAAGATCTAAGTTCAAGAACTCACCTAAAAGTTGACGCCAAATCCATCTTCTAAGCCTTTTTCCCTTGCGACGTGAGCTCTAATATGCAAAATTTCCAATTTTTGAGACTTAAACCTTAGTCTCTTCCTTTCATGCATAAATATTTCATAATATTTCTCTTTTCCATAAACCAGAGAAAAGAAGAACAAGAAGAATAAAAGAATCATCCTCGAAGAAGAAAGCCTTTCCTATATATATATAGTCTTTCCGACCTTTATAACCAAAACCAATTCACAACCACCTAAAAAATACATTAATCATCATGTGTTCCACTAAGATATGCTTAGTTCAATAATAATGGGAATATGGTTGAAATTTAACTTTTCTTCAACTAGCACACTACTTGTTCTTATTTGCAAAAAGAACCCGCCAAATTAGAGGACCTTTCAATTTAGTACGCCAAACTCTTTTGCTACTCTAGACCTTAAAGATCAAGGTGTGACATGACATCAACTTTAAAAAAAATTAACCTGCTCTAAACCCGAGTTCATTTATTTTAATTTTTTTTAAATTGTGATTAATTAATTTAAAAAAAATGAGTTTGGCATCATTTCTTATTAGATTTGCTTAATGATTTATCCCTGGAGTTGTGTGCTAATATATATTTACACACATGTTATGATTACAGCATAGAAGAAAAAAGAAGGAATAAATGTTCCTTTAATAAATTATTAAATTAAGAAGATAGAAAATTGAGGAAATAACCTTACAAGGGTAAAAGGAGGACTAGCATAAAGGCTGTAGAATGAGACTAGTACTGATAAATTTTAGGAATTTTTAAATTTAATTAATATTAAATATGTATAGAGGGTAATTTCATAAATATCTCGGGGCAGGATGGTTTCATTCTAAACTCGACCCGACTAGACTATTTTTAAAAATTAACCACCCCGACCTGTCCCAACCCTCAACTTCAAGAAACAAAAAACCAACTCTATCGGGTTGGATCAATTTAGAACTCGTCAGATTTAGGTTTTTTTGTCTTCCCTACGGCGAACCCATGTGAGATATTAAATTAAGAAAAAAGATACCGTATTTCAAGTCAATTGCAAAAGAACTCTGAAAAGTTAGGATAAAGTACAAAAAAAAAAGATCCAAAAGAAAAAAATGCAATTAAAACATTATATATTTTGGTAGTAATGCAACCAATTATTCCAAATAGGTACGAAATCAATCAGTTTGGTCCAATGTGAAGCCTAAACTATAGTAAAAGAAATTGTTGTAAGTGACTTGAAAGAGGGAACTCTTTTTCTTATTTTAATATCTCACATGGGCTAGCCGATGAGTTATAAAGAGCTAAAAATGTTTTTTTAAAAATATTTTTTTAATTTCTAGAGTTAGGACTAAATTGATAGATTTTATAAATGTTGAGGGGCAAATTTATTATTTTTTTAGAATTAGAACTAAAATGACAAATTTTATAAACATTGAGGGCTAAAATTGTTGAATTTTTATATTTAAGATCAAATTGATAAAATATATAAACATTAGAGTGCTAATTTTGTTACTAGACCAATAAAAAAAAGGTTCATATCAACTCAAAGTGATTAAAATATTAATTTTGTAAAGTTTAGTGACTAAATCGAAAAAAATAATAATTAAATGACCAAAATAGAACGAAGTGATTATTTTTATAGTTCACCTTTAAGAAATGATTTTTAATATTTTTCGAAGAGAGGTTAGAACTTAGAAATGTGTAGATTAATTTAATTATTTTTTAATGTTATGATTTAAACAGTGAACATCTACTAGAAATCCAGAGCTTTATATATTTGAAAAAGATAAAAATATAATGTCAGATGTTTCAAGAGAAGGCTACAACAGGCTGGAATGATAGGATTCGGAATAGTAGCTGGAAATGACGTAAATTATAAACTGAAGGAAGACAATGAGAATCATGTGTTTAGGTTTGGGAGACCATACCAACAACATTTGTCATTTGCCTTTTTCTATTTTTTTATTTCTTTTGATCAATTTGATTGTTGGAAAACAAGGATGATGCGTGAACCAATGTTCAGTCATATTTAAATATAAAGGCATGTTTATAATTAACGTTGAAATTTCCTACTTTTTATTATGTTATAGAAAGTGGGTAAGAGAGGATCTAAGATCACAACAAAAAGGAATATATGATTCCATTATTATGGCTTACATCTATGAGAAAAAGGCTTCAAAGATTGCGTTGTTGATTTTATGAATTGGATTAAATTATATTTTAAATTTAGTTTTTTAAGAATTATGTTGATTTATTTTTTGTTTTCAATTTTTAAATTTAATTATTAATTTTATTAAATTTTTTTTGTTAAGTTTACTAGTAAGATATTTTAAAATAAAAGAATATACTTATTAATCATTTAATAAAAATTGGATAAATTACATTACAAATCATTCTAAAATAACTTTAAAATAATATCCTTCTTATTTTAATATCCAAAATTATTGGTACCATGAGTTTTGCGACATGAGGGTTAAGGCAGAAAGATAAAAAAGTAGAGCATATTTTGATAATGATGCGGATGCTTAAAATTCAAAAGAAGAGAAAAGACCAAAGCGAATTTTCATGTATCATTTCTATACTTGTTTTGAATTTTAATGGACAACAAGCACTGCTGATATATAATATAAAATATACTTTGACTTGAAATAGAGTTATAGATACTAAAATATTAAAGATAAATTTGGATGGACGGTGTATTTATTTGCGGTTAGTTAAAATCAATAGTAGCGATGAGATTAAATATTGTAATAATACTGTAGCGTGAAATAAAAAAATAAACTAAATGCACCACATCATCCATTTAAACTTATCTAAATTAACCCTAAAATATATTTATTTGAATTAGTGTTATGAGCAGGGGCAACGTGGAGGGAGAGAGGGGACTAGCAGGCCCAGCCACCTATAATGAAAATTTTAACTTTTTAACCCCTTTACAATTTATAAAATTTTAAATTAATATATTATAAAATTACACTTTGATCCTTAAATTTAGTCCTTTAAAAAATTATAAATATATAAGTTATTAAAATGTTGAATTGTTCTTTTACTATTGTAAAAATACACAATTTAATTTTAACCTCCAAATTTTGTTTTCTCCTAATCATGAATTAATCGAACATTAATTTAATTAAAAAATTAAAAAATTTATAAAATAAATTATATTATTATAAGAATATATTTATTGTGATCATGTATATATGCACGATTCAGATATTGAATTCACTTCTAAATTTGGAAATATCAATATCTTATGAAATATATTTTGGAAGGAAAACTCTAAAAAAAATAAAAAGTAATTTAAAAATTAAATTCGTAATTAACGTTAGCCAAAGATTTAAACGTACATCTATTCAACCATTAAACGGGCCAAGCCTAAAGCCTAGGCCCGATACAGTTCAACTTCGAAAAGGTCCATTGGGAAGCTCCTCATGTATGTTCACCTTTGGATTTCAAAATGCACAAAATACTTGACAGTGACGAGGAGGAACCCTAAGTAAAATTATCTTCAAATCAAATTCACGTAATATGTTCCAATCACAGCAATCTTCATTAAAGTACTTCCCTCCTCCAACTGACCTCTGTGCTCATCTGGGTCAGTTGACCTTAACCCATCTCGACTTTGAACCCCGGCCTCGATTATATGAGGACCCAAATGCGGCTTCTCCAAGTTGGATCACTACACCCACTGATCCCATTACATATGGTACTGCTGTAAGTTCTCTTTTTCACCCTGCATTGCTGAATGTGAAATTTGGATCTTGCATTAATGCATTGGAAATGTATTAAATTTTATTTAGCATTTTGATTTTATTTGTTCTGATTCGTGTTTTCTAATCTATTTGAACATTACCAGTAATCATTCTTGAAAATCTAAATTTAGCCGGTACTAGTTCAAATGTTTAGCAGATGAATGCTTTCTTCCAATAAAGTTTGTGTTTTATGTTCGTAAATATCCATAAAATGCTATCGCAATTGTCATCGTTTGTTTATTTATTTGTGTTAGTACAGTAGATGAATGGCTTATACTTTATATATTTCGGGGTTTGCAGTTTTCAATAGCCGCTTTAAATTCCGCTAGTAACAATGAAGTTTGTATTTTATATCTGTAAAATGCTACCCCCAATGTTATTTATGCTTATAATGCTTCTACACCCACAAATATTTGTGTTTGTTTGATGACGCGGCTATCATCATTTGTTTATTTGTTTGTGTTCGTAGAATAGATGAATGGATTTTTATCTTTTGGGTTATTTATACTTTATATATTTCGGGTTTGCAGTCGTTGTAGCGGCTTTGATTTCCACTGGTAACAATGAAGTTTGTGTTTTATGTTTGTAAGTATCCATAAACACTACTATCGATGTCATTTATGCATAATATGTGACTATATTGACAAATATTTGTGTTAACTATACGGCTATCATCATTTGGTTATTTGTTTATTCATTTGTGTTAGTAGAATAGATGAATGGCTTTTTGGCATTGGGGTTGTTTATACTTTATACATTTTGAGGTTTTCAGTCACCAGTTGCGGCTTTGAATTCTGCTAGTAAGAATGATTGGATGAAGCAATCTTTGGTGAATAATGTAATAGGAAGCACAATGAATCAAAGCAACCTGATTCAACTACGGCAGTATGATGTTTGTAATGTTGTATGCAAAACCAAAGATGTTTGTAAGAGACACCTTATGGGAAAGAAGCATCCGAGGAATTTGCAAGCAACGATAAATCCCGTTACTGCACTATTTCCAGAAATTTCTAATACTATCAATAATGTAAGCATCGTGGACAAAACAGGAAATGTAGGTGGACAGTTGATATTTGGGGCTTCTGGTGTGGCAAATTTTCATGAATTGGATAGAAAGAAGCAACAACTTTTGAATGCTGGGGCTCCCGTTGGTTCCATTCGGATGTGCACCATATGCAATGTTGCTTGTAATAGCCATGATGCTTTCGTTAAACATATTTCCGGAAGAAGACATGTTGCTCAGGTACGTTAATTAGTAAACTAGGAAAAAATTGTAGCCTTTTCTTCAGAATAGAGTTAAATCCCAAGTGTTTTCTATTTATTTTTATATTATCTTAAGCATGCATGTAAAAGGTTATTTGTCATTGGGCCATGAATTCACTTTTGCAGCTTTCTATAAGAGGTGGCATTCAGTAGGTCCGGGATGTAAATCCTAGCATCTAGAACTGATAATCCCCTATCCACAAGCTACGGCTTTCTTTTACCTGAAAAAATGTAGATGTTTTGAGAGTTGTATACTTCCATATAAATACAATTATTTATTTGTTCAAATAACCTTTCCTCTTCTTGAACCTGTCCCATTATCCATTTGTTATCTTTTGTAAGTTTGATTTCTGTGTTTCGACTTTATAAGTGTTCAAGTTGTATGAATCTTAATATGTATATATGTAATTATGTAGGTCAGATTAATAGCTATTGACGGGATCAGACCTTATCTTGCTGCCATCCAAGCTAATGATCACTTTTGGAATAAAGGCAAGAAGATAACTAAGAATAAGATCAGTCAACCTACATGGTGCGAAGTCTGCCAAATCAACTGTAACAGCAGCGATGTCTATGCAAAACACTTGTCTGGGAAAAACCACCTGAAGAACCTTCAGAATTTGGAAAAATCAAATAACAGCACATGTTATTCTTCTTCCATTGACACCGATTGCAGCAAATCTGTTTAATTGGAGCAGTGGAGAACCCAGCAGCCGATGGTTGCAGTGGTGCTGATGCACAAAAATCGAAAAAGATGATTGCACGGTCTGAGGCAGCCAAGGAGGATTTGGAGACGAAGAAACAGAAAGTGATGGAGGGTGGAGCAGCCGCCACTGCCATTAGGGTATGCGTTTTTTGTAATGTGGTATGCAACAGTCAGAAGGGCTTCAATTATCATCTTACAGGGCAAAAGCATGCCACCATGGTAAAGAAGCTAGCCAATGGCCGAATACCAACTGTGACACCTCAAACGAGATAAAGACGGATATAGAGAGAGAATTCATAGGATGATTATTGCTATTCACATGATTCTTATTCTGGCCTCCCAACCGGGAATTAATCCTTGTCGAAATTCAGTTTTACATCTGTTTGCTCCACATTTGAACTGTTTAAAAAGTTTATTGGAGCAAAAGAGGCATAATTTTGAACTTTTTTTAGAATGTGATGAGAAGAAATGTTTTGGCTAACATTGATGAAATTAGGTTAAGTGGGTTAGCCAAATTATTAAATTAGGTTAAGTGGGTTAGCCAAATTATTACTGAAAAGGATGGAGAAAGCAACCACCTTCCTACTTAAGAGTCAAATGGATAAATTCTTCATTTTTATATTAAATTCAATAATTAATAGTATTTTAATAAATTTTAATATATTAAAAACAATGAACTAATTTCATATAAAAAAGTTAAATTGATATTAGCATGCTCACGATTTGAGTGAAATTTTCTTTAACAAATTTATAAAAATTTGATAGAAATTTTTTGTAACAAGTTTATAAAAATTGATATTAAAAATAAATATGGTTTTGTTTGAAATTTTAAAAGTTGAGATAGTAAAAATTAAGATATCTTTTGTGCAAAAAAAATTAAGATATCTTATGATTTTCATTAATTATATTTATTTTTTTAGATTTATCAAAATAATAAATGAGTTTTTTGATAATTTTATAAATATATTTTTTTTCACCTCTAGTATTTTCAATTTGGTATAAATTAAGACAGTCGTTGATAAAATCTTAAATGCTTATGGCCCATTAAAATCTAATTTGGTCACTCGAGTACCCAAAAGACAGGGTAAAACTTTTTAGTACAATTTGCATTGTAATGTTTTTGGGCCAATTTCTTTTGAAAATTAGGGTTTGTGAAAATCAAGAAGTTACCCGCTAATTATTGATCCCGACCCGACCCAACCCACATTACTTTCCAATTATTTAAATTCATATAATAATTCCCAAGTAGCTGAGCCGACCAATAATGGTGTGGGAATCAAGGATTATTATGTCATGTTGATGTTTTTGTATGTTCTAAATCATTCAAATTATTCGAGCAAAAAAAGAACATTCAAACTATTTTTCGATTAAATCGCCGGTTTTTTGAACCTTGCAGAAACCAGAAAACTTTGATTCTGTTCTCTCTTTTCCAGAAGGTGAAAGCTTTCCCAATTCGTAATTGTTTTACCATATATGTTACATTGTATGTAAAGTTGTCTCTCATTTTTTCTACTTATTTTTTTGGGGCGATTTCTTTAGGCCTTCTATGGTTGATATTTGGTTCCAAATTCATCAAATCAAAGTGGGTTCTGCTGTTTCTAGTATTTATTTATATATATAAATCACGAGAAAAAAAATGTCCTAGTTTTTGGGTGTTTATAGTTTGTTTTAAATGATAAATTTCATTTACTTTTTTTTTTTTAAGTTTCTAACGTTTCTATTGTAAAAGCTTCCTGTTTTACTTATCTATGCCCTGATGAGTTGTGGTTTTTTTTTTCTTTTTTTCCAGCTAATTTTTATACTTGGGTTGTAAGAAAAATTGGAGGATATGTCAAGTAGCTCAAGGGGAGATGGAGAAAACTCCATTGATGTTGAGGAACTCTTGGAGATCGAAACAAGATGCAGAGAGGTAGAATCTTTGTCTTTTTGTAATAACTAAGAAACATTGTCTTTTTAAGTCTCAAGGTTCTTGAATTGCCCTTTTCTTATAACATTTATGTAAGTTGTTTTATAATTTTTATGAATTTCCTATTGTTTCTTTCATAGTCAGCCTCTAGTTGAATTGCTTAGATTAGTGGCTTGCACCTCTTTTGCTTTTGTTTCAGGTTTTTAGATTAGAAGCTTCAGTTTCTTACTGTTATTTGATGGGAAAAAATGGTTTTACCCTTTAAATATTTGAGCTTTTGAAGGTTGTTTGGTGTTATATTTATCCAGCCATTCACTTTATTTGTTCTTATATATGTTGGTCCAAAGCTTCCTTTTGCTTGAAGTACCATGCCCAACACATATTCAAACATGGATACGGGGATATGAGTATGACCTTCCAGTAACCTCCAAATACTTGGAAATACATAAAAAAAAAGATGGTTGTATCCTTCAAATATTTATGCTTTTGAAGGTTGTTTCATTCGTTTGGTGTTATATTTATCCATCCGTTCACTTTATTTGTTCTTATCTGTGTTGCTCTGAGTTTTCATTTTGCTTGAAGTACTCATTGCCGACACATACCCAAATATAGATATGAGGATATGAGTATGACCCTCTACAGACTGTTGAATTATGTGGAAAAACTTAGAAAGAGTGAACATAACGAGTCTTAGTAACATAGGTACTTATGGTGATGGTAGTTTGTTATCAATCATGAATTTAATCTGTTTGTGCTGAAATCTTATTTATCTACTTTTCTTTGTCGATGCAGCTACGGAAAGAAAAAGAGATGTTGAAAGAATCACAACCTCAGGGCTTTGAACTGATCAGGGTAATTTTTCTATCCCTTGATAATCCTTTCATCTGGAACATGCTATATGAAACTTTCATCATCTTTATATTAATTTTCAGAAGAACTAAATCTTGGGATAAGCATCTATGAAGCATATAATGTTTTTCCTGTATTGGCATTTCAAGTTGCCAATGATAATATGTTTTCTTCTTGCAGCTGAGAATGCTGAAGTCTGCCATTGCCATCTATAAAGGGCTTTTAGCAATAACATTCTTTCATCATTAATATTTGTTATTCTATTTAGATTTTCCACCTTGTTTTGTGGCATGATCAAATTTTGACTTGAGATAGCCAGCTGCTAAAGTAACTTGAAGGGCCAGTTAATTTTTCATTCATTTTTGTCACTGACCTTCTTCTATGAATTTAATAAACAAACACCGTGAATTTATTAGCCTTGCGTTAGTGAAGGTCTGCATTCTTTTACTTGGTGATTGAATTTACCGTAGTTGAGAAATATAAGGGGATTACACACCTGTGAATGCTTCAATAATTCCAAACAAAAAGGGTAGAAATTGAGGTTTAGATGTTTCAATTTTTATTATTGTCTGATTATAATTTGGTTCACTACAGGGACTAGAACTGCATGTGAAGTCACTATCAGAAGCTTGTACCCAAGACAAAAAACATATTCAAAAATTGGAAAGAGAGCTAAAAAATTGCTCTCAAGAAATAGGTAATGGTTCTTTTTTTCCTTTGAAATATTGCTGTGGGAGTTAATTGTGTGTTGCTTATTGTATCTTACCTACTGGTCTTGCGACATCAATGTAGCTCATTGGCATCTCTTAATAACTCTCTTGCTACATAGTTGTGGTGCTTGTATGTTATCCATTGTTCTTTGTTCTTTAAAATATGCAATGAGTGGCATGTCTTGTACTGGGTTTCTTTAGCCTTTTAGTCCTAGCATTATATGTTGGGCTACTTGAGAGCGGGAGTGTTAAAAGTAGTTTCATCCCCATTTGTTAACTCTCAGATTTTTTGTGGTCTTATATTCAAACTGGGTCTCTCCATTTATTCCTAATTGATTCGTATTGGATGCTTAATATCCCCAGTTGTTCATCCTTACACACTTGGGCATCATTATATATGGTATTAGAATCAGTTCCCCTAGGATCATTGGACCATGCATTGAATACTAAGTCTATATCCATAGTGGCACTGTTCTCCTTACCCAGTTGGAAGGACCTAGCGGTTGGAGCATTTCTCATACCCTCTAAACATACATTAGAAACTATCTGTTCCCTCAACGAAAACCCTGAAAAAGAAAAACAGGAGTTGGATATCATTTTCTGCCTGCTTACAGGACTTGTGTACTGTTACTTCAATCTTAATATTGTGATCGCATTCTTCAGATTACCTGCAGGATCAACTAAGTGCAAGGAATGAAGAGGTCAAATTTCTAAATGACCATGTGCACAACCTTGAGATCAAGTTAGCAGACATGGAAGATTTACGGGAGAAAATTGATCATTTGATAGGGGAGTTGAACTGTTCAAACTCTGAGCGGTTGTTACTAATGCAGGAAATGGAGAACAAAGAAGAAGAGCTGCGACAATCAGCTTTGTGCATAGAGAAATTGGAGGAGTCAGTTTCATCTATGGCACTGGAGTCCCAGTGTGAAATAGAGAGCTTGAAGCTTGATATAACAGCATTGGAGCAAATGTCTCTTGAAGCCAAGAAGTCCGAGGAAGAAAATGCTCAAGAAAATTCCCAAATGAATGTTTTAATTGAAGAGCTCAAGGTCCAGCTTCAGAATGCACATGAAATTATCGAAGCATTAGAGAAAGAAAATAAAGCGCTAAGAGGAAAGCTCATTGCATCTGAAAAAAATGCTAAGATATTCTGTCAAAACATCAAGCAATGGCTGAAAAGCAAGGACAGATCGCAACTTGATACGGACTCTGTCTTTGGTGAACCAGAAAGCATTATCACAATATCAAAAGATACAAGGTTGGTTGCAACCTCAAATTTGTTATATTTATTCTGATCAATTAGATTGTTTGACTGTCTGATAATGTGGGGAGCTAAAGCTTTTATGCAACCCTTGAACAGGTTAAATACACCTTTGTCTTAAATTATTTAGCAATATTTAATTGATAGACTGATGAATATAATCTTGTTGAGGTGGGTTCGGATCTTGCTGAAGCAGTTCTTTGTATGGAACTCCTTTTTCAGTTTTGTCTCGTAAAATTGATAGGTGATAACATGCAAATAATTTTCTGTATTTTACTGTTTGGTACCTATCAAGTATCTGATAATTTTTTATGAATGTTCTCTTAATACTGTTGAAGCGGCTGCAAAGGACTCTTTGGTGCGCTCCTTTCAGACGTGGCCTTAGTGCTGGAATCTGATTCCAACTCAAAGGAGCAGGTCAAAAGCATGTCGGATCAGATAAATGAATATGAACTCTTAGTGAAGCAACTTAAGGTAAAAATTGTCATTTAGAGAAAATATATTTACCTTTTATGATATTATGCTAGCCCAGCGAGGTGAATTATGAATTTAGTCCGCTATATTCCTGATCTTTAAAATGGTTACTAGGAAGAACTGAGAGAGCAAAACTTAAAAGCAAAGGAAGAAGCTGAGGATCTAGCACAAGAAATGGCTGAGCTGAGGTACCAGATGACAGGCTTGCTTGAAGAAGAGTGCAAGCGCCGTGTGTGTATTGAACAAGTATCTTTACAGAGAATAGCTGAGTTGGAGGCACAGGTAATACTGTTACGGTTCTTGATCCTTTGTATACTGAGTAATGTAGTTGACTTAGGTATCATTTACCTTCTTTTTTTGTCAAGATTCAAAAAGAGGCCAGAAATTCAATGGCTGTTGTTAGACATCTCCGGGAATCATAGGGGTTGGCTGTGGTGAGGATTGTTGATATCCATTAATTTGAGACTTAGTCAGAGGTTTGTACTTTCTTGTATCTCTTTCTCTGTTTTTGCAGTTCATGCATGCTGTTTTTCCAATGTCCTACATGAATGTAAATACAGCTAGTGCTAATGTTTTTGCTGTCATTTTTTTTAATCCTCAGTTGATGTTTTATATGTTTTCTCTGTCATTACACTATCCTGCTGTGTTGTTCCAACTCTTCATTTTTCTTGAAATACTCATGTCCGACATATATCCAGACATGGTATGGGGTTAAGGACTCTCTGAATATACGGAATAACTTTTAAAAAAGTGAAAATACCCGTATCTTACACTCACACTCAACACTCGAGTTTGAATAACATAGCTATTCCTCATGCATACCTACTTTAATTACTTTTCCTTGATGCCTTCTTTGAGCTTAGTTTCAACAGAACTGTATATATTTATTTTCTGGACACCATCTGTGGCTTTGTTTCTTCCAGCTCAAATCCAGATACAATTGGCTGTGGTTCACCATTCTAAGACAGTTCAGCAAAAGTCTAATCCTATGTAATGAATGTGCATCATGCATTTGTCACAGATTTTGATTTTGATTTAGTTTCTGTGTTTATTGCCACTAGTTTTTCAACCTAATTGCAGTTCAGTTTCCATATCGAGTTCATGCTTATCGCTCAAAAAAAGCATGAGAATTTAGCTCTCCTAACATTGGCGGTGTACTTTTATTCTTTTCTGTGATACCAGTCATGACTGCTAACCCTTCCATGCTGTGTTCGAACAGAAACACTATTTGATGGTTAACCTGAGGAAAGATGTATGCAATTTTCATGATAAAAGGTTCGGGGAAGGATGATACGGCAGTATGAAGTAGCCAAATATACCAAGGTAGAAATTAGGTTGTAGTAGTGTATATCTATGTGTTTCTTAAGTGCGATGTAATTATGCAGTAGTTTATTGTTTGTTGCAGCTGGTTATGCTGCGAGGGTCCGAAGCTACGGATTGTGTCGATGTTCTTCACTTTCTTGTATAGATTTCAGCAATGAAAAGTTGTTAGCTTTCGGATTACATTCAAAGAAAATAGACTGCATCCCGATCTGGTTAAAATTGTGCTGGACCATATTATGTTCTGTAAGATCAAGCATTGAATTGAGTGAAATTGTTCGGATTTGTTGTTCAAATCTTGATTATCAAATTAGTCCTACGTTGGTGATGAGTTTCAGACATGACCATGCTCTGACTCGGGTATGTATCATTCAACTTTTGTCGAGTTGGTTCCAGATTTTGGAGGATCATATCCTATACTTTATCCAAATATATGGTTTTTCTTCTGTTGAGGGTATAATTCCAAAGTTACCTAAAACTATATAAATGCTTATCTGCACAAGCAAAAGTCACCCGAAATACAATGTAAAGAAGCTACAATTCTTTGTCACGTTCATAGTTGGTTCTTCCTTGAAGTTTCATCAATTCTGTTTGGTGATAATGATATGTTACAACTTACATGGAACCTGACACTATCCCATATCAATATATGTTTGATATTGTCATTTTCAAAAGTTCTTACAAGTGTTAATTTTCTTCACCTACATCCGAATATGTATCGATACGAATATTTTAAGAAAAATGAAAAATCGGAAGTAATTAATCACGTCTTCTTATTGCAATTTGAATAGATTGGGTTTGGATTTTTGGTGCCTTTTTTCTTTAGCCAAATCTTTCACCATGTTTGTGCATTAAAATTAGAGATTTTTCTTCAAATTGTATTCCATAAGTTTACTTACAAGATGGGATGCAAAGCATGAATATTGAATTTACATGTTAATAATCCAAATTCAATCGAAAAGGAATAAGTTATGTAACAATAAAAATATAATTACAAAATTATAACGATATTTCTCTCTATATAGACACTGCATATTTATTTATAGCATCTTTTAATTTGAAATTATTTTTTTCTTCAGCAGATTATGGTACAATCATCAAACGAGAAGGGAACAATAAATTCTTAAATTTTTCATCAATAAACTTGATCGACAAGTAATATAGTTAGCCTTTTGGCAAAAAGATAGATTCTAACAGTCCATTAATTCAATTAATCTATCCGGTTAGAATAAATAATCTAACAGTTCATCACTTCAATTAATCTATTCGGTTAAAATAAATAAATTATTATAAAATTCATAAAAATTTAATCACCCGATTCAATATATTTGTAGCAATTCTTGAGTTAATTTTTTTTCCAAACGGATATCTCAATTAGTTTCCGATTTAAAGAACTTGCATTCAAACAACAAAAAATTGCAGATAAATATTCTAATATTATTTTATTAGTCAAATCTTTAATAAATGTGTTTTTATTTTAAAATAAATACTTAAAAACTATTATTCTAAGTTGGAAGAATGTAGAATGCATTGCAAAACTGTATAAACAAATATGTTATCGAATAATTGTATATGGGATATGTGAAAGTAGAAGAAAAAAGTGTCGACTTGCTCCTTAATCCCAAGCTTCAGATAAAAGGCATTAATATCTCCCCAATTTAACTTTTTTAAAATAGAAAGTTATTTTCATTTGGCCAATTTGGATTAAATGTTATGTGGTATGATGTTATTTGAAATAAAATGAGAAAAATTTAGGTTTTAGTGAGTATAACCATTTTGTGTTTGTTGGGTACATACATAGTGTAATGCATGTTTTGGTTGCATATTATATTTAAAATGATTTAATATAATTAGATAAATAAATCAAAATAATATAACAATTTATCAATTCTGCATTCAAATATTATCTATATAAAATCACGAGTTTAGAAAAATCAAAGTTTTCAAATTAAATTGGTGGTCGAACTAATCATGTCATCAATTCTTGTTTTGATCGATTCGATCAAATACATATTAAAATATTCATAAAAATTAAAATATATATTAAAAAATCGATTCAACAGTTGATTCAAAGCTTTTAGCTTGACTCAACCCGTTCATATTGATTGATAGATTAATCGGTTCAACTTCTCTAAACCTCACCTCGATTGGTTCGGTTTAATTTTGAAAACAATGAGAAAAACTTTTGAGCTAACCAATATAGTTATTGCTATTCATTATATTATTGACTTTTTCATTTTAAATATTTTTTTTGTTTATAAGATTTATCAATTTTATAAAAAAAAGAATTTTAATTTTACAAAAAAAGTTAAATAATTGGTTGAAAATTTTTACTTGATAAAAAATTGACCATACTTATAAATAATTTTTTTTATACAATACTTAAAACTATTTATAACCCCTCTCAACCCTTAAATAAAATAATAATGCGCTTCAGTGCACTCGAATCACATTTTCTTGTTGATGCCAATTAAATTAAGACTCAATCAACTATAAAATATAACAATTTTATATAATAAAAATTATATAATAAATGAATTTATATAATAAAAATTATTTTATTTTATTTTATATTAAAATTTACATTAAACAAAAAAAAAGATTATATTACTTTTGTTTTAATTATTTATATAATGAGTAACTTTATATTTATATTAATTATATATTATATACAAATTGTTATGATGAATTTATAGATTATTAAGAAAAAATAAAAAAAATTTAATTGTGAAGAGTTTAATTTATAATATATTATTTTTTTCATAGTTTTTATAAAAGTTTGAGAAACTTTTTATTAACATTATATTTGAATTATTAAAATGATTGTTATATATTAATTATGTTAATTGGCTATTATTTTGTATAATATTACTTTGCGTTAATTACATAAAGTAAAATTATATTGTGTATTAAATATGTTAAAAATGCTTTATTAAGATTTGAATTTTTAAATAAATATATTTTAATTATATTTAATAATTTAAATAAGAAATATTATTCTAAGTAATTAAAAATGCAATATTTAAAAAATAATTAAAATCATATATTGATATGTGACATTAGAAATTAATTTACATAAAAAAGAGAAAAAGTAAATTTATATTGATTATTATTATTGCGTCATTATCTAATTATATTCTATCAAATCCATTCTTTATAGAGAAAATGAAAATTTTAAATTAAAATTGATATTCATAGTTTTTCATATAAAATTAAAATTACAAAAAAAATTGTAAATTGTAAATTGTAAATTTATATAAAATTAAAATTACAAAAAAAATTGTAAATTGTAAATTGTTAATCATATTCGAGATTAATTAATGTGATATTTATAAAAGAAAACTTTTGTTAAATTCTTTTATTGAATTGGAAAAAAGTAATTTATTAAATGGTGAATAAAATTAGGGATAAATATTAAAATTATACATGAATTTTGATTTGATACAATTTTATACATGAAATTTTAATTTGATTAAAAATTCACAAATCACTAACAACATTATCGAATTAGTACAATTTTACATTGATATATTACATACACAAACAATTATATTAATCTAATATGAAAATAAATGTATGTATTCATTTCTTTAAATGTGCACGATTGAATCAAAATTAACGTTTCATGTATAGATAAAAATCACAATTTAAGTTTTATGTATATAATTGCACCAAATCAAAGTTTATGTATCAAGTTGTGTATTGAACTAAATTTATATATAAATTTAATATTTATCCACAAAATTATTTACTTTTTGCATTTAATACAAATAATTCATTAGAAATATCTAAAACTCCACCCAAAATTTTTTTGAATAAAAAACTAACTTAAAAAACACAAAAATTTGATGTCTGATTTTTTATTTGGGAGGGTTAGGACAAATTACTGAAAAATAAATTTAGACAATAAATTAGATCAATTTAAAATATAAATAAAGTTTGAGTTTCAATATTTTAGATTTGAGTTCAACTCAGTTTAACCATATTTTTAATATGGTAATTATTTTATTTTATTTTATATATTATGTAATTTGTATCATATAGAAATTAAATCTACAATAATATATTTATAATAAATTTATGATATACCCACAATGTGAATGAAAAATTATATAATAAATATTACTATGATTTTTTTTTAAATAAGATGTAGCTTTAGTTGAAATAGTAAAGACACTGAAAATTATGGTGCTTTGGGTTCAATCTAGAAGTATTCATGGGTCGGGTTTGGTCGGAGCTAAGTATAATATTAACATATTTTATGCATCGCACGTGATAAAAAAAAAACTAGTTTTATATGTCATTATCTTAACATTTTTATGTATATTAGTTTAGATTTAATTTTTATGTGTTATAAATTACATAAATATATAAAAATAACATAGTATAAAATATTTCGAACTTAAAAATGGGTCAGTTAGGCCTTGAATGCTAAAGCCCAAGCTCGACCCATATTTTAAATGAGTCTTTTTTTTTGGCCAAAACCTATTTTACGAGCTTAATATTTTTGCCCAAATTTCAAGCGAACCTTTCGGCATGAGCAGTACCAAACCTTTGGATAGGTTTAGTTCAATCCTATAAAGCATATTTTTTTAGTGTGCCGTGGTGATTGCTCGTCTCATCCTTTAATCATGAGATTAGGGGTTCGGTCCTTACCCATTGGAATAGAGTGCATTTCATGGCTAGTTGTTTAACTCTTTAGAGAGCACTTGCGGCGAGAAGATTAGTCACTGCTACCAATGAGAGATACCCTGGTTTCAACTAAAAAATAACAAAAACTATTCTCATAGTAATATTTATTATTTTATAAAAAATAATTTTTAATAATTTCTCAATTAATTTGAGATTGATTGAAATGTAACATCAACTTAATAAGTTCTTTAAATATAATATAGATAGATAATACTTAATTTAAAAATTAAATATATGCATCTATATTTAAAAATTTAATAAAAATCATATAAAATATTTATATTTTAAATTTTTAAAAAATTAAAGATAATCTAAAATGAGCATAAGTTAATTATTTATTGATATGGATAGAATTAAAAATGATTGAGTTGAACTACGCTAAGGGTTTGTTTGATAATTCATTGAAAAAAATCAAATAAATTAAAAGTAAATATTTTCAGCGAGTTTATGTTTTTAAGTATATTTGACAAACAATAAAAATAAATACATGATATAATTTTACAATGAAAAATAATAAATAGATAAGGGACAACTTATCACATTTTTTAAAATTATTTTTGTTTTCTTTCTTCTAGTATTATCCTTTAAATATTTTATCTTTCAAATTTTAAAAATTATATTTATCAAATAATCTAAATATATTCTAAAAATATTAAATAATACAAATACATATTTTATAAATAATATTCAATAATTAATTTTTAATTTTCTTACACAAACATAAATTCTGTTTGTACCCACGGACAACTACATCAAAGTATTAGGTAAAGAAATCGAAACTAGCCGCATCAACAACTAAAACATCTACCATCTTCGTAAGCACCTCATTGAACACCTAAAATACCTTCCTTTTAGACAAAAGATATTTTAACTAAAAAATCTATAATTTTATTATCTTCTCTAAAAACTTATCACAGACACCATTTTCTAAAACCATGTAGAACTTGATAAATTCTTCTTACCGAGGCTGAATTTGATAACCTCTAACCAATCCCTCTACAATATAAAAGAACAGAAGTTGTATTTGATAAAAGAAAAGGTGGAAGTAGTTTCGGTCAAAATGGGTGGGATGTTTAATTTACTTATTATCAAATCCCTTGTTGATTAGTTCAACAAATAGAAAAGTAATTTTTTTTTTCTTTAATGAATTATTGACTTATTGAGAGGGAAAGGTCCTTAAAACAAAAATAAAATGAAATTGAAACATGAAAAAGAAAAATGGAAACATGAAATTAAAATAATAGTAATAAATACATTATGGAATTGGCCCCTTTCTTACCAATTTCCATTTTCACGACTTTCTCTTTGGATTTTCTGACGCGTTTAATGCGTTTCCTTCCCTCTCTTTAAAGCTCTTCATTTCCCTGACAATCCATTTCAAAGACTTTTCTTTTCTCTCTCAATTTTTGTATTTTTCAACTTCCTTGGTGTTAAAATCAGTTTTATTTTCTCTCCTTTTTTCCAGTTACTTCCCTCGGTTCTTTGTTATTTTCTTTCATTTTTGCCTCTTTTTTTCCATACGGATCGTTTCAATTTTCTTTCTTGTTCTTAATCCAATTTATTGGTTAAACAGACAAAACCCAGGTTTTCTTTTCTCTTTTTTCTTGTAGTATGTTAACGATTTTGGTGTTTTTTTTCTTTTATGCTTCGCGTTTTGAATTTTTGAGCAGTTTGATTGATATCTTGAATTCTTGATGGGGATGTTGGCTGGATGGGTTTCTTAGTTGGTTCTATGTTTGTTTGCCTCCCGTGAAAACCGAGGGAATCTTATCTTTTCTTATGAAGTGATGAAAAACCCAAAGTCAACTAAATCTTAATTAACCTTTGATGATAAATTTAGAATTTTTAACCTTTCTTCTCAAGTTTATGGGATGTTCTTCTTTCTGGTCACGCTACTTTGCATGTGATTTATGATCTAGTTCTAATTCTAGTTTTTTTTCCTTCTTTAAAAATTGCTTTTAGCCTTTTGAATCCCTTTTGTAAGCCCCTTTTTATCAAGTATTACATAGTAGTTATCTTTTCCATCCATGTTATTTCCTAAAGGAAAAGTATAAATAAGACTGCTTAATCAAGTTCCTCTCTCAAAAGAAAGTTTTGGGAAATTGAATAGCATCATCTTCCTGATTATTTCATCTTTGTTGCTAGGAATTAAATGGCACACACACACGTGGGTATTTATCTGAATTCATTGGATATCTTCTTCCTGATTTCTCAGCTTTGTTGCTGGAAGTTGTTGCATTTGTGCATGTGTATGTATTATGTATGTATGAATGGATGGATGGATGGTTGATTTAAGTATGTATATGTATGTATGTAGGGACGTATGACGTGTACTGTCTACTCATCCGAATTTGTTATATTTCTGCTCTATGTCTCTAGTTTTCGCTGCTGCCATCGTCTAATGTGTAAATGTTTATTGCTTTGCAGATTACATTGTATTTGACTCCTTTCTTCCTATCAACTGCCTGACCAAGTGACAGATTTTTTCATTCATTAAAAAGGATGTTAGGTTTAAAGAAATCTCCATTGAAGACCGCTAAGCATAATTCAGTTGATCCTGCACGTGTGGCCGCTTCTCGTTCCAACCCCTTTGATTCTGATGACGAGTTTGACAATAAGCAAACCCTTAAACCTTCAAGAAGGACTTCTTCTGAACCTACTTTGAGTCCTCCGAATTTTGGGGCCAATCCTCTTATTGACAATGAGGGGAAAGTGAATTCTTCATCTTCATATTGGCAAAGTTCAGCATCACGAAACAATTATAAGAATGATTTCCGTGACTCTGGCGGACTTGAGAACCAATCGGTGCAAGAATTGGAGAACTATGCCGTCTACAAGTCTGAGGAGACTACTAAGACCGTCAACAATTGTGTGAAGATTGCGGAAGAAATGAGAGAAGGTGCCACCAATACTTTGATCGCCTTACATCAACAGGGTGAACAGATTACCCGGACTCATAATACGGCTGCTGGCATTGATCATGACCTTAGTCGGGTATGTCATTCATTTTTAAAAGCAGAACTTTCTGCTGGATGATAAAGTCGAAAACATGAAAAAAATTTCTTACAGTTTATGTTTTAATAGACACAATGACATCCAGGTCTGATCATGTTGCTACCATTATGATCCTAAGGAGTCGCCTAAAATTAAATCACTAACGAGGTTTGGGTTTGCATTTTTATCGAATTGAATGAATAGTGTTCCCCCAGCCATGATGACAATGCTACAAAATATTCATGCCATCATGTTTGTGCATCTTTGATCATATACGGAAAGGAAACGAGTCTAAAATTGGGTGCAATGTTAATAGTTTAACTAGAAATAAAGTAGTTCTATTGAGATGGATTGCCATTTGTTCAGAAGAAATAGATATCCGATACTCACCCTCAAGTCCAAGCGACGTAGTTTGAAAGTGATATGCAGATATGATTGATTGATTATTTAACTGCCAAGTTCTCTTCTTGACCTTCAAAATATCAAAATATCTTGTACTCTTCCTCTAATGGATTGATCTTATGAAATTGAAGGAATGCTGTTAATGGTAGTTCTTTCGGATTTCAGGGCGAGAAGCTCTTGGGAAGTCTCGGAGGCATGTTCTCTAGAACCTGGAAACCGAAGAAGACTCGGCAAATAGTTGGCCCTGTTATAACAAGAGGTTCATTTTCTTCCCATACACCTCCATGAATCATCTCTTTGTTTTTCCCCATTTAAACATCTGAATGTATTATTTCCTGCAATTAGAAGTTGGTGGTGAGCTTGGAATTTGTGTTTGCATCTGTCTTTGTTGCGTTTTTTTCTGAACTGTGTGTATGTACTTGGCCTGCAGATGATTTGCCTAAGAGTAGAGGTGGCCACTTGGAGCAAAAGGAGAAACTGGGATTGAATCCTGTTCCAAGGAGACATTCAAAATCACAAACGCCACCCCCTGAGCCGGTGGATGCGTATCAAAAAGTGGAGGTACGAGAAGGGCATGAAACCCCTCATTAGTCTTTATTTTTTTTTTGTTGGAATGTGCAATTTATTTATTTATTTTTTGCTGGGATTGTTTAATTAGTTTGAAAAGGCAAAGCAAGATGATGCCCTCTCTGGTTTAAGCGATCTACTGGGAGAGTTGAAGGGTATGGCTGTCGATATGGGATCCGAAATCGAGAGGTTAGTTTCGTGTACTCAAGTAGATCACGAGATAAATCAGGCTTTCTATTTTTTAATTAATATCGGAAATCATAATTCAAACCCTAATTGCAGGCAAAATAAGAGTCTGAATGGTCTCCAAGATGATGTGGATGAGCTAAATTTCCGTGTGAGAGGAGCAAATCAACGAGCTCGCCGATTGCTTGGGAAGTAACACTGCAGTTTTGAGATTCAGGCTGACATGTCTGTTTCACTCTTCTGTCATTGTGATCTCACACAGCCATATTGGGGGATTTTATTAGTATATTCGTCTCCTTACCTTACCATGTTTCTCTTACGTTTCAGGCATATCATATGCTTAACTATGGACTTTCACAATCCGAGTATGCGTCTTGTCTTTTGTATTTATTTTTCTGTTTTTCAATTAAATATATTACTAAATATGTTGAATAATGTTTGTGTTTATTAAATGTCTAACAACGAAAAACATGAAAAATCTAACTAACGAATAATATAAAAAACATGTTAAAATATATACGAATACGATGTAGTGATGTACTGCTTGCGAAGACTAGGATGGGCAGATCCCTAGATTAGGCACACTAGCCAATAGAGGTAGTAACAATTCATTTTGGTCCTGAATTTTGATTTTCGAACTTATATTAAATTTAATACCATAAAATAAAACTTCCATTAGGTAAATTAAATTGATATAAAACCAAATGTAACTCGTATCAAACATTTATTGTTCTAAATTTGATATAAAAAATACACTCAAAATCATATTTACCTTAAATTTTTTTTGGATTATTTTACCACTAAATTGAGACCAAAGGAAATTCAGTTTCACTGCAAACAATGAGAAATCAAGTGACCGATTGGAGCCAAATCAATTAATTGACTACCTGGGAGACCTGTTTTTCAGGCAAAATATAAATATATATATATACACACACATTTTTACATAACTCAAGATTATTTCAACGGCATAACTCATCTCCAGCCAGAAAGAACTCATGCCGGTCTCAGGTCCTCGTGTGCATCCAACACGCAATGTCTAACGCACGGATATAAATATATGACCTCCAAAGATCTTTCAAATACATGAAAAAAACCTAGAAAAACACTTTGTCATACCCGTGTTTTGGACAAATCCTTGTATTCAACACTCACCTGAGTCCCAAGTAAAAGGTAAGAACTAACTGTGCCTGCCGGAAAATTACTGTACCCTGTAGTGTAAAATCCTTGTCTAAAACCACAGTAAGTAAACTCCTGAAACATGATGCTTACCAATGCTATTTGGACTCAAGGGTAAGTGCCAATACGGGAATCCTCAATCTTTTAAAGTTTTCTCATATATTATGAAGATCACACTCCATACCCGTGAGGGATAACATATTCAATACAAAAGGCGAGAACTTTAGAGAAAATTAAGGGTTGAGGTAAACAAAGACTCATTTGCCGGCATAAATGTTTCAATGAGGTTCCTCTGAAAAGTATACCTAGTGATTAGCAAATTTACATTAATAGTTGATAAACTCAATGGAGTTCATGGATCGAAGGATCTGGAGTTAACATTGTCTATGGGGTACCTAAATCTGCTCAGTTTCCCATTTGTTACCCATTGCTAATATCAAGCATGAAAAAATATTACCCAACAAAAGTCATGCCTGCATATGATTTCAAACTCACCCTAATCTCTTTTCTAGCCATAGAAGCTTCATTAATCTAGATACAAGTTCAGTTAAAGCAATCCAAGTTTTGTTCCCAAAGAACTATGCTACCATTTGTTACTCCAAAAACATCGATAATTAGTTAAGCTAGGATATGCAACTGAACATCTCAAAACCTTTTAACTAATGACTATCTAACTTTTACAGGCTTCTTCACTAAAGGATTCCCCCGATTTAAGGACCAACGTCTACATGTTTAAAAAAACTACT
This sequence comes from Gossypium hirsutum, assembly GCF_007990345.1. NCBI lineage: Eukaryota > Viridiplantae > Streptophyta > Magnoliopsida > Malvales > Malvaceae > Gossypium > Gossypium hirsutum. Next base: position 98,615,192 of record NC_053435.1, on the reverse strand, counting down.
CCAGCTTTGTCTTAAAGGAGGGGAAACAAGGCAAAACACGAAAGATATCATCAAAGACATTTCCTTCTAGTAACAAGACAACTTCCATTGATTCAATACCAGCAAATGCAATTGACTTTAACGTAACAGATAATAATCTAAAACTCTAATATCAGTCTTAGACTAAGTTCTTTAAAATAAAAAACTTGAATCATATCGACTTACATAACTAAAATTTGAAACATGGCTTTGACATGATACAAGGATAAATAAACAATTAACTCAAGAAACACAAGAATAACACATCAATTATCAAAGGAAGGGTGCTGTTTCTTTCGTGTAAAAAGACTTGTAAAATGACTTCTGGAAATGATTTCCGAATTTCCTACTTTCTTATAACAATCTAAACTAAGAGGGTACATCCAATTTGCAAATCTATTCAAGTTCTACTACACAACCAGAAAACCCAGATTATCATTCACCGAAATAGTGCAAAAAATTTACTAATCTAGCAGCTAAAAGAATCATAAAGTTCAATAAGAAAAAGCCTAAAAAGAAAAAGAAAATTCCACATATAGTATAAAACAAACAAAACCCTACATGGCATTTATCCAAAACAGTGTATACATAACAAAAATCACTTCATACAGTATAAAATTCAATATTTATCTCAATGAATCGCAGTTTACTCCTTTTTATTTCTCTAAGGGAACAAGTCAAAATGTAATGATAAATATTTTCTAAGAAGCCTTAATATCCATTATGCTTTTGACCTTTGGAGCATAGAGTGAATAAACCAAAGCTTGTCTTTTGGCGACTTCCAGCTGAGCTTTACCGTCGGAGAAAGCGGCGGAGAGCTGGGAAGGGTCGGTTAGGTTCTTGTTGTCTCGAAACGCGTCAATGGTTCGCCGTTTTGAGTACTCCCTTATGTTGTAGTCGCTGAACTGACGCGCCACTCGCAGAAGAGACCGGTAAAGCTGTAAAACCTCCGTTCTCGTCGGTCCTGCTACTCCCGACGCTGCCATTTGCCTTCTCTCTCTCTAATGTTCTAAAGTTTTCCGATAAAAGAGAGTGGTATTAGGGGAAAAGGAAGAATCTTTGCCTTGCCCTTGTTCTATCGCTCTATGTTGACCGATAATTACGTTACGCATCGTTTTATTTGTCAAGGCTAAGGGAAAAAGGGCCGGACCCGGTTGTGGATTCCGGATTTTTTTTCCTCCATAAAAATCTAGGTACAAATATAATTGAATTTAGATTATGTTTTAAGTAAATTAATCTCTATATAATAAATTAAATAGTAAATTGATCATTTTATTAAAAATATTATCTATTTATACATTGAGTGATGATGTGGTTAACAGAGTAAATAAGCAATAAATATTTTAAAAAATAAAAAAATTTTAAAAATAAATTTCTTTTTGTTTTCTCAAAATAATTATTAGAGTAAGTTCATTGAATCGTTTGGTAGACACTAACCAAGATAAATAAATAGTTTTTTTAATAATTATTTATAAAATCACATCAAAATTGAATATCAATAAATGGCTGTTCAAATTTTATAATCCAGGTTAATTTTGGACATAATTTTTCAACCATTATAAAAATTTATAAAAAAACATTAAGAATTATAAAAATCATTTAAAATTACAATAAATATTTGAATTACAAGTTAATTATCATCATTGAGATACAAGTTATTTAAATTACTATCTATATAACTATAGCTAACTAAGAAAATTATAGATTTTATTATTTTGAATTTGGTAAGGTTATTTAAATTTTGGTTATTTATTTCTTTCAAATTAAATTAATTTTTTAATATTTTATTAAGTTTTGATAAATTTAATATTTTTAAATAAATTATTATATTTTTATTGATTTTTAATAAAATTTAATAATTGTTTGTAAAACTACATTTAGGATGAACTTGGAGAATCAGTGGTATATATTCATTTAAATTTGGACAACTATTTGTTCAGGTTCATCCTCGACGTGGTTTTTCAAATAATTATTTAAAAAATTATGTTTTTTTTAAATATTTTTTCAGCATGAGATATACGTGGCACTGTCATGAATTGTTTCCTACTTGCTTCGTCAATCACCTCATTACTTCACGATAGAAATTGAAGAAATTTTTGACAAAATGATTGACTTACTCTTTGATCTACTGTAAATGAATTAATTTTTTCATTTTTCAAATAGAAAAGGTAAAATGCAATCCGATTTTTAGTACAAAGACTTCCATGATACTTTTACCTACAAACTTATATCGATTTCAAGATCAAGTCGATTTGAAAAACATATTAATGAACAAACTAATGTTTTTACTAAAATAATATTATTATATTGATATTTATAATTAATTTTGTAAAATTTACTATTTAGTAGAGGTGTGCATGGGTCGGGCCGGGCCCCTAAAAAATTTTGCCCGTTTTTAAGGCCTGGGCCCAGCCCGGCCAGAAATATGGGCCTAGAAATTTGTCCAAGCCCAGCCCGAGAAAAAAATAGTAGGCCCGAGCCCGGCCCGGCCCAACTATATTAATTTTTTTCTTTATTAAATAAAAAAATTAAAATATAATAAATCAAATACATTTAAAAACATAAAAATAAATATTAAAACAAAAAAACAAATAAAAAATGAGACAAATAATTCTTAAAATAATACATAAATTAAAAATATAATAAAAAATAATTATATTAAAATTGAAAAATTGAAACAAATTAGAACTAAATTAAGAACCAAATTATATTAATAACAAAAGTTTTACAATATCAAAATAACATTAAAAACAACAAAAAGAGTAAAGTCAAAGTACTAAAGTTATTTAAAATTAAAAATAAAAAAATTTTAAAAATAATTTAATATTAAAATTGGGCCGGGCCGAGCCTAGACTAAAAAAATCTTACCTAGGGCCCGACTTGTTTTCTAAATGGGCTTTTTTTTGTCCAAACCCATTTTCAGACGGGCCTTCGGGCCGAGCCGCCCGGCCATGCACACCTCTACTATTTAGGCTTGGCCAGCTAGATCAAAATTTTTTTAAGAAAAGTTTTTTCTAAATAATAAAAAAATTAACCGATTTAAGAAAAGATGGAAATAGTTTATTTGACTCAAGTTGGTCGGCTAACGAAAAATACATGGTTTCAATATTTTATTGATATGAATTTTATCTTTTTATTTTATTAAAACAGAAAAGTTAGTCCTTTTGTTTTACCTTGCCAGAATTTAATATTTGTATTTTAAAAAACTAAGAAAGTAATTCAATTCTTAATAAACATGTAAACATATAATTTATTAAATAATTAATTTTTATTAAATTATTGCATATGAAGTTAAATTAAACTAATTTTTCAATTTTCATAAATTGTGTAAATTTTAATTTTTAATTATAGGTTCATTTTTCGATTTTCGTAAAGCAAGAGGGAACTGCTACTATTTATTTTATATATATTTAAAAAAAAAATTATATATAATATTCATATTAAGTCATTTAAGCTGAACCGTATGATTGTAGATTACATAAATATTTTTTTAATCAAGATTTGAAAATTGAATTTAACCATGGAGATGGGATTTTTAAGGAGAAAAGTAAATTTATTAATTTGAATTTAAAATTTGAAATTGGGTGATAAACAACAAAAATAAGAAGTTTTCAATATTATCACTTAAATATTCTTACGAATAAAATATATATATATATTTTATATTGAATTTCTTATTTAATCTTTTATTTTTTTTGCCTGATTTCTTTTCTTTTTTGGTAAACAATATATAAATATAAGTGAAGTATCTGTATTTTTCATAATTGAGAATTTAGTTCATATACTTTTATTCTTATGAATTTAGTTTTTTTATTTTTCAAATTTTAAAATTTAAATATAATTTTTAATATAATTAAATTTTTTTGTTAAAATTATTGACGCAATATTTTAAAATAAAAAAACTTATTTAATGACCATGTAACTAAAATAATAATGTTGTAATTAACCTAAATTTAACAAAATAAATAGACTTGTAACATAATTTAACCATAATTATATACTATTTGGAGGCAGATAGGTTTGTTTATGGAAAATAAAATTTGAATTTTCTTTGGAAAAAAGTATAATTTTTGAATTGAATAATAACGCGTAAATTATATTTTATTACTTATTTTTTTATACAAAGCTGTATTGATATAAAATAAATTAGTTTTACCGTTTAGGTTCAACAATCAATTATTTTCCCTTTTTTTTTCAATAATCTAAAATTTTTAATACATAAATCATTTTTCTGAGAAAAAAACTTCAAAAATTATATTTAAAAAAAACGCAGTAAAGAATTATTCAAAAGTAAAATTGCAAAGATAAAATAATTGGCATTTAAAATTTAAAAATTCTCATATTTTTCTTTTTTTTAAAAAACTTGGCATTTTTTAAGGATTTCAATTCATGTCTGAAAATATCAACGATAAAAAAGTGAAAAGCTAGTGTGTAAATAGAAGAAGAAAAGACGGTGAATTGAAATTCAGCCGAATTTCCAATTTAATATATAAGAATTATAAGAAAAGATATAGTTGTGGTCTCTTTGGGGTGAGATCTCTCTTTGTTTATTTACCTCCAAAAATGGCATCCTTTTACTCGCTAACTTTGATTTTGATTTCTATTTTCGCTTTCTCAATCTCCATTGCTAACTCCAAAACTCTCAAGAGAGATGGTAAGTTTAAGTTTTGGTTTGCTTCTTTCTTCTAGATCTTCTCTTATTTTTTGTTCTGTTTGGTTTCCGAGAAACTGTTGGAAGAATTGATTAAGAAAGAACTGAAAGCTTTTCTTTGAACTCTACTCATTGAACTGTAATAAAAAGAAAAAATTGTTTTAGTACTTAGTAAGTTGGTTCTTTCAGTAATTGTGTTCATATTTATGAATTAAATCTGTGATATTTTTGCTTCTTTAATTAATTTATTTTTTAATATTTTTTGGAATCAGATTGACAACTAATTTTAACTTTTGATCCATTTAGCTTGAACTTTTGTAGAGCAATGTAGGTGATAAATGCACTTAAATTGATCTAGGTTTAATGGCTTTGACACTTCATTTTTTGGTTAAAAACCTATGAATCTTAGTTTTCTAATTGGAAAGTACAACGGTTAAAGCTTTTGAGTAGAGGTTTTTAGGAATGTCTCTATTGTTTATTGTTACTGTTGAGTATGAATTTTAAGGTTATCACCATAAGAACAGTAAATAAAACAAATATAAGTGACGGAGCAATGGAATAATAGTTTGTATTTTGTTGCAGTAAAAGCCTTAAATGAGATTAAAGCATCACTTGGATGGAGAGTGGTATATGCATGGATTGGAGATGATCCCTGTGGAGATGGTGATTTACCACCTTGGTCTGGTGTAACATGTTCTACTCAAGGAGACTATAGAGTTGTTACCGAATTGTAAGTATCATTGCTGCCTTAAAGTTCCTCGGACTTTGGATCTGAAAGTTGGATACATGTATGTGTCTGAAATGAGTATGTTGAAATTATATTTTATGTTTTTCCATGTATTTGGAGGGTTATATCCCCATACCCATGTATGGGTATGGCGTTGGACATGGGTGATTAATATGGGTACTTAAAGAAAAACGTAGAGTTGGAGTCCTCAATAAAATGCTTAATATTCTTGTTAGAGAAAGGGAAGGATTTTGCTTCATGAATGCAACCTAATAACATTGCAAACGCCTTTTGCTTCATTCTATGTTTTATTCCAACTGTTCTGTTCATCTTTATTTTCTGGTTTATCGGGAAGATACACAAGTGAGTTCTTTTCTGTTATGATTGAAGTCCAATGCTTTTTGCTTTCTCATTTTTACTCCAACATACTTATGTTTGGGGCAAGGGCAAAGATACTCAAGTGATTTTGTTCTGTGTTGACTGAATATTGTATCTAGTTCTATCGATTTGTATTGACTCTGACACTAGCTTGTGAATATGACCGTTTTCTCTTACAGGGAAGTCTATGCAGTATCAATTGTTGGTCCTTTTCCTATTGCCGTAACTAATTTGTTGGATTTAACAAGGCTGTAAGTTCTCTCTTTCTTCTCTAATAAGCTAAAATATTTGTTTTCATAAGGTTCATAAAACCTTTTCTTTGTTGTTTATTTTTTAATCCATGCTTCAAAATAGCGATATAATCCCCTGTAAACCAAATCTTTCAATTTACAATATAGTCTCCACAAGTTCTCTTGGAGTCCTCTGCTAGTTAGAATATTGCATTTACTTGAGTTTTTGGAGTTCCATTTCCTGTTCTTGGTCTGTAGACCATGCAGATGAATTTGGCATTTTAAAGCAGTAAATGTGTATGAGTGAATACGCAACCTGTTCACTTCTTTGTTGTTGTAAGGTGTGGAAAAAAAAATGGAGAAAAAACATTGGGTCAATAGCTTGAAAGCTTGATGCAAGCTCGGTTTCTTCTGTTTGCCTCTCTGATATTGTCCAAGACCATTTCACTGGCATCCATTGCGTTACTACAACTTAAAGTGGATTTGCTTATCTGTATAAGTTCACGTCTGTAATTTATAGTTTTATACATTCTCACTTGCATTCTATGCTTTTAATTGTTTGCATAAATTACAATCACCTGAAGTAGTGATGAAACAATTTGCCATCTAGTATTTTAATGTGGTCAGTCTTGGTTCTCAACAAGAAAAAGGTAATTTACATATACGAACTAGTCATAAGCATGGGGGTCACCATTTAGATGTTTTAGCCTCTGGATTTTACTTGAGAGTTCTAACTGGAAGTCTTTCTTCCTTCTCGACTTTGCTAATATGGCAGGGATCTCCATAACAACAAGCTTACGGGCCCAATTCCTCCCCAAATTGGACGCCTTAGACGACTTAGAATGTTGTATGTTTTCTTTTCCTATGTCTTGTTTTTCTTCAAAACTGTTATATGCTGTATTTTCCCGTAAGTGAAGCAGTTGTTATTTTGAGGTCATTGTTGTTACTGAAGTGGTTGCTCCAAAATATACTTAATATGCCGGCTAGGATAGCATGCTATGTAAAGTATTTTAATCATGTCATTTTTACTTGCTATGTTACACCCATCAGTTCATTCAAGCGTCATAATTGGATATTAACCATGTCCTGATATCTAGATTTTGGACCAATATTTAGAAATGCAATTCATCTTTAATGAAAGAACAACAAATAAAATTTTAGGTAAAATCGAAATTTTGTAGTCTTTAATCTGATAATATGTTTTGATGGACTGCCAGAAATTTGAGGTGGAATAAACTCCAAGATGTCCTTCCTCCTGAGATCGGTGAGCTGAAAAGACTAACCCATCTGTGAGTATCCTTTTTATAATCACTGACATCTATCTTTTATAGTTGAATGTGTTTGTACATGCATGTCGGAGGTTCTTTAACATTTAAGTCAAAATTTCTTCAGGTCGTTGAGCTTTAACAATTTTAAGGGTGAGATTCCAAGGGAGCTTGCAAATCTACCCGAGCTTCGCTATCTCTACCTTCAAGAAAACCGTTTCACTGGTCGAGTTCCAGCAGAGTTGGGCACTTTACAAAATCTTCGGCACTTGTAATATTCTCTCTACCGTTTTCTGTACCACTCTGATGATTTTTTAATAATTATTGCGCTAAATGGTATTTTTTGTTTTGTCAGGGATGTCGGTAATAATCATTTGGTCAGTACCATTAGGGAGCTTATTCGTATTGAAGGAGGCTTTCCAGTTCTACGTAATTTGTAAGTTATATTTCAATATTTGAATGTTTTATGAAATGATTTATGTTTTGCCATATTAGATCAAATGCACAGTTTTTCTTAAGGTTGCAAATGTAGGTATTTGAATAACAATTATTTGACTGGAGGAATTCCTGCTCAGCTGGCAAATTTGACAAATTTGGAGATATTGTAAGTTCCAGTAACATATATATGTCTATGTGTGTTTATGTATATAAGCAATCAGTACCATGCTTGGTATTCTGACTCCTAATTTTCCTTGAAGCATCCATGTCCAACATTTGTGTTAAACACATTTAGACTTAGACATATATCCATATCCGAGACTTGACATCCAAGTCTGAGTAATGTAATATCATGAAATTCTTCTTCTTTTACAGCTTTGGAGTCCCTTAAAACTTTTTTGTACTTGTTACAGGTACCTTTCATACAACAAGATGTCTGGAGCAATACCAACAGCACTTGCCCATATTCCTAAATTGACATATTTGTAAGATTTTGTCACATTCAACTCGAGGTTCATTTGGATATCTGTATTATTTTCTTACTGAGTCTCCTTTCTTTCTGGAAATGTTCTTCTTGTGATCATTGCGATGAAATCTTACGGAAAAATGGTGGTCGCGAATGGATGGTTTTTATTTGCATGATTGCAATTGTTGCGATGTTTAACTTCTATTCTTGGACTTCAACAATCAACAGGTATTTGGATCATAACCAATTCTCAGGCCGGATTCCCGATGCATTCTACAAGCATCCTTTCTTGAAAGAACTGTGAGTTCCCCTTTATCCTCTTAATTTTCAAGGAAAATGGTGACTTTCGGATACACGTTTAAGGTGAAAAATGAAATGAATATCTAACTTTTTTTAAATTTCAAATTCAGGTATATTGAAGGAAACGCATTCCGGCCTGGCGTAAACCCCATTGGTGCACACAAGGTCCTTGAACTTTCGGACGCAGATTTCTTGGTTTAGTTAAAAACTGTCAAGAACACAAGCCTTATTACTATCAAACCTCATGGCCATGGATTTCTAGTTATCCAAACTCAGTAATATTTGTACTGTAGATATGAACTCAGTTCTTTATTGTCTTTGTATGTGGTGTTTTTAAGGAAAAACAGCTCAAATCTGGAATTAAAGTTGGAGAATGATCTAATACCACGTTTTATATTCATGAAATTTTCAATTTTTGTAGCTATTATTTTGTAACCAAGAAAATTAATGAAAAAATTATCATTCTTTTAGTAATAAAAAAAATTAATTGGCTCTGAAATTTTTCAGGTTATCATAATATTTGATACAAACAGTTCACGGATCTAAAAAATCAATTCAAAATCGAAAAAAAATGGAGTTCAAACAGTAAAAAAAAAGGTTTAAAGTTGTTTTATTTTTATATCATATCAAACTCTTGCCTTTAATTGTAAATATTGATTGAGGTCAAGCAAAAATTCAAAATTTAAAATTTAGCTCAAATTTCTTACAAGCTTGTTATAATACTTATTATTATCGACTCGCAACTCGCAATTAATGGATCTGGATCGAATTTTATACCATCCGCATGTTAAGCTTGTATACCAAGCTTGCATGGTGTTAAGTGTTCGTAGAAGGGGTACTTACACTTCCTTGCGAGGTCACACGTGAGACCGCGCGCGCATGGTACCGCATAAACATATATTAAGTATAGGATAGGGCACATGTTGGCATGCATAGAACTTATTCTAGAATATTACATCAATCAACAGTAATTGTATCATATATACAACCTTACCATTTAAATAAGATAAAAAAACACTCAAAATACTATGGTAAAAACATCATACAATTTCATATAATATAATTTTACAGTACAATACAGTAAATAACAATGATTTATACAGTTGTGCTTATTATCGATAACATTATCGCAGAAACTAGTGATAATTACAATTGCCCAGAAAACTAATAATTCTGCTATTATCACATTCAACCCTTCTTGTGAAAAAAAAAAAAATCAACCCTCCATTATTGTAAGCCGGACTCTGGGCGATATTGAATACTAATACATGCCCGACATAGGTATGTTCATACATTTAGTGATCATACCTCATATTCATATTTGAATATGTGTCGGACATTAATGTTAGAGTAAGATATTTTATAAATAAATAAAAAGGAAAATTACCCGCAAGCTGGAGCTTCGAAGTTGGGGAGTACTATGAATGCAATTGACAAAGGCGAGATGGTTATTGGAGACTTCACGTTAACACGGACGGGGTTTAGTGATGGGATGTCTCCGGTGCTTGTAAGTTCTAAAGGGATGCCATTTAGAACCATAGTTCGACTTCTAAGGTATCCGTCTTTTGGTGTTAAATGATACTCTTCTCGGAGTAGAGCATCGTCGGAAGCTTTGGTTCCGACCCAGGAGAATGTTTTCTTAAGACTATGTGTGAAGCTGTCCCTGCTAATGTTTTGTTCATTCGCAGCCAACTTCAGATTGATGCTGTTTTGAGCATTCATTATGAAATTCGTCTGATTGCTCAAGTTGATCACGAGTAAAGTTACACCAGTCTGCAACATGATGCCGAGATCATAATCAATGAAACAGTCTTATATTTTCATCTTCAAATAATGGTTTCATGGAATTAATGCAAAACAATTTAAAGAATAAGTGGTATAAAAGCAAAATTTCTGACTTACTCTTCCTTTCGAACAATGGGCATAAGATCGAAGAAAGGGCGAAGCATGGCTTTCGACATTTAGAACCACTTTACCCATTAACCGATGCCATAGAAGTCCACTGTTTAAGACCATTAAAACAAAAGGTGTTAGGAATCTCCATACAACTTCGGCACGGTCATAAACAAAAAAGTTTTCGACATCTTTCAATTTGATCAAACATTTAAATGATAGACAAGCAAAACGCAGATAAAGAAAATTAAATCTCTAGTTCTTGCCTGTAATAATCAGGATTCGGAACAAATGTTGTCGCATTGAGAAGACCGTAGTTGCCACCAATTAGTGTTTGCCTACAATATACTTTAGTATGGTATTTCGATGCCATTCCGAGCTGATCTAAGTACCTGATGTCATGTACAAGAGAAAGGAAAATTGGAGTATTCATACATAACAATATATTAGCGTTAAAACTTGATGTTTTGTACGGATTTAAATCAGCTGAGAAAGTATGATTACCAGAAGCTGTTGACGAATGTATTGGACACGTGAGCACCACCGCTGTTATAAGCCCCACCGGACTCTCCAACCCATGCAGAAGTCCAAGGACCGTGCCTCCGGATGATGTGTGTAAGATTACCGAATGTGTATGCTGCCTTATTTAAGTGATCTGGATTCAATATTTTACTAACGAGTTTCGGATCAACACCTGAAATAAAAACTGGGATTAAGCATTAAACGTAGGCTGGATCAAATAGGAATGCATCCATGCATTCAAACACTTTGGTATATCCGAACACACCTGCACCCAAATTGTACATATGATGGCTCATGACATCGATTACACCAAAGCCCGAGGTCTGAAGAAGCTTGACAAACCACTCTTCATCATAGAATCCTCCAGGAGCTACGAGTGATGGTTTAGATTGCGAGCCTTTATATAACTCATTTATGATTCTCCTTAGGTTGACCAAGTCTTTTCCATACTGGTCGGCATGAACATGTGCACCAATACCATTTCCGCTCAACTCATTACCTAAAACAACAATGACAAACATTAGAGGCGAGAAGAGAAAGAAAGTACGGATATATAATTGTAAAGCGCTTTGTCTATGATTCTCTACCGAATTCCCATGAATCTATCTGGTATCCCTTTGAAACGGTGTACTTCATAAAATCTTGCGCATTGCTAGAGTCCCAATCCCCTCCCCAAAGGCTCCTCTTTATTTTATGTCTCCCATGGAGAGCATTCAGGCCGAATGTCACCATTGCTCTGCGAGTGTGAGATTCAAGTGAGTATCGAATCCATCAAAAACTTGGAAAACATTGCAAGCCTTAGCTAATCGAACTCAACCAATATAAGCCTGTTTCGGCAAGCTGAAACATGTTTCCTTTTGGAGAAGAGGGATAACAGTATTGAAATGCGAGAATCTTACCCTGTTTCTTTGAAGAAACGGTTCAGCTCATCCCACCTTTCCATGTGTAAGCATCCCTTTGAAAATCCAAACAATCCGTCTTTCATCTTTTGGAATGGATGACAAGGGGACTTTAAATTGCCGACATCATACAACACTTGATCTTGCAAAGAGCCTCCAACTCTTATCCTCAAACGGTTGAAAGCTAACAAAGTGAGGAACATAGAGTAGTATCATGCTTCGGGAAGTAAAAATTCAACAACGTACTGATAAAAACATCACTTCGACTCTTCATTCAAGTCCTTATGTCCGACACATATCCGGACAGAGGTATGGAGATATGACCCTCCAAATACATGAAATAACTCAAAGAAAGATTGAACATGCCAGTGCCAGACACGTAACCGAATCTGACACTCACACCTAAGCCCGAGAAACATTAGATAAAGCTGTATCATTACTGATGAAGAAATACAAACCTTGGATAGCTTTGGCAAGGAAAGGATGAGACAAGTTCTGTTAGAAACAAACCAACAGATTGAACTCTTACAATAAGTGTTTCGATTTCTTGAGAAGTGAATTGACAAAATTCAAAGAAAAATCATTTATTATTATGAAAAAAGATAGTTCTTCTTAAGCCTCACCAGATTCATTACAGATGTATAGTGCCATGGACACTGGTCGTAATTACACTTATCATGAGGCCACCAGTCGATCGTAGCACAGACGAAGTTATCATCAGTTTGAGCAACAGTCATAGTTCCATCAACTACAATCGATCCATGACTAATATCTTGAGCAAAAATCGCAGGAATCGAAGCCACAAGTAAGAACCAACCGAAGCACAGTTCCATTCTGTAAATCAATTGTAAGGGCCTCACTCACTTCCACCGTACTGTATTAACTATTATGTTAACTACGAATCAACGATATAAGATTGCATCAGAAACTGAACATCTATCGTGGCATTCTGTATGAAATGAGTGAAATCAAAAGTAAATTTTGAACAACAAAAAAGGCGAAAACTTCCAAGTTTCAGACAGCAAGTTGTCCTAAACTACACAGTTTATCACCTGTCTTTCCAGGTTGTTAATAACTTGTAAGAAATCATTCTTTAAGACCTTGGTCAGCTGTTCGTTCTACCTATTTGACTGCAAATTCCGACTTTAAGAATTTATATTTCCAATATCAAAATCAACAATCTTTAATCCTTGCAAAGGTAATGAGGTGAATAATACATACATATACATATATCAGGTCTCAATGTATCATTCCTTAACACATAATCAAACATATATGCCTGAAGAATGGAACAAGAAATAAAAGAAGTCGCAGATCCAGAAAAGCAATCTAAGTTTCAAATTTCAACAACATTAAAAGCAACCCATTGAAAAGAAAAACAAAACAAAGAACACATTCCATAGGCATAAACAATGGCAGAGCTATACAAAAGAACCCCAATTAGAAATAAAAACCCAGAAAAGAAGGTAACTAACCTCCAAAAGAAAAGAAGCTAGAAAACATCCATTGGAAAAAAGCAAACAGAGAAAATGCAGTGAGGTTATCTTTGGAAACAAACAGACCCACCAACAGTATGGAACAAGCTATAGTCTTGGTTTAGCCAAAACAGAAAGCTCGGATCTGTTTAGGCTTAGGCTAGTGGTGTTGTTTCTTTTGTTCTGATAGACAAGATAAACATGTTTGGTGGAATAGGTGGGGACTCATATTTGTCGGTTAGGCTCAAAATTCATGTTAAAAGGAGTAAGATTCTTGTCCAAAACAATAACCACACTTGCAAATATAAAAGCAGTAATTTGTTCTTACATTTTTTTAGTTCACCTGCAAGCCTTTTAAGCACGCAGACCAGATTATGTAAAATTAATTAATTAAAAAATATATAATATAAAAATTTATCACTTAAAACTCAATTAATTAATATATAAATGTGAACCTCGTCCTCGTATTGGTTTGATGTTCATCGCTTTAAGTATGATTTAAATTTAAATTACGTTATTGTTAAAATTTTACTCTCTCATAATTCACTAAAAATAAATTAATACATAAATGTGGAACAAGGAGGAAGCTTTTTAATGGTATTTTTTAAGATTCCGTAGTGTTGAAGAAGTTTAGTTGGTTTTAAGTTGAAGTAATGCCTTAACCAAATCTTGACTTATACTAGGAACAATAGTTCACCAAATCTGGAACAGCGGTCTTTATGTATTTTCTTTATTTTTTTTATAATCATATATTTGATTCTAATTAATTATTATATAATAAAGTCACCAGATTTTTTTGGAGGTCAATAAGTCTCTAGGTTTGTTGTAAAGTTTAATTTCTTTTATTCACGAGGTTGGGAAAATGAAATAAAAGTGAAAGTCCATCCTCCAATAAGAAGAAAGAGGGACTACCTTTTCCCTCTTTTGACAAAAAAAATGTCCCTTCCACCGAATTACAAGTTGCGCACTTAATCTAAATAACTAAAATGTCGGCTTTGGGTGTAATCATTTCCAATTTTGGCTTAAGGAAAAATTATTTAATATTTTTATTAGTGAAAATTTTAGTTATGAATTTCTTCCACAATTTTTGTAGTTTTCGATAAGAGTCAATGTTTGTATGATATGAGAGTTTTTTCATGTGTATGTAGATATTTCAATTTAGAAATTATAGATCTCATTTGATTGATCTTCTAAATTTAAATAATATTAATTTTAATAAATTTAGTTACATAAATTTTATATTATATATGCATGTATCAATTACAATTACAATTATAAAAAATACATTCAAATAATTATAATATTCATACTTTATACCAAAATAAATTTATATAGACTCTATATTTTTATCTTCTCTTTTAATTTTTGTTTTCTGTTTAATGTTTTTTTATAAGTATATGTTAAATATTTAATTAAAATATTAACTTTGAGATATTTTGTATTTTAATTATTTTTATTAAAACCTTTAAAATAATGGTAATTAGTTAATTTTACATGAAAGAATTTAATGAATTTATCTCAAGATTTGACATATAACTAAATTAAAATATAATTTTTTTAATATTCTCATTATAGATTCTGATTATATATGTTATTTTTTTAATAATGTTCTTCTCAATTCATAAATACTTCTTACATTGACAACAATACCCATATACTATCATATGTAATTAAATTTTCATTAATTTGTAATTAAAAAAAAAAGATGCGAATATACTAAATAAACAATAATGATATTTATTTTATTTTATTTAAAATTTAGTTAGTAAATATATTTAAGCGATTTTCTTCAAAAGTATAAATGCACATTCTTGAAATCAAGTAAAATGTATTTTACACTATTTAAGTACCATTTACCTTAATAATAATAATAATAATAATAGAAAGAAGAAATGTGGTCATCATCACATGATCATCTTCATCTATATATATTTTAAAGATTTGTAAAATGTTATTTTAATTAAGCATCGTTGTCTTATTACTGCAAAAAACATTCTTACAGATAACTTTTACATGTGAGATATAATTCTTTAGTAAAAAACATATAAATAATAGAGGACAATTTTTTATTTCCATGTCTCGGTCGGTCAGTTTGAAAGTTTTGTTCTTTCAAATTAATATTAATAATTTAAAATTAAATTTAAACGCAAACAATAATTCTCATAATTTATAAATTTAGGGTTGGACTTGTCGAAGACCCTGAGATAATATAATCAGCAAATAGTGTACGGAAGTGTATTTAAATATGTTAATTATATAAATGTAAAGGATAAAATAAATTATTATGTTTTATTATATCAGTTCTTTTTTATAACTTTTTATATTTTTTTAATTTATAAATAGAAAAATAATGCGCTTCAACATATTCCTGCATTATCTACAATATATTAAAAAGACTTAAATGAACTACTAAAATTTTAAATAAAATTAAAATTTCTACCCAAAATAAATAGAAATTATCACGAGTTGGTAATTTAATGATAAATAAAATAAATGTGGTCCCCCCGAAAGCCAAGATAAGCACGGATCTCTCCAACTTTGAATCAACAATCTCATAAATGTCAATATATATTACCAAATACATACCAAATTTTCTTTCCCCAAGAAAATCAAAGAAAAAGGGTATATATTTTATTACTTAATTGACTTTTATCATTCAATTTGAATGATTCGTTCAAACTCTTAAATTTATTAATATTTATTAGAGTTTAAACTTCAAATTAAAATGTTATTTTTAAAAAAATAATTTTATTTAGAAAAAAAAAAATAAACTTTATTTATCTTTGAAATGTTATATTTTAATCACTTACGTTATTGATTTGTTACGAAATGATCACTCTACTGTTAAGGTCTATTACCTCCCAAACGACAGTCTAATATGGCAATTAAAATGGGTTTTAAATGTCAATATAAATTTCTAACCAAGTAAGCTAATTGATTTTTCAATTAAATAAATTTAATTAATTAAATTTTCTAAATTATTTAAGGAAAAATGTTAATTTGATTTCCTAAAATAATCAAAACCAATGCATCACATTAATCCTTGAGCTCGAAAAAAAAACTATTCTTTTAGTTTTTATTTCCATTTTGATTGAAAAAAACCATCCATTTTTATAGTCATCTTTGTTGATTTGAAACAGTAGAAATCAAATTGAGTGCTCCATCAATCAGTTTGATTTTTTATTCAAAATGGAAGAACAAATAATCGATTCAATGAAGGGTCCAGGCATTGATTACTGTAAGTATTTTTTTTTGTTTTTACTTGGGTTTGGGGTTCAGATATTATGATTTTTTTTTTTGCAAAAAGGTAGTCTATCTTTTCATATTTTTTCGTATATGTGACAAATAAAAATGACATGCTTCATCTTTGTTTATTTGCGTAGTGTGGGCAACCATAATAGTAAGCAGGAATAGAGGTTGGTACATTCATTTCTTTTTCTTATTTTTCTCCGTTGTTTTGCTCCTCTGATGGTAATAAAAAAAAAACCAACTGTTGTTTTTTTCAAATTGGAGAAAATTGAATTTTAGGGTAAAATTTTGTATTCTACTTTCATAAAAAAATTAAATTTTATTTATCTTAGTTGGACATTAACGTTGGCATTTAAAACTTATTTTAACCGTCACGTTAAACTGCCGTTTGAGAGGTAACAGATCTTAATAGTAAAATGACCATTTTATAACAAAACGATAATGTAAATAACTAAAATTTAATATTTCAAACATACAAGTGATGTAAGTAAGGAAAAAAAAACAGTACCCTTTAAAAGATCGCGTTAAATTGACCCGCCGTGAATCCAATTGAATTGGTAATCTGTCCAGCTCAATTAACGTGTTCTGATCCAAAATTCTTACATCAGTGCTAAAGTAAACTTGAGCAACATTAAGCCCAATGAGGAAGCCCTAAATAATATAATACAATATATATCGTAGCATTACTAAATATTATTAGCAAACATAAAGCTGCTCTAGTAAACACTAAAGAGCAAATGTCTTCACTACTACTACTCTGCCTGGAAACGATACCATGTTCCATTCTGGCTCTCTACACTGTAGAAACTGCAGAAACAGACCAAAATAGAAGTATCAATATGTAATTCCATGGGGATGGGGGTAAATGTTCCACTATCCTACACAAGCTCAGTGAACTATTCCTATTCTTTTCCTCTTTATCTTTTTTTTACGTTAAATAGAATAAAAATATTTCATTACTAATTTGTAATTCGGGTGGGATCAAGTTGATTTTTTTTTAAATAAACCTTATTTAAGGATTAAGAAGCCGAAGGACAAAGCAAGATTCTTGCTTGGATCAAACAACATGAGATGTAATTATCAATATGATCTTATTCCAAACTTCACAACACTGTTTGGAGTTGCATGAGTTCCTTAATCATGGAAAGCAACGGTGGGGATTGATCTTGTGCAGGTGGGCCTTTGCAATTGGTATATCCATGACTGAGATAACACAACCTTTCCATTCAAGGAGAATTTTCATTAGAGTGGGGTTTGGTCCTCTTTTTCCTTGATTCCAGATTTCCATTCACATCTTTTGCAACTTTCAACTTACAAGTAAACCTTCCATTTTACCTATTTATATAAAAAAAAAAAAGGATGTCTTCAGTAGAGAGAAAAAGGAGGAATTGAAAATGGAAACTTGTAGGCAACCTGCAGACATTTAGAGATTCTTTACTTTCATCAAAGGCTGAACAAAAAAAAAAAATACAGATATCCTCTACATTGTGCCATCCTTTTGAAGAATCATGGCTAAAAACACCACAGGTCTTTCTTCATCTCCAAGCTCTTTATTCCAAACAAATAGTTTCCAAATGCAAGAAAATTGATGGAGAATCAGACAAGAATTTGGGTTCTTAGATTTTGCATAATTGAAAACTTTTAATCCGGCAACGGAGCAAGGTAAGTACCTCCAATTTTGATACAAACAAGTTTTTAGCATTATTGTGGAAAATTCTGTTACCATTCGTGTTTCTTTTTATGACATAATTGTAGTAAAGGTTTTATAAATTTATATAAGTTTTTGATATGCTCGTGATTTTAGTATGTTCATATATCTATTTTATGTCTGTATTATATCTAAAATTACAAGATAAAGATTTATGCCAAGGTTTTATTTCAGAACATTATTGCTGTTTTATAAATTTATATAAGAAAGTGTTATTAGAAAAAACTTTGAGCAATGTCTAACCTGAAAGTAGAAGCTGGTACTTTAATAATAAATCATGCGGCAATGATGATTCAATTGCTGGCTTTTGTAGGTAGCAGAGACAGTTTTCCTGGCAAATGAACGACGACTACAACACGGAGTTGGCCGTTGGAGTGGCAGCCGCTGCATACACTATCAACTCGCTCGTAGAAGACGAAGCGCAACATAGGATCAAGATACGGAGATCTGCACAAGATACCATCACCGGGGTTCGGAGTTCGGATAGAGTAACCATGCGATATTCCAGCAAGGAAATCGAAACTGCAGGTAACGAATTTTGCTCCGATTCTTAGTACACCCATGTCGTACTATATCCGAATATGATTCCTCAATGATCACTCCACATATAAGAAAACATTGAAAAAACTAAATATATATGTGCTTATGCTTTCAGCATAATCCGAATAGCATATACCAAGAAACTGCATATAATAGTTTCTGAAAGATCTTTTGTCAGAGAATAACAATGAAATCCTGTTTTATGTTCTTAAGGTGAAACTTCAAGCAGAAAGCAAATGGAAAAGGATAATAGGAGCCAAGAGAGCAGTTTACCGAGAAGCAAAAAGGGCGGTTCATCCTCTGGTAGGCCGGTGATCATGGAAGCCGGGGACCGAAGCCGGAAGGGAAACTCTTCCCAACACAATCTCGGTGCAACCAAAGCAGATGCTTGGGAGAAAGCTGAGATGGAGAAACTTAACAAACGGTAATCATTTAGATTCAAAGACAACACCCTCAGGCCTCAACATTATCATAATCTCAAAAAGAAATGAAAATTTGAAACAACCCCTATAAGAATATTTAAAGCATGAATATTTGTAAAATATATGGTGATGCTAATATGCAAAGGCGCAGGTGTGAGAACATGAAAGCATCAATTCTTGCATGGGAGAATGAAAAAAAGCTGCGAGCCAAAGTTAAAATGGACAGGAGAAAGGTGATGATAACTATATTGTTCCGATCCTTGTACTAGGATATAGCTACTAAGATATGATGTTTCAAAATCCTGTGGGATATGTGCCCGTATTTTCGAATTGACTTAACAAATGCCATAAAAATGTGCAGAAAGAATTGGAGCGGAGAATAAAAATAAACCAACAACTTTACCAGACCAAGATATCAAGGATCGATCATATTGGTGGTGGAGCAAAAGCAAAGGTGGATGAGAAAAGAAGACATGAGGAATTGAAGATTAAAGAAAAAGCAAGGAAAATAAGAGCCTCAGGAAAGGTTCCTGTTTCATGTTTCTGCTTCTAAACAACATGGAGAAGTAAACATTTGTATCAATTCAACTCAGATGGTGAGAACATGAAATGTCTATGTATTACCCAGCGGGGTAGCTAAAATGTGTATATTCTGCTCTGTATTCAACGCATTGATTCAGAAATTAGATGGAATTTGGGTATAGGTTCTTTGTTTGTTTTATTTGTATTTTGGACCGCATCTTATTTTTTTGGATTTACTCGGCTACATTTAAAGGTTTGGGATAAGAAATACAATAACTTGTTGGGTTAATAAATATAACAAATTAGTAACCATAAGAGTTAGGTGAGATAGTAAGGTCTCTCCTACCTTAGTAAACCTTAGTAAGTAGTCGAGAGTTTGATCTTCATTTTAAATATGGAGTAACTTTAAAACTCGTGGCTAGGTCTATTAGATACCTTGAGAAATAAAATTTATATATAACAAATTGGTTCTATTAGTTTTTTTAACGGTTCAACCAGATCTTATTTCATATTTAATGATGGCTTCAAATAATTGATAGCGGTCCGGCCTCTTAAATTTTGTAAAATTTCAATTCAATCCTTTTAAGTTTTGAAAGATTTTATTTTGACCATATAATTACTGCTTAAAAATAGAATAAATTTGTGTTTCGTCCTTCAAAGTTTTTTTTTAATTTAATTTCTTTTATAGAATTTAATTTTTTATAATAAATTTAATAACATTTTTAGGTTAATTTAGTAAAGTAATATTAAATAGTATCTAAATTATATTAATTTGATAAAATAAGTAATGCCTAAATAATTACAATATTTAATATAAATTAAACATTTAACTTATTTTATTTTTAAAATGATGATCAAGATCGTTTCGTATTTAAAAAATACATTATTTGAAATAAATCGGACCTATTTTCAACATATCTATTTTAAATAAATATCCAGCCCCACTTATTAATATTTCTTCCTTCGTCCATATTGTTATGCAAATGTTGAAAGTATTTTGCCATGTTTTGAGAAATCTATCTGTGTTTAAGCATGCATTTCTTGTTATTTGGATCGGTGTCTTAAGCTTATATATTAGGTGTTTAATCATGATTTTGGGCTTATAATTGTGTATAAATATGTTAAGTATGAGCTTATATGAAATTTAAAAGGGAAACATATGTTTTAGGTATTTTTAGTACTTTTAAAATTTAAGTTTTTATTTTTATTTCAAGGAATTTAGTTTTTTTTTAAAAACATACGTTTGGGTTTTTTTTCTGTAAAAGGGTATGCATTTATTACTTAAAAAGCTATTAGACAATAAAAATAATTGTGACCATTGATTATCTAAATAAATAAAACTAAATAGTCCCTCTCTCTTTTCACAACCTACACCACATGTCATATATCCCTTAAGATACCCAAAACTGGCATCGAATCGCTCCGATCTGAAGTAATCAGACTCTGCTAGCCAGGGCAAAGCTAGAAAAATTTTTTAGGGAGCCGGATGAAATTTTAATTTTTTATAGTTTATATCTTTATAATTTGTAAATGATCAAATTGAATTTTTATAATTTTAGGGGGTCAAAGTGCAATTTTATCTTTACTAATTTAAAATTTTAAAAAAATTTAAGAGCCTAAAAAATTTTACATTTTAAGGGGGCCGGGGCCCATGCCAACCTGGCTTCGCCCCTGCTGCTAGCTATAATCAAATCTTCTAGCCTCTTCCATTATCGTATCAATGGACCTCAATTGATCTGAAGAGTGGACTATCCCTCCTCCTCCACTAGTCCATGAATCATCGTTGGGCCATCCTCCACTCACCAAACATCATGTTTTTGACGAAACTTCTCTTTAGCCAAAAGATGAGCAATTCATTTGTCTCCTCTTTTGATATGCTGAAATTTACATCTCTCAAAACCTAACACAATCTGTTTTCCTTCCCATATGTGATTACTAATTTTGGATCGATCGATGCATGTCGCTCTAAGCTTCGTTATAAGCACAAGTAATCTCCCTCAACCTCCATTACCCAAAATATCATTATTTTGTTATATGGTTATTAAATGAATATTTTTTTATTTTAAAAATATTACATCAACATATTTAATAGAACAACATTAACAACTTAGAAAAATAATTAATAATTTGGAAAATAAAAAAATAAATTATAATATTAACAGTAAAAAATAAATTGAAAATATATGAAAATATAAAAAATTAAATATATTTTAACTTGTATAAAAAAGTTTAAACATAATTATAAAACAATAAAATAGAAAAACCCATCACGGATACATTAATTGTTAGGTTTAGGGAAGAATAAAATTAGATCCTATTTAAGAAATACGCTACTACAAGAAATTAGACTTATTTATGTTTGAAGCCATTATTTTCTTATTGATAAACTAATAATTTTTTGTTTTGATTATTTAAAAAAAAATTACAAAGATTACTAAACTATTCAAAGATTTTCATTTAATTTTTGAGTTATTAAAATCGAGACTATATAGCTTTCTCTTTTTGTACTATTTGCACCAATTGAAAACTCTCTTTCTACTTTTTTACAGTTCAATTTTTTTTTTATATGAAAAAGCTCTGGACGTCTAAAATTTATAAGCCAAAATTCAAACAACTTTTTCTCCAATTTTCAAACGGTTAGATTGACTTGGATCTAAATTATTTTCTTTACTCATTGACGAGAATTAATTCATTGTATCAATCGTTGAACTATTGCTTAAAGTTCGTTGGCATAACCTTTTTTTTATAAAAAAAAACTTAACAATTTAGTGACTTAAATAAAAGTTTCTAAATAGTCCAGTGACTTAAATGAAAACTTTCAAATAATTCAATAATTAAATTGTAATTTTTTTAATTAAATTATCAAAACGAAAATTTACTCATAATATAGTTATTAATGACATAGATTTTTTTTTACTTGCATTGGATCAACTCTTAAGATGAGTTTGGATGGACAATGAGATGCGTTTAACTTACTTTTTATCTCATACTATAATATCTAATTTCACCACTACTACTATTTTTACACTAATTATTGATAAAAACATTATCTATTTAAACTCAAGCTTAGTTAAAACAACGATAAGGAGAGGAGTAAAGTCATTTTGTTGGAACAAATCATGACAACGGGAGCTACGTTAGATGCTAGATGTCTAGTCTTATCGTATGAATTGCATTGCCATCAAGTATATTTCAACAAAGCACCCTCCAATTATTATAATCGACAAACAAGTTGCTATTTTCCCCTTTCTGTAACTTGTCATTTATATTTGGTTAAATAATTATGTATATTTGGTAAATTAACTGTATTTATATATGAATATAAAGATATCTATATTTAAATATGTATAAAATATAATTACTTAAAAAAAGGGACTCAAAATAATATAATAGAACATTATATTGTATTAAACTTGAAGTAAGATATTCACTACAAATTTACTCATGGCCCTGCCTGTAAGATTACTCAAAAGCTGCAGTGCATTTAAAACAATTACAGCTAGTATTTTCCATGTATTATTTGGTATCCAAATACCTAATATATATATATATACATGTAATTATTTATAAAGGTTTTAATGCTCTGCCACCACTTGTTTTTGACTTACTTGCAAACTACTTACACAGCTTTCATCAATTTTGCTTAAAAGTTAAAAGCATGGTATATTACAAATGACAAGTTAGCCAAAAATATAAATAAAATACTCGATCAATAAATTCGAATTTAAGTAATAAATATATTCAATTTTTAAAGTAATTATATATATTTAAGAAAAAGATAAACTACAAAAATATTCACTTTTGTTTGACTCAGATTACATTTTAGTCATTTATGTTTAAAATGTTACATTTTAATCACTTACGTTATCGTTTTGTTACGAAGTGGCCACTCTACCATTAAACTCCGTTACCTCCCTAACAACAATCCTACGTGGCAGTCCAAATGAATTTTAAATGTCAACTTAGATGTCCTACATGACAATTCAAATTAAATTTACTTAATTAAAAAAATATTTTCATCCCAACAACTAGACAACCAAGTTGACATTTAACGGCAGAGTGACCATTTCATAACAAAACAATAATATAAGTGACTAAAATGTAACATTTCAAACATAAATAACTAAAATATAATTAACAAAAATAACTAATTTTAAAATTTACCCTTAAAAAAAGTTGAATTAGCTATCATCCTATACATAGATGTAATCAAGGGGATAGACAATTCAGTCAAACCATATGAAAAGTGAAGTCTTCTGCAAGAAATTAAACCATTTAAATTTAATGTTCTCGAGGCTATATAATTATTAAAACATAGTTAAGACATCATTAATTCACCTTTATTTATTAAACAATATTTTTTTGATTACTTTTCATGAAGAAGCCATTAAATGGCTTTGGGAAATGTAAAGCAATCTAAATATGTTTTAAACTTTATTTTAAGCTTTCCCAAACATGATTTTCGTTTTTATTTTTAGTTTTAATTTTGGTAGTTGAAAGATTTGGTGCCTAACTTCTTCTTCTTCTTCTTCTTTTGTAACCTTTTACCTAAATTTGTGCTGGTCTCTAGACAAATGTTTGATTACTTACTTTTGACTAGAAAGAAAAAAAAGCATGTCCTTTACCCTTTAGGAAATAATAATTAAATATGTAATAAAAGTAAATATGTGTATTCAAATTAAATGGCAAGAAGATGTGTTCAGTATTTTTTAATTTTCTTACATTTTGTAAGTATTTTTTTCTTACATTCGGATTAGCTTGATCATAGATTGAATTACACGTTCATTTCAAAGATTTGCTCAAAAAATTAAAAGATTTTCGTAAAAATATAGACTTAAAAAATAAGATTAGACAAAAATTAATGCATGTTTTTTAAATAGATTAAACATTTGGGAAGATTTTTTTAACTTGGCCCGACCTGAATTTAACTTTTTTTTAATTGTTTATTGTTGTTATGTTGTTATGCTGTTATTTTGCTACCATTCTGTTATTATACTGTTATTATTTTGTTGTTATTGTTAGAATATTATATGAATATTATTTTATTGTTAATTTTGCTACTATTTTAGAGGCATTTATTTGCTAAGGTGCAACTATATTAGTGTTATTTAAGTATAAAGATTTTTTTAATGTATTTTTAATTTGTTAAGAAACATTTATTTTAATGTTTGTAGTGTATTTGTTGTATTATATTTTTTAATTTATTTTTATATAAAAAATTAATATGGGCAAACTCGACTCTTTTAATTGAGACTGAACCATCTCAAAATTCTATTTCACTTTTTCATAATCTTATTAAAAATTTTTGTATAATTAATTTTAAATTTTAATTAATTAAAGATAATTTTGACCAGATTAACATTATATTACACAAGTCTAAATAATAAGTTGATGCATCAGTTAAGCGAACCCATTTAATAATTACAATTACTTCCAACGTGTGTATCATAATACCAAAAAATAGAAAACTATATGTTAATTATATGCTTTAATTAATCATTCATAATCCTAATCATATTAAATTAATTGCCATTGATTAATCAATGTGTAAATTTTTATTAGTTTACTTTATTTATTTTTAAGGTCATCATTAATAATGAAAGTTGTCGTGCAAGTTTCCCATGTCACTTTGATTATCATGTGGGAGTTACGTATAGAGACTTAATAGACCTATCATTTATGTTTGCAAATAAAAAATTAAATTACACCAATTAGTTTATTACTCATTTTACTAAGTTCAATCCAAATTACATTAATTAATTTATTAATCGTAGGTAAATGCATAGTATGATATATATATTTGTACAATTAGTTATATTTCACGATTAGAGATGAAGAAAAGAGATGGCCGAGGGTCGGGCTCCATAGTTTGGTATAATTCCTTATGAGTCCCTTGAAATATTTTAAAATTTTTATGAAGGAAATAAGAAAATCCCCCCCCAGTCTATATATTTTACTTTTTAATCAACCAAATAAGAATAAAGATGAAGTAATATGGTTCGAATTCGTATTAAATATGTATAAAATAAAAGTTTATTTTTAATATGTAATATTAACATTTATCTTAATATCTCATAGTTTATAATTTTTTTCATAATAATTCGATTATATCTATCTTCATTAATTAGATATTATTATATTTAAAACTTTAACTCAGATTTTCTAAATCATAAAAAAATGAAATAATCTAGTTTTAATAAAGATATCTATCCATCCAAAATCTAATACTTTTTTTTTTGTTTATTTATTTATTTCCATATTATTGTTTTAACAAAAACATTCAAAAAAATCTTGTATGATCTCATTTTATTCGTTTTAATAAAGGCATCCAGAATCTTTTATGATTTTGTTTTGTATATTCTTTTATTTATTTTTCTTTACGTGGCGAGCAAGCAACAAAAAGCAGACATATTATGGTAAGTATATATATTTTAAAGAATTCATTTAAGCAAAAACAAATTATGAAAATTGTACCCAAAACATGTTTTCCTCAAGCTATTACATGATTGTTCATGTCTCCTTGGCTTCAAGCAGGGGCATTATAATTGTGGGTATCCTACATAAATAAAATATTTTTATATATTTTTATTTCTTAAATTTAAATATTTATTTTCTATTTACAACTTAAATGCTATATGTAATTCCTAATTTGTTTGTGAAATTTATTTTTTTTAAATAAATAATTTTATTATATATTTTTAGAGCAGAATTTTAAGTACATGGTTGTAAAATTAAAGTAATTTTAATTATTTCATATGTTTTTCGAACAATTAATATTTTAATGATTTAAATATTGAATTTATCGATATAAATTTTTCGAATCAGTTTGATATTTCTATCATATTAATCTAAAATTTATGATTGAAAATTTTCATATAAAATAATTAATTTTTTCCTTAATAAATGAAGTTTGGTTTTCCATATTTAAGGGGCAATTAATTCCTAAAACTAACGTAATTGTCTGGCTTGGTACCCACCGATTTATTCTCAAGCTGCTTTGTTTTCTTTAGGAAATTTCCTTATTCTGAACTAAAATTAAATAATAATGAAGCTAAATAAAAAAATTAAATAAATAATTTTTATTTAAATTTAATAATATTAATATAATATTCTTTTTAAAATTTAATTATTATAAATATCACAAATACAATGCAAATATAAATATATGTTTAAATAATTATAATACAGAATCAAACTAATATGAAGTACAACATACAAAAAATGTAAAAAAAACTCGAACAAAATTTATACATAAAGTAAGCATATGATGGAATTAAAGACTTATATATTAAAATCATATATTATGAAACTCGAACTTAAGTGATTAAGAATGTGAAAACTCTATATTAATTAAATTTATATCTACAGGTGAAATAATTTACAAATGAAGCCGTGACACAACCTATAGGTACGTTCTCAATAATAATGTAAGTGTGTAGGCTGTTATCCCCAGTTTGTTCAGATCTAATTTCTAAATCCCACCAGCTTTGAGAATATAAATTTTTTATGATAACAAAATATTTAATAATGGTTATTTGACACGAATTTAAATTAAATTATAATCATTTCATTTTTAATATTATATAAAAATGAAACATTTTATTAAAAATAATTATAATTACAATTAAGAGAGTAGAAAAGATATTTTTATTTAAAAAATTTAAAACCTAGCCTTAATAATTAAAATGAGATTATTTTGGTTAATCAATAAAATTATTATTATTTATATTATATTAAAAGTGGGGTTGGAATGAATATTTGATAAAAATTTTAACAATATTTATGTTAAAAATTGTAGATCCATGCCTTTTGGATCCATCAAGTGAGGTCATATGTGGTTCATTTATGACCGTCCAATTTTATGCATGGAGATCAATGCGACAGCTCATTGCTTGCTATGTACTTAAAAACATTTTACCCATCCAAGGATTCACAGATACGAACAAGAATAATTAAATATTTTTAATATTTTGATATGCATCAAATATAAATATCTATAAAAGGGCTTATTCTTATTTTATTTTATTTTTAATAAAGAACTCACCATAGAACAAAATAGAGATTATAAATAAATTAGTTTGACCGATTTATGCGCAGGATGAGAATGAAAAACAGCTTTCCTCTTTTTATTTGTCAAAAAACAAAAGGGAAAATAAAAATGATAGTGTTTTGAGTAACTTTAGAAAGCAAAAGATCTGAGTTGAAAGTTAGAGAAAGGCAAAAATCATGATTTTAATTGATCACGTGTGTCTCCTGCTTAGCAAACCATCCCTATTTCACCATTATTATCTGCTTTCTTTCTTCATTTTTCACTCCCTTATTATATTTTTCTAATAAATAACAACTTGCTACATCATTTTTACTATAAATCCCACACATAACTCACCACCAAATCATATCATTTACCCACAAATATATTTTGTTGCATACCAACTTCTTTCCCTCCCTCACCCCCACCCCATCCAACCTAAATCTAGCTACCATGGTTTCGGAGCAGGGGCAAGCGACGAAGAACGTGTGCGTGATCGGCGCCGGACCGTCGGGGCTGGTGGCGGCGAGGGAGCTAAGGAAAGAGGGACACACGGCGGTGGTTTTGGAGCAAAACCACGACATAGGTGGGCAGTGGTTGTACGAACCAAACGTGGAGAAGGAAGATCCACTGGGGAAAAACAAATTTCTAAACGTACATAGTAGCGTGTACGATTCACTAAGGATTGTATCCCCAAGGGAAATCATGGGTTTCACTGATTTCCCATTTGTGTCGAAGAAAAACAGGGACACGAGGAGATTCCCAGGTCACAAGGAGCTGTGGTTGTATCTTAAAGATTTCTGTGAATATTTTGGGTTGAAAGAAATGGTAAGGTTTAATACCAGGGTTGAATATGTGGGGATGCTGGACTATGGTGTTTTCGGGAAAGATCTAAAGTGGGTGGTTAAAAGCAAAGAAAAAAAGGGTGAAAAAAGGGTGGAAGAGGTGTTCGATGCTGTGATTGTTGCCACGGGTCATTACTCTCAACCTAGGTTGCCTTCCATTAAAGGTAATTAATTCATTCTCCCCTTTTTCATTTTATCTCAGTGTTTGATTATTGGTTTTGAAGGTGCAAACCTGTGATTTTTGTAGGAATGGATGCATGGAAAAGGAAGCAAATTCATAGTCACGTCTATAGAGTTCCAGAGCCATTTAGGAACGAGGTACTATATTATTAAAACACTGATTGTTTCTTTCAGATAACAATCAATTAAAAAGTGATGAAATTGTTAATTGCAGGTGGTGGTGATAGTGGGAAATTCGCTAAGTGGGCAAGATATATCAATGGAGATAGTGAAAGTGGCAAAGGAAGTGTACCTCAGTGCCAAATCCCTGGAAGTTACCGAAGGTTTATCCAAAGTCATTTCCAAGCACCGGAACTTGCATCTTTACCCACAGGTACTGTGTATTAGCGTTTTCGGATCGAATTGAATCCGGTTCATTGGATTAAGGATTCATTTTCTTTTGGTTTGGGTTGCAGATACAGTCTCTTCATGAAGATGGAAGGGTTGAGTTTGAAGATGGCTCTTGTGTCATAGCTGACACTATCATATATTGCACTGGGTAATTAAACAATAAGTCTTACATTCCTGGGTTTTGGATTTTAGGTGCATTAGAAATCGTCTTCTAAGCACCCCCCTCCCGAAAATATTATAATATATGTTTTAAGTATAAGAAGTAACAGACCAATAATGAAGCAGACAAAGTGACTTTAAGTTTCCAAAGTAAAAAGTGGAAGCGGGAGAAGAAGACACTTTTCTTTTTGTTATAAATTTTACATTTTTCTAATTGACCTATTTTTTTATCCACAAAATAAGATTTTCAATTTCAAAACCCTGTTTGGCTGATTGGATGATTATTATTATTTAAAAAAGATGTTATATATGGGACCCTACTTTCGCCCTCAAATCTTGCCCAACCAACTTGTTCATGAATCAAAGTTATGTTTTTCCATGAATCTCGTAATCATAGCAACTTTGATATTATATATATATATGTCCAATTAACATATATCTATTGCTACCCATTTTATTTAATTATAATATTTTAACTTAAAACAGTACTTTTATTGAATTTTAAAAATTTATATTTATGTATATAATTAGAGTTTGTATGATCAAATTACTTGATAATCAAGGTTGTAAACTGTGATTAAAAATCTACAAAATGTTAATTAAAACGCATAATTTAAATTTAAATTTAATTACTGAAATTAAATAAAAATTTTATCAAATAAATTTTTTTATAAAATGCAAAACCCTGTAGTGAGAAATAAATGTTGATATATGGGTATAAAATAAAGTTTATTAATAAATGAGTGTAAAATATAATGTAGGTATTCATACGCATTCCCATTTCTTGACACCAAAGGAATAGTAGGTGTTGATGACAATAGAGTGGGACCCCTTTTTGAGCATACTTTTCCACCATCGCTTGCTCCTTCCCTCTCTTTTATTGGCATTCCAAGAAAGGTATTTTTATTTTATTTATTGTTCCCCCCACCATATTTACTTTCATCATTCATTATATATATACACATATTTATGGGATTTTGGTATTCCTTTAAGCATTGTGTTTTTTTGACCAAACTACTAATTACATATTTTATTGCATAAATTACATCAAATGATATCAACTACTTGCATTTAAAATGATATTTCATTTTTATTTTTATGTTTATATATATATTATATGCTTCTAATAATAGAATTGGTGCAGTTAATAGGGTTCCCTTTCTTTGAATCACAAGCAAAATGGATAGCACAAGTGCTTTCGGAGAAAAGAAATTTGCCATCCTATGATGATATGATGCTTTCTATCAAAGAGTTTTATCGCTCAAGGGAACTCGCTGGTATTCCCGTCTCTGATACTCACGACATTGCCAATTTTGAGGTATTTCTCTTATATAATCTACAAAATAATAAATATATTATGAATTTAAAATTACAATTTAATTTTATTAAAACGATTAGTAATTTTTTTTATCCAAACACATTCTACCAAAAACTTGAAGCTAATAATTTAGATTTTGTTTTTGCAGTATTGTGACAAGTATGCAGATTATAGTGAATCCCCACATTTGGAAGAATGGAGAAAACAATTATGCTTGTCAGCAATAGTGAATTCATTCACCAATTTGGAGACTTACAGGGATTCATGGGATGATGGTGATGATGAATTGCTTCAGCAAGCTCTTCAAAGCCCTCATTTCACTCAACTTGGGGTTCAACCTTAAATGAATTTTGCTATATGTGTCACTTTTTATTTTTATTTTTATTTAAAAAAAAGTAATTTTCTTTTATTTTTTATGGGTTTTTTTGAGGTATAGTTGAATATTTGTTTGTTTATTTTTCCAGTTTTGCTTGATTTCGGACCTAGTTCTAAGGCTATGCTTGTTTAAGAAATATGTTATAGGCTTTAATATATGGTGATTATTGAAGGTATATTGGTTAAATATTATATATATCTCAATTTATATGTAAGGAGATTTTTTATATTTTTTTATTTCTAAAATCTAATGAAAAGTAAATCAAATTGTTGGTTTAATTGAATTTTTTTCTTAAATAATTTATGTCTATTTTACGATTCATATTTAGAGTTTATAATTATTGTAATGTTCATTATTGAATATGCTGTGTTTTGCTTTCTAAGTAAGTTTGTTTATAGTACTGTATAATGATGGGTGAGACAGGACTGAGCAATCCAAAAATGCATTCTTAAACTTATTGCATTATAAAGTACCCCATAAAATTACATAATTGGAATTTAGATAAAATTTAGTAAAAATTGTAATGTAGAAAAACAGATATTTTAAAGTAATAACTAGTATAATTTTATTAAGGAAGAGAATAGGAAAAAATAAAAAATTCGTACAAAATTAAAACTTCCATTAATTCTGTTTCTATAAAATTAGATTTATGGAATATTTTAATATTTGAAATTAATCATAATTTAATTAAAATTAGTATGTATATATTTGTAAATCAAATTACACAATTGAAATTTAAATAAATTTTCGTAGATATCGAAGCATAGTATAAAATGAGGGTTATCCAAAGTGTAGTCTTTAAACTTTAATTTTGTTAAAGTACGATAATATCGTATTATGAAATTATATTATCTCACCATAAGATTTTTAATTTTTTTAAATAATTTTCTATAATTTATGTAATATTTTTCAAATTTTTAAATGATTATGTGAGATCATCTTAGAGTATTACGATATCTAAATTGAAAGGCCAAATTAAAAAATTATCAAATTTCAAGACTAATATAAATAAAAAAATTATCAAATTGAGAAACTTTTTTGAATTCAAACAATTTATCCCTAAAAGATTTTATTGCATTTTTGTTGTCATCTATTTTAGAACCTTACTTATGAGTTAATGGATGAATCCAAATCAGTGTATAGAAAAAAAATATATAAATAATCAAAATTACCCATTTCTCCAAACAAGAAAAACATGTAAAAGAACAGACATAACATCCAAACTTCATGGAAAATTTCATACATCAAATGTTTGTAAGACAAATAATGAAACATCATTAATTTACACTTTACTTCTTAACCTTAATAGTTAATATAATCTTCTAGTCATCATCAATCCAATGTCATGTTTGGCATTTAGTCATTGTCCTAAATGAAAATTAAAATTTTTATAATAATAATAATAATAATATTTTTTATCATATTTGTGAAAGAAAATTTAAATTTGATTTGAAAAAAAATATATTGTGAGAATAATAAATTTATTTGCGACTCCTCATGTAACAGTAAATATATAAACTAATTAACGGGCAAATAATAATTAGTAATAATTATGAGTGTAACAATTTACTCTTAATCTGATAGTCGGATCTAAAATATGAGACGTCACATTATATATATCTCAATCAATTTGTAAGGAGAATTTGTATATATATATTTTTTATTTTTAAAAGCCAATAAAAAATAAATCAAATTGTTGATCTATTAATATTATTATGATATATATTATCTATGTCTGTTTTACTATTCATGTTTAAAATTTATTATTTTTCCTTCTAATAATGTTATTTTTAATCTTCAAGTTCACATTCTTTTATCGAGAGTGTAATATATTTTACCATTACACATATGCAATAAAATTACATTTTCTTATTCTCAAACATTCGGATCACTCTGTAATATAACATATAACATTCTATAGTGCCAACATTCCGGACACATAGGTACAGATGGAGCAGAGATGGGGGTGAGAAGTGTTGTTGGCTTCAAGCCGTGGAGGATGCATTGCGAACACCGCAAGATGAAGCACCGACACTCCTTAAACATTCACTCATTATATAAGCCTATACTTAGGTGTTACGTTAAAGCCTACATTGAAAATTAGATTACGTAACTAATTGGATAAAAAAATTATTAAAATAATTAAGTGTAATTTTGGTTCTACCAGTAATGTTTTGATTTGTAAAAATTATAAGTTGTTAGGTTGAAATCTTATAGATTTTAAATATGTATTTATTTTTAAAATTTATCAAAATATAGAAAGATATAATTTTTTTAAAAAATTATATTTATTAATTTGTAAAAAAATAAATTTTTAATAATTTTACAATTAAACTGGAAGCTTATTAATAGGTAGCACTAGTTTAGTCATGGATAATATAGACGTCACACATACATTGTGTATATATATATATATAAGAATAATTACATATTATTTAATATTACAAAATGTTAGTGCAAATAAAAAATGGATAAATCTCAAAATTATACATAACTTTGATTTAATATACAATTGTATATATAAACTTTAATTTTGATTTAATCATGCACATTTAAAGAAATAAATATATCAAGTTATTTTTATATTAGATAAATATAATTATTTATGTATGCAATACATAAACATAAAATGATATTATATCAATAATTGTGTTAATAATTTACAAAAATTGGATCAAATAAAAATTTCATGTATAAAAATACACAAAATCAAAGTTCATGTATACAATTACATATTAAACCATAATTCATGTATAGTTTTGGGATATCTCCCAATAAAAAAAATGATCTAATATAGTTAATGCTTTTTATTGGGTTTCATTTACCAAATAAACTATGGGTCAAATATATGTAGATACATCAGTAACTAATTTCTAATTAATAATGAGTTTATTAGAAATCAAAGTTAATATGCAAAAGTTATATATTAAGGTTATAGTCCCTAAATTACACATACTTCGAAAAAAATCATATTTTGAGTTAAATCAAGTTATTCGAAATATTCGAGTCAACTCAAATAAGTAATTCGAGTTTTGAGTTCGAATCGAGTTGAATTTTACAATTCAAACAACTCGAATAATTTGAATAACATATTGGTGTAAATACTCTTTTAGCCCCTATCAAGTTTGAAAATGAGCAAATTAGTCTCTCTCAACAAAAATTACAAAAAAAAATCAAAATAGTTTTCAAAAATTTTGAATAAATTTTAAAATTTAAAATATTTATAAAAAAATCCAAAAATTTATATTATTTTAAAAATTATAGAATTTCAAAATATATATATATAAAATTTTAACAATTTTCTAGAATAATAATTTTAAGGACATAAATAAGTTAATTAATGATTCAAGCTTATCATACTATTTTTTTTTTGCTTTGAAAAAGTTTTCAAATATATATGGTTTCAAATTTATATGCTCTAACATAGAATTAGTTATATTGTAATAAGACTTTAATTTGATATGTTTAATTTTTTAATCTAACTTGAATAATTTCACTCTATTCGAATATCAATTCACTTGAATTGATTTTGAAAAAAATTTAAATAAAATTAAAATGATAAAATAGGACTGTTCAACTTGAAACTTTTTTCACTCGATTCAATCGAATGCACACCCCTACTTTTGATATTCTATTTTCAAGTATACACTTCCACATCTAATTTTTATTCTTGATGATTAGATATACCAAATCCTAATTTATTAAATTTTATTTTAAAACTTTATGATTCTAACAAGCAACGTCCAAGTCTTATCAAGTAACGATTTATATTCTCTCTTTCTTTGAATTGATTGTTTTAAAAAAAAATTATGGATTTAACAGGTTTTTATTAGTTGGCTTTTATTTTTATTGTTTTGGAACTTTTTAACCACATTACTGGGAAGAAACTTTCTTATCATCTGCGTCTCATCTCTTCTTATCCCAATTTTAATTTTCTTAGATCTCAATTTTGAATTGTATTTCCAGTCATGATTTCTTGGGACCGCCTCGTCGTCTGTGTCATGGAGAAGTAGTGAGATTGCTTGAGGAGAAGACCAATACAAGTTTGAGAGGAGAGAAGAGATGCCCAACCTTCTACATTAAATTAATGGAATGGATCTGCTCTTTAGGAGGCCGGGCCTAGTAATTGGGGCATTTGTTTGGATTATCGGTAATAGCCTTCTCTCTTCATTGTTAATTCAAAACCCCACCGTCCTACATTACGATTAAAAGTCAAAAGTCAAAATTTATTAGTATATAAATTAACAAAATTAATGACCAAAAACCCTAAATCCTAAAATCAAAAGAAAATATATAAATTTCAAAATAAATGCTAATCAACAACACATAAACTAATTTATATGCGTCGATGTTAATATAAAACATGAAGGCCACTTAGCATCTCCATATCTTATTCTGAACCCAAATTGTCACTGCTTGTGCTCAAGTAAAAATGATGTACCCCTCATGGAACCACAATCTTGTAAAGAATCTGTACAAGCCCAAATTTGCCCGGGGCCCAAATAACCCTTACAATGGCCCAAACCCAATAATCCAAACCCAATACAACACAACCCAAACAAATTTAACCCTAAGCCCAAATGGCCCAAAAAAAAACTTAGGCCAATTTCCAGCTAAGGGAAAACCCTAGGTGCGCCGCACCTAGGTCTTCAGCCTCCAGCGCCGCAAGTCACGGCCACCTGCCTTTCTGACGTCGCTCCACCTGCTCCACCTGCAAAGAGAGAAACAAACACGCAACAAGGAGAAAAAGAAGCAGACAACACAAAACAATAGGAAATATTGAATCCTTTTCTTTCTTTTTGTTCTTTCGCTATAAAAGCCGAACATATTGAAAAGAAGGGGGGGCGAATTTCATTCTTGTAACAGTGGGCTTTTCTTTTCCTTTTTTGGTAGCATTTACAGAAATAAAAAAGGCAAAAAAAAGTTTAAAGGTGCTAGCCAGTGTTCTCTTTTATTTTCGATTTATTCTCAGATATATATTTTTTTTCTTTATTTTTTTGTTTATTTACTTACATACATATATAATATAAAGAGAAAAGTGTAAAAAAAAATATACCTTTTTTGAAATTTTCGGCCACCGTACACGGTGGCCGGCGCGACGCCGGCGAGACGCCGGAGCGGTGAGCCTTGGCCGAAATCTGGACCTGGTCCAGAGGGAATATTTTTTCTTCTTCTGTTTTTTTTCTTTTCAATGCCCAAATGATATTTTTTCTCAAAAGAGTACCTTTTATACCCTTGTAAAACGACGCCGTTTTGGCCGGCATTCTTAAGCCCCGAAACGACGTCGTTTTGGACTTGGTTCAAATCGACCCGACCCGTACCGCCTGGGATCCGCGTGTTTTTGGACCAGAGGGGTTATTTGCGCCCTCAGTCCTTCCACTTTTGAGGCCGTTTACAATTGGGTCCTATTCCCTTTTATTATTTGTTTTAATGTTGCCCTAAATTTCCATCTTTCTTGCGATTTGGTCCATCGACCGTCTGCTCAGGCTTTGTTAGAACGACGTCGTTTGGTCCACGTGGGAATATTTCCCTTTTGGTCCCCCTCCTTTTGCGCGTGTCTGGCATTAATTCTTTTTGTTTCTTTATTTTTTGAATCCGCCCCTTATTTTTCATTTTTAATCCAATTTAGCCCCCTTTTTATTATTTTGGTTATCTTCTTATTAAAATTAATAAAGTTGACATTATTATTACTATTACTATTATTATTATTATTATTATTATTGCTTTTATATATATAGGAGCATTTTTTATATTTTATATATATACTTATATACATACTTTTTATATTTTATGATAGTTATATACGTATATATGTACATATTTACTTATATATATATATTTTATAATACATATATACACATATTTTTCATGTTTTTATAAATTTACGTACATATTTATATTTTATATATCTTTGTATTTTATGATCTATATACATATACATGTAAATACTTATATTTTTTTATCTTATAATTTATATATTTTTTCATATTTACATAATTTTATGTATATACATACATTTTTTCCCTTATATGTGCCTACATATTTTTCATATTTTATAATTTTCATATATTTTCCTTTATTTTTATGTTCATTTATGTATTTATTTATATGCCCATTTTTATGCTTTAGTTTATTTATTTATTTATTTGCTATAGTATATGCATGATTGATTTATTTTATTATTCGTTTTTGCTCATTTTTCTATTCGCATTATCATGTCTATTATTCCATTACGCACATAAATATCATATTTCAAAAAAAAGGAAAACATTTCAAAATAAAGCAATATTTTGCGTTCGGAAGTTCGAGGAGCGTGCCCTAAGGTACTGGGTTTCGATTTCTCGTTCGACCAATTAGCTAAATATCCTTTTAAAAACTTTTCAAAAATAAGGCAATGTTTTGCGTTTGGAAATTCGAGGAACGTGCCCCAAGGTACTGGGTTTCGATTTCTCGTTCCACCAAATGACTTAATATCCTTTTCAAAAATTTTCAAAATAAGGCAATATTTTGCGTTTGGAAATTTGAGGAACGTGCCCTAAGGTACTGGGTTTCGATTTCTCGTTCGACCAAATAGCTAAATATCCTTTTAAAATTTCAAAATAAGGCAATGTTTTGCGTTTGGAAATTCGAGGAATGTGCTCTAAGGTGCTGGGTTTCGATTTCTCGTCTAACCAAATTGACAAATATCTTCTTGAATTTTAATCTATGCTATTCGAGTTTCTTTAAGGATCATATTTTAAATTTCTTTAAAGTTTTCAATTTTTCGACACTAAGACATTAACTAATCAACTAGGTACCAATTTTGGGCGTTACGAGGGTGCTAATCCTTCCTCGTACGCAACTGACTCCCGAACCCGTCTTTTGAATTTCGTGGACCAAACTTGTTGTTTTAATAAAATCAAATCGTTTATTAAAAACAACCACTTTTCGAGGTGATCCAATCACACCTCATAAAAAAGGATTGGTGGCGACTCCCGTTTCATTTTTCAAAACCCAAGTTGACCCCGTTTTCATCCAAAAAAATGGTGTCAACAGAATCAATATTAGATTATAAGAACGAATAAAACTGCAGTTGCTGAACAACTATCGAATATCTATCTCGTAAGAAAACCAAACCAGCAAAAATGGGTGAAGATAAGCATCTTCTTAACAAGATAAAAGGGAACTTCTTCATGTAAGAAAATCATACATCGACGGTTGCTGCTTCTTCAAGTAACAGAGTCTTTGCCGGCTTTCCCAACAGATCAGAACCTGGACTTGTGACCTTGTGAAACGTGTCTCTTTCCAGAGATCCGGAGTCAAGAATCCATACCCTTTCAGGAGACACTCAAAGGTCGCCTACAATCACGTTTGCATGAACAATGAGTAATCCGATATCACTAATAACCCAATAAGTATCTCTCAATCGCCATTCAGCAAATAAACATTAAAGCACACTAGTTTCTCAAAAATCAGGAAAAGAATATATGGTTGGTTGGTCACTACTAGCACATGTTCAAGAAAATAAGAAAGCCAATATCATTGATGGAAATCATCTATAACTCATTTCACAAACACGAAAAGGAACATAATGCATTAGTGACCAATGCTACTCGGACTTGACATTGAGTGCTGGTTACACATGCACCGAATAACACAGGCATACTCATTTCTAAATTTTCAATGTTAGAGTATCATATTACCATATCTATGATTTAATAAGGGTTAGACACACTATCAAAGAGCGTAGAGGTGACCACCTAGCCTAAATCACAATATCTATCCAACCAATTCAATACATAAACCTCATAATATGTGATTCAGATCATTAAAACAATCCAAAATAAATCAAACATACCATTAGTATCAAAGCAACAAATACTAACCAACTATCCTAATGTTCAAGTGTAGGAACTAAAACATGTAACAAGCATTTCCTTATAGATCTAAGTGAAACCATAAACAATGCTAGATAACAATAACACATTATAGAGACAAACTTATATACCTTGACAAAGTTACCAAGGGTCTTATTAGAAACCCTTGAAGAAGTAAAAACATCTTCAATCCCAGCAAACTGAAGCACCTTCTTGGGCACCATTGTTGCCACAATCCCCGCACCTCTTGGAGCCGGGACCATCCTAATGAAAACAAACCCACATTTTTCAATAACCTTACACGGCACCTTATGAGGTTTTTCGATCTTGTTCCCTCAGTACCCTCTCCTCACAGGTATGACCGACAACTTCGCCAATATTATAGGGCCTCTTATAGCAGTGGCAACTTCTTTGCTACACTTGACACCTAGTCCAACGTGTCCATTTCCGTCGCCGACAACGACGAAGGCCTTGAAACGCGTGCGCTGTCTGGCACATGTTTGTTTCTGGACGGGATGTAACAGCCCGTTATTCAGTAGTATCAGAAACAGTGGTTTCGGGCCACCAAATTCGACGAGTAAGTTTGTAAATATTAAGACAAATGTGATTTTTAAAAAGGTTTTTTATTTGATAAATTATGTTATATAAGTGATTTATTAAGTTCAAGTAGTTTTAGAAAATAAGGTATCGGGACCTTATTTTTATAAACTGAGCCGTAAATATTTTTATAAATATTTACGGAGTGTCATTAAGGTGGTATTAAAGTTTCGTTGAAAATTTTTAACGTTTCGATAGTTAATTAATTAAAAAGGACCAAATTAAAAAAAAGTGCATTCTGGGACTCTATTCCCATAAATCGGACTCGTAAATATTTATTAAAAATATTTAAAAAGCTAGCTGTGTAGTTAATTAGGTCTCGGTTAAGTGAATTTACTTGAATTAAAAGTAAATTAGGTATAAGGACTAAATTGCATATAGGGTGAAAGTTGAATTATAGATTAAAGAAAAAATAAAAGAAATAAATAAGCAATTATGCCATTGCTCATAAATGAATAAGTTTTTATTATTAAAAAAATTAAAGTTAAAATATATATACATTGTCGAAATCATTTTTTTGAAAACGGGGACCGACTTTGTTTGAAAGCGAAGATTAAAACAGGAGTCGCCACCGATCTTTATTAGGTGTGATCGGATCACCTTTGTTTTAATAAAACATGTTTAAAACAGTGTTTTTGGTCTACGAAACTCGAGAGAATGGGTTCGGGAGTCGGTTACGTGAGAGGAAGGATTAGCACCCTCGTTACGCCCAAAAATTGGTACCAAATTGATTAGTTAGTGTCTTAATGTCGAAAGTTGAAAATCGAGAATGAATTTAAAATACGATCATTTTTATTAATGTCGATTTTAAAAATGCTTGAATTAGATCAAAACCATTGCTAAAGATTTTCTTGTCTCGAGATATCGGAGTATCACATCTCGTAAGTTAGGACGCGATACCTTGAACTTCCGAGCGCAAGTTTATCTTTAATTTTAATTGAAATTTCATGTGTTTTAAAACTCGAAAGGATGTTTGGCCATTTAGGATCAACGAGAAAACCAAAACCCCGTAAGTTAGGGCACAATTCCTCGATGTTCCAAAACGTGAAACATTGCCTTTATTTGAAATTTTTGTTTTTTTTGAACAATAGCGAGTACAATATTTAAACGATGCGCGTTATTTTATTCGGAGTAAAACTAAACAGTCTAAATTGGATGGATACGTCAGAGCTTAACACATGATATGATTTAAATAAAAAATAAAAGGCACTATAGAGCATGGAATAGTAATGCGTGAATTAGGTGCAAGGTTAATAAATGTCACAATATGAAGATGTTAATGAATAATTACATGTAATGACAATATTCACAATGCATATTATTTTTTTATATCAATCAACAATCAAAGACAAACGAAATAATATAATATACAAAAAATAATTTAAAGTAAATAGGATAAAAATTTAAAATAAATAACAAATGAAATAACTAAGATTTAAAACACATAATGCCAAAGAATGGTTCAAAAAGAACTACATGTAAAAAAGATTCAACATAAATAAAATATAAACAATTTGAAATAAAGTAATATATAAAGCAAATTTTAAATAATTAATATGTTAAATAAATTAAAATAATACATAAGGTAAAATAAAAAGGGGCATTTAAAACATATAAAAGCACTTAAAATAAATGATATGTAAAAGAGAAATTCTAAAAAAAATAAATAATATACAAAAACAGTTTAAACAAAAATATAGATAAATATAATCCAAAATAACATATATATAAAATTTTTAAAATAAAAAATATATAAAAAAATATTTTAAACTAAGTAATGTGCAGAAAATTCAAAACGAACAACAATAAAAGGAATTTAGAAACGACTAACACCTAAATTAGTATAACTAAATAACACCTAAGAAATTTAAAATATATTATATATAAAATAATTTAAAATAGAAGGTAAATATGTAAATATATAAAATAAATAAATAAATAGTAAAATGACAATAATAGGAAACGATGAAAATAAATAAAGTTTATTTAAAAGAGTAGACAAAAATTGACATTAATAATATAAATAAAAGAATCTGAAGTTTAAAAACTATGTAAAAGGATATAAATAAATAAAACGATAAGAACAAGAATAAAATATGTATATATGAAAAATAAAAGTAATATTAATATATAAATATAAATAGAAGTATAATGAATGAAAATATAATAGAAACATAAATAAATAAATAAAATTTAGAGAAACGGTAGTAATGTTAGAAAAATAAAATAATCATGAATATAAATATAATACTAATGGTAATAGTATAATAATGATAATAGTAATAAAAAACAACGATAATAATAATAATGTAACACCCCCTACCCGTATTCATTGCCGGAATAGGGTACGAGGCATTACCGGAGTTTACTGAACATTTTCAGATAATTTTGAGTCATTTATTATTCATATTTTAAAATAATCATAACGTCTCTCCATTGGGCTCTCGAAGCCCAAAACATACATTAGAAACCAACTGGAATAAAATCGAGATCATAAAATTTTCGCAAAATCTTAAATTATATTTTCATCTAAGTACTTACCATTTCAATGCTCCTTATAATTAAACATGTTACAATTCAATCAATAGCTTGGCACTTGTCTAAGCGTTAAACAACAACATTATTAGTATACTTGCACATATTTCATATAAATTCAACATTAATATACCTATTTTCTCAACATATCACACTTGAATTTAATAATAGTCTCAACTTACATAATTTCCTTGTATCAACATATAAAAGATAATTATATATGTACATATCACAAAATATATTAGTCTCTTACTGTTTCTTCATAAGCATATATCATTCATTTCGTTATGTCAATATTTCATGCACCATCATTTCCTTATATCTTGTATATATTTATTTCGGTAATAGTTCGTATTAAACTTAACATAAATTAAATTTCATGTACCCATACTTATTTCATTTATCTATCTTCTTAATTATTTCATACAATTATTTTGTACATATATTTCCATATGACCAATTCCTGTAAACATTTCACACAACCATTTCATATAACCATTCCATCTTATACATATTACCTGAATATCGATTGTTCAATAGATATCTTGGCGTTTCTCTTCCTCGGTCTTATTTATCTTCGACATGATGTCATAGTATCTTTCAACTATGGTTTTACTCGTTTTCTATCATGTTGCCATAGTATCTTTCAACCATGGTCTTATTCATTTTCCCGTCATGTTGCCATGGTATCTTTCAACCATGGTCTTACTCATTTCATGTCAGGTTGCCATGGTATCTTTCAACCATGGTCTTATTCATTTCATATCACGTTGCCATGGTATCTTTCAACCATGGTCTTACACATTTCATATCAGGTTGCCATGGTATCTTTCAACCATGGTCTTACACATTTCATATCAGGTTGCCATGGTATCTTTCAACCATGGTCTTACACATTCCATATCAGGTTGCCATGGTATCTTTCAACCATGGTCTTACACATTTCATATCAGGTTGCCATGGTATCTTTCAACCATGGTCTTACACATTCCATATCAAAGAGCACACTCCCGCGAACCTCATCCTAACAGTGGGATTACCAGTCCAGGCTAAATCCCCTGTAATATAAACTCATAGAGTAATGCCGGGATTACCAGCCCAGGCTAAATCCCCTGCAACGACAATTACTCTAATGAGCTTGGATCTGAATTACTAGTCCAGGCTAAATTCAGACCCTAATTCGGATTACCCGTTCGGGCTAAATCCATTTTCCACATATTCTTCGGGAGGGCTATATCAGGATAGGATCACCCGTCCGGGCTAGGTCCTTTTTACCGTCAATTCCTTTTCAGAGATCCATCGAATTTTCCTTCCATTCAACCGTGATTTTTTTCCTTTTTTTTTTCAAATATATCAATGTTTCATAAATTTCCATATAATGAACATTCAAATCATATTCATATAAAAAAACATGCATTTCAAGCATTTAAGAATATAATTCAAGTTACACGAACTTACTTGGCGAAATTGCAGAAATATCAAGATTAAGGGGCATTTTGGTAATTTACCATTTTCCCAATTTTCACCCGATCTTAAATTGAAAATTTCATTCAATTTATTAATTTAGATAATAAAAAAATTCATTCCCTTCAATTTGGTCATTTTTGATATTTTTACAAAATTACCCCCTGAAGTTTTACTTTTATTCAATTCAGTCCTTAAACCTAAAACATGCAAATTAGCTATGCTAGCTGGATATTCATATATATTTTCCTCCTCCTCCTCTCCATTCCACATCCTTAATGTATATAACACACTTGTAAGTAACATTATCTATAATCTTTATCATTTACTTTTATGAATATTCAAGCTGTCCATCTGTGTCATAGTCACT
Organism: Gossypium hirsutum; assembly: GCF_007990345.1. NCBI lineage: Eukaryota > Viridiplantae > Streptophyta > Magnoliopsida > Malvales > Malvaceae > Gossypium > Gossypium hirsutum. The sequence continues at coordinate 98,571,370 of NC_053435.1, read as the reverse complement.
AAATTATTTATATCTGGAGCTATATAACTCCAAATTAAGATCCGATAATTTTTTCTGAAACTAGACTCATATATATTCTTACCATAAAATTTTCAGAATTTTTGGTTTAGCCAATAAGTACAGTTTATTCTTTAAATTTACCCTTGTTGTGCTATCTAATAGTTCCGACTCTTCTTCACTAAAAATTAATTATATCCTCGTACAAGATTCAAATGATGTTTTTGTTTGTTTCTATGGAAAATAGGCTCATTAAGGATTCTAAACATATAAATTTAATCCCGTAATTATTTTTCTCCAATTTTTTTATGATTTTCCAAAGTCAAAACAGGGAAACCCGAAATCATTCTGACCTTGTCTCATAAAATTTATTATATCTCATGATTCACAATTCCATTGCTTACATAGTTTCTTTTATAAGAAACTAGACTCAATAAGATTTAATTTCATATTTTATTCATCCTCTAATTCGATTTCTACAATTTTTGATGATTTTTCAAAGTTACACTACTGCTGCTGTCCAAAACAGTTTTAATGAAAAATGTTGATTTCCATTTTGCCCCAAATTTCACAGTTTATACAATTCAGTCCTTCCTCAGTTAACCCCTCAATTGAGCTAATTTTTCTCAATTAATACTTTAGTCTATCATTTTAAACTTCTTCATAACCCCTAAAAATCAGAACTTTAGCATTAGACATTAATTCCAAACTCTTTCTTAATTAGGTCCTAAAATGAATTTTCCATCAATTTTACTTGATAAAATCATCATATACCAAAAGTAAAGCTTCAATTCTATGATTATTCATCATATTGTTTCAGCACTCATCCATAAAAACTTTAAAAATTAGCCATGGAATCAAAAACTAATGAAATAGTAAGTTGGACCCAATTGTAAAATTCCAAAAACATAGAAATTTCAAGGAGAAAGCAAGAATTAAACTTACATGAAGCTAGAGCATGAAAACCAGCTTGAACCCCCTTCCATGGCTGTTTTTCAACTGATAAATATGAAGAGAAATGAAGAGAATTCTAGATATTCCAATTTAGTCCCATTTTTATTTAGCAAATTTTGGCAATTTTCTAATTTTGCCCTTATTTCACCCATTTCCTGATTTTTCTCTATTGCCGCCCAAAATATCTCATTTGGGATTATTTTCACTTTAGGTCCTTCCTCATTTGACAATTGAGCTATTTAATCCTTTTAGCAACTTTTACACATTTTCCAATTTAATCCCTTTTATTTAATTGACCACCCAAACATCAAAATTTTCTAACGAAATTTTAATACTACCTTATTGACATTCTGTAAATATTTATAAAAATATTTATGGCTCGGTTTATAACATCGAGATCTCGATACCTCTTTTTCTCAATTTCTTGACCAAATAAATCTTTATAAAACACAATTTACTATTTCAAAAATATTTTAAAAACTACATTTGGCTCGTAAATATTAAATAATATAATCTACGAGTTCATTTTTCGGATTTGATGGTCTCGAACCACTATTTTCGACATCGTTGAAATTCAGGCTATTACAAATAATAATAATAATAATGATGATGATGATGATGATGATGATGATGATGATGATGATGATAAAAAATAAAATGAGTAATTAATGAAAGAAAATATATATAAAAAAATGAATGATAGATGAATAAATAATAAAGTAATAAAAGATAATAAAATAGTAACAACAAAAGTAAATAAAATTGAAAGGAAATAAAAGAATTATGAATTAATGATTCCAATAATGTAAATGAATAATATTTACTAATAAATAAATGAATAAATAAAACTAAAGAATAATGAAAAAATGTATATATAAACAAATAAATAGGTGAATGAATAAACAAACAGAAGGGACCCATTTGAAAGCCAAATAGGGTTTTTGGGTAAAAAATAGAAATAAAATAAAGTCAAAGGACCAAATTGTGATGCGCTAAAGCTAGCAAGGACTAAATGGGATAATATCCCTAGTCCTTATGCGTTGCGTTTTGGCTAACAAGGTCCTGGGTTAAATTAAAAATGAAATAAAATTGAAGAGATGAATTTAAAGAAAAAAAAAGGAAAATGGGATCAAAACGAAAACCCAGAAAAGCGGAAGGGTCCAAGGCGTAAATAGCCCAATCTCCGAAAACACGCGTATCCTTTAACTGGGTCGGGTCATATGTGGGTTGAAGCCATGATACGACGTCGTTTTGAGGCCACTGAAATATGCCCTAAACGAAGTTGTTTACTTTACCTATAAAAGTCAATTTTTTTTTAAAATTTCATTTCATTCGGGTTTACAAAAAAAACTGAGAGAAAAGCTTTGGGTTCTCTCTGGGGGGTCGCCATTTCCTGCTACAGGTCTGATCATCGGACCGACATCGTTCCCCGTGCCGGCCACCGTGTAAAACCAAAAAGGTAAATTTTTTAATTTTTTTTATATATATAAATATACATGTATATACTGTTTTGAAAAGATAAAATAAGGAAAACATGTGTACAATCGATTTGAAAAGAAAAGAAAGAAAGTAAAAAAAATAAAAAGAAAGAAAAATAAATAAATAGCGGTAACCTTTGTTTCTTTTCTCCAAATCTCTTTGTGGATTTTTTTTGTGTTTTTTAAATCCCTTTTTTTATTCATTCTCCCCTCTCGTTACAATGATTTTATCATGGCTTTATAGTCGAAATACATTGTTTTCTATCACTGTTTGATACTGTTGCTTCTGTTGTCATTGCCTCTGCTCTGCCTTGTTTCTGCTTCTGTGTTTTTGCAGGCACGGGCTTGGTCAATGGAAAGAGCTGGTGGTTATTTTGGTGCAAGGTCGCAGGGGAACCAACCTTCGGGCGACGTGCGCGCTAAGGGCGCACATGGTGGCTGACATGGGAGGCACATGGGAGGCGCGGCGCAAGGGTCAAGGGCTAGGGTTTGATTTTCTGAAAATGTTTAAAGTTTTGAGCCATCTGGGTTTTGTTATTTTTGGGTTAGGGTTTAATTTTGGGTTTATTGGGCCCGGGAAAATTTGGGCCCGTACAGCTGCCGCTCTTTGCTCGTTGTCGTGTAACGAGAATGGAGCAAAGACTTAAAAAGGGCCAAATTTGCCTGGTCCTGCAGAATCTTGACCTCTTGGTATCTTCTCTTCTTCAGGTAGCTTCATTCCAATCTACTGTATCCCCAGGGGTACAGGAACTGTTGCTTTGATCTGTTCCACTGCGACTACTCGTAGTTTTAACCTGTCCCACTGCAACTTCAGGGGGGTAAGGTTTGTGGCTTCAATCTGCTCCACTGCAACTTCAGGAAGATAAGACTAGTGACTTTAACCTGCTCCACTACAACTTCAAGGAGATAAGGTTTGTTTTGATCTGCTTTACTGCAACTTCAGAGAGACAAGATCTGTAATTTCAACCAACTCCACTGCATCTTCAGGGAGATAAGGTTAATGGTTTCGATCTACTCCACTGCAACTTCAGGGAGATAAGATTTGTAAGCTTTCAAAACCATTTTTTTGAAAACGGGAATCGACTTTGTTTGAAAGCGAAGATTAAAACGGGAGTCGCCACCAATCTTTATTAGGTGTGATCGGATCACCTTTGTTTTAATAAAATATTTTAGTTTACTAAAACAGTGTTTTTGGTCTACGAAACTTGAGAGAACAGGTTTGGGAGTCGGTTACGTGCGAAGAAGGATTAGCACTCTCGTCACGCCCAAAATTGGTACCGAATTGATTAGTTAGTGTCTCAATGTCGAAAGTTGGAAACTGGGAACGAATTTAAAATACAATTCTTTTTATTAATGTAGATTTTAAAGGGGCTTGAATTAGATCAAAACAATTGCTAAAGATTTCCTCATCTTGAGATATCGGAGTATCACATCCCGTAAGTTAGGACACGATACCATGAACTCCTGAGCGCAAGTTTGTCTTTAATTTTAATTGGAATTCCGTGTTTTTTTTAACTCGAAAGGATATTTGGCTATTTAGAATGAACGAGAAAACCAAAACCTCGTAAGTTAGGGCACAATTCCTCGATGTTCCAAAACACGAAACATTGCCTTGTTTAAAATATTTCTTTTTAAATAATAGTGAACACGATATTTAAACGACATCCGTTATTTTGTTTGGAATAAAATCAAGCGATCCAAGTTGGATAAATATTAATTCACAATGAGATGGCATGAAATAAAAATGCAATAATGGGCATGGAATAATAATACATGAATAAAATATTACACAAGTGAATGACAATAATATGAAAATACAAATAACGAATCATAGTACATGCAATAGCAATAATCACACAACATTTAAATGATAACATCAATAAATAAGGACCAATGAATTAAATGATAAAAAGGTATAAAACAAATTAAAATAAATAAAGTGTGAACAAATTTTAGAATGATAATAAATAAGTTTAAAATAAGTAATGTAAAAAAGTATTTTAATATCCATAACCGCACAAAGTAGAATTTTAAAAAAATGAATAATTTTAAAATGAATAATATGTATATATAAAAGGTTTAAAATAATATGTAAAAAAACCTAAAATAAATAATAATAAAATCATTTGAAATAAGTAAAATGGGTTTAAAATAAGGTATATAAAATAATTTTAAAATAAGTAATATATAAGTTAATTTAAAATGATATATAACAAGTTTAAAAAATATATAATATGTAAAAGAATTAAAAAAAGACAATATAAATATATTTTATAATAATAACAATTCAAAGGTAATGAAAAAGGTTGTTTGAAATATATAATGTACAATAACTTAAAAATAAACAATATAAAATAATTTAAAATAAAATAAATATATAACAAAATGATTTTTAAAAGAATTATAAATATATAAAAAGGCTTGAAGAAAACTATATGTATACATATATATAATAGGTAAGGAATATAAAATAAATAATACATATAAAATAGATCAAGATAAAATATATGCATAAAGCAAGTTAAAATAAATAATAAGAATTTAAACAAGCAATATATTAAAATAAGTTAGAATAGATGTAAAGTAAATAACATATAAAATATTTGAAATAACATATAAATGAATTTTGTTTTAAAAGATGTTAATAAATGGATTAAATAGATTTAGGACATGGTTAAAACAAGTTAAAATTCGGGGTACAAAATTATAAATACTGGAAAGTTAATCAGGGATCTAAACGAAACGCGCCGAAACTAGCGGGGACTAGATGAAAAAAATCCCCTAAATGCTCTGCGCGCGTTTACGCTGATAGCACAAAGGACCAAATCAAAAACCAAACGAAATCTGAGGGTTAAAATTAAAAAAACAAAAGAAAACAGGAAATGGGGTCCGATTGAATGGAGTTGCGAATGAAAAGGACTAATCGCACAAATTTTCCCTTTAGGGAGAATGTGCAAACCCTCACCCCACCAAACGACGTCATTTCAAAGATGAAATAAAACCAAAATCTTCCTTCTTTTTCAATCTGCCGTTTCTTCCTTTATTTTTCAAGAAAAGAACAAAACACCCTCTCCCCTTTGTTTCTCAACTCTCTGCTAGGGTTATGAACCCTAGCCTTTGCATCGTCAGCCCGTCGATTGAAAGGAAGAAAGTCTCTTCTCTCCTCATTTTGGGTCTAATTTCAGCAACGGTGAGAGTCTCCGGCGACACAATCACAGGGATTCCGGATAAGCCCTCTCCCTCTCCTTCTCTTATTATTTTTGTTTAGAAAAGATTTAAAAATAAAAGATAAAAAATATAAAAAAGAAAAGAACACGAAAATGGAAATCGAAATCAACCTTTTTTTGCTTCTATTTTTGCTTTTTGATTGCGTACTGTTTCGTAAAAAAAATAAAAAGGGGATCCTTCGGCTTTTAAAGCCGGATTACAACCTTTTACATCTATTTTTCTTATCATTTTGTTATTTGTTTCTTCTATTTGTTGTTTCTTTCTTGTTTTTACTGCTTGCGTGTTTGCTTCGTTTTGCAAGTGTCAGAGGCACGTGGAGGCAAGCCGAGTGGTGGTGGCGCGCATGGTGGCCTTGCTGGTGAGGAGCGGTGGCTGAAGGCTTAGTGGCTAGGTTTTTTTGTCTGCTGAAAATTTTTAAGATAGTAGGCTGGGATTTGGGCTAGGGTTTATAAAATTTGGGTAGTGGGTTTGGTTTTAATGAATTGGGCCCTGATATTTATAAAATGGACTGCCAATTTGGACTTTATCATTTATTTGGTGGGTTTGTTTTTCGTTTTATTGGTTTGGGTTCTTTTAAGCCAAAATTGGCTATTACATATATTATAATATTATAATATTATATCTTAATGTTTAAATATATGTATTATATATATTATATATATTATATTATATAATAATAAAACAAAGAAATAAAAGAAAAAGAAATAGTGAAAGAAACAGATAAGCAAAAACGAAGCAGGAGAAAAAGAAGGAAAAGAGAAAATTACGGTTTCAAAGTTTCAAGCTTAGTTGGTTAGTCAATTTAGTCCATTTTCTTGTAATTTTTATGTTTTTGGAATCTCGGTATTAAATACTACCCGACCCATTTCAAAATTTTAAAAATTATTGAGTTTTTAAGTGATGTCTTTGTTGAATAATTTTAGTATTAGAGATTAAATTGATAGTTTTTTAAGTTAGAAATGAAAAAAGATTAAATTGTAGAACAAATAGTAAATTTTGTATAATATGGACTAAATTGTGAAAATTTTGAAATTTAGGGATTTATGTGAAAATAGGGAGTTAAATTAGTCAAAATTTGCATGAAAATAAAGAATTAAATTGTGAAGAAATGAAATTAGTCTTGGTTTAGGGACTAAATTGGAAATTAGGCAATTATTGAGTAAGAATTGAAATTTTTAATATGAAATTAAATATGTTGTATTAATGAATTTTAATTGTTTTAATTCCATAGCTAACGTCGTACCAGAATTTTTGACTAAAAAGGGGAAACATAAAGTCAACGTTGTAACAACCCAAAATTTATGATTAACAGAAAGTGTATTATCGGGTCTCTGTTTTTGGAAAATAGACTCGTAAATAATAAATATTTACGAAGTTAATTGAGTGGTTAATTAGAGTTTAGTTAGGTGAATTAACTTCAATTAAGGTTAATTAGGTATAATGATTAAATTGAATAAAGTGTAAAAGTTTAATTATAGAATAGAGGAAATTCAAGGGACTAAATGAGAATTAAGCCATGAGTGATAAATGTGTGGTAATAGTGAAATACATGTGGAATATTTATATACATATATTAGTAATTATTATTGTTTACTTATTATTTAAGTAAATATTATTATATTAATATTATTTTATATTAATAAAATAAATAAATAAATCAAATTAATACAATTGTATGATAATAAAAATGTACAACTGTAATAAATACATACATACATTTGTAATATACATATACATTTATTTATTATTTAAGAATAAATAAATATATTATATTATATTATAATAATTTAATAACAAAAAGAAAGAAATAAAAAAACAAAAAAGAGACTAAAGAACAGAATAGCAAAAACGTAGCAGGGGAAAGAAAAAAGGGGAAGAAAAAGGAGGAGAAATTGAGGTTTTATAGTTTGAAGCTTAAATGGTAAGTTAATTTAGTCTCTTTTCTTGTAATTTTGATGTTTATGGAATCTTAGAGATAAATACTACTTGTTTTAAGTGGAAATTTATTAGACTAAATTGTAAGAATTTTGAAATTAGGGTTTTATGATAAAATTTAGACAGTTATGTCTAAGTTTGGTTGAAAATTGAGTAGAAATAAAGTATGAATTGAGATAGAAAAGGAAATGAATTTAGGTAAGATTAAAATTGAAATTAAAGTAGAAATTGAATAGAAATTGAATAAGAAATTTAAATATTAAATGTAAATTAGTATTGTATTAATGCTTATGAAAATTGTGTTAATTTTCGTAGTTAACGTTGTGCTGGAAAACCTCGGGTAAGAAAGGAAAAGACAAAGTCAACGAGGGTCTCGGAAATTACAGTTTGAATTTCTATAATCCGAACTTAATATTTAATTGTTGAAATTATTATTTAATATGTATGGTAAGTGCATTGAGATGATTATTTTGAATTGGAGTGAACCTTGGTTGAAATTGAAAAGTAAATTTAATTATTAATTGTTGTATTTTGATTAAATATTATGATAAGTAATTAAGGTGAGAATTATTTGGATTGTGTTTTACAATTGAAATGGATTGATTTGGTATGTGATAAATGTATTGAATTTATATGGATATATGTGATTGATGTGTAAATTGAATATTGAAAGTATGTTATATTGAAAATTAAATTGATGGGGAATGTAATGAAATAAATATGAATAGGTGATTATTGTGAAATTTGAGTGTATGTTAATGAAAAGTAAAGTAAATTCTATTGAATTACTAATTTATGTGATTAAATTGAAATGTGTATCGATTGAATACTAAAAATTTATTAAAACCCTATTAACAGTATTGGGATAAACCGGATATAATTGGCATGCCATAGGATTGAAAGTGTTTGGGGATACTTCGACCTTTAGTCGATGAGGCACTATAAGTGTCGTACTGTTACTTCGACTTCGAGTCGATGAGGCACCATGTGTGTCGTACTGTTACTGTTACTTTGGTTTAATCCGGTAAGGTACTGAGGATCGTACTGTTACTGTTTACTTTGGCAAAGCCGATGAGGCATTGAGTGCCGTACTGGTGTGTTGGTTGGATCCGTGTATCCGTCAATGTCCGAGTCATGTTAATAGGGGTGAATAAAGGCACTGAATGACTGACTATTACTGAATGATTGATTGTTATTGAATAACTGATTGCTACTGAATAATTGATTGTTACTGAATGATACTAATAAATTGATTGATATTGAAAAACACAGATTGATATTGAGCTTGGAATAAAACGGATTATTGATTGAAATGTGAGTTGTTGAATATTATTTATTGATATTGAATAATAAAGTGAAACATGATTGAAACACATGAATTTATTTAACTCTAAAATGGATATAAGTGAATAATATTATTGTTCAAGTGAATTGTGAACATATTGTGGAAAATTATACGGGTTAGTAGATGAAAGAATTGAATGAGTTATAAAGGACTTATTTATGAATTGAACAATTATATAATTGTGATTGTTATATGATTTTTAAGTAAATGTTATATTTTCATATTATTAAGTGTTCGGATTATAAAAATACCAATGAGTTCATACTCAACATACGGTTTGTTTCCGTGAGCAGGATAAGTTAAAGTCAGATCGTTGGATCAGCATCCCAAGCCAATTCCGAACTCTAAGTGGAAAGGTATATTATTTATTGGTAATGGCATGTACCTAGGATATCATATTCATATGAGTGTCATTTTGAATTATGAAAGTAAAGGTGAAATAATTAAATTTTAGATTTAATAATGATATATGGTAGGAATTGGCTTAATTAGTACAAATTTGAACTGTTTGAAAATGTACGTGAAATACTTAAAAAGATTTATCATATAGGCACATAAAATATCTAATTTGACATGTTTTTGAGTAGGTTTGAATGTGATTTAAAGTGATTGAACTGTATTGACTAGTAATGCTTTGTAATCCTGTTCCAAGGATAGATAATGGTTAGGGGGTGTTACAGACGTGGCATAGCTCGGAATTCCTGGTTTATATTTCTATAATCTGAATTTAGTTGTTAATTGTTATAATTTAATTTAATGTACATAGTAAGTGTTGAGGAGAGAATTATTGTGTTTTGCAATTGAAATGAATTGATTTAGTTTGTGATGAATTTATTGAATTTATATTGATTGCATTGGTATATATTGAATATATTGATTATTTGAATTGAAATGAATATTGGTTGTATTTGAAAAGTGAATTGAAACCCTATTAACAGTACCGAGCTGAGTAGAATATAGGTGGCACGCCATAGGATTAGAATAGTTCAGGGATTTCTTCGACTTCGAGTCGATGAGACACGGGGTGTCAATTTACTACTTCGGATTAATTTGATGAGGCACTAGGTACCAATTTACTTTGGTTTAGCTGATGAGACACTGGGTATCAAATTATTACTTCGAATTGTTCGATGAGGCACTGAGTGCCAAACTGCAATGATTTGGTTGGACCCATGTATCCATCCAAGTCCAAGTCGTGTTAATAGGGATAAATGAATAATTGAATTTTATAATTGATATTGAAATGACATGGTATAAAAAATGGAAAAGAAATAGTGAATTGAAAATAGAATGTGAAATATGTTGCAAATATATGGAATATATGAGTTATATACTCATGAAATGACTATCAAATGGATATTGCAATTGTATAATGAAATGTGAAATAAATTGTAAAAAGCTATTTATATAGCTGTTGGACTCAATTTTTACCCGGCCCAAAATACAATTCATTAAACACAACCCCCAAATCAAAGAACCAAACAGTCCAGTTTTAAGCCCAAAATACAAAAAATAGACGAAACCATAGCCCAAGTTTTTAGCCCAATAACTTAATTTTTTTTCCAGCAAAAGAAAACCCTAGAAAAGCTGCTGCTCGTGCCCACGCCCACATATCACGTGCCGCACATCGTGCGCCCCTCCGTGCCGTACGCTCCTCCATCAAGCCACGTCAGAGTTGTGCTCAATCGAACCTGCAAATACGAAAAACGAGTTGTAAAAAAAAAGGCTATAAAAGCCTTCAAAAACAATGTAAAAAGCGGACTTTTTTTTACGATTTGAATACAAAAAAGATACACAAAAACAAAACACAAACAGAGATCGAGAACAACAGTTTTGAAAGGTGATTTTTACTTGGTTTTCCTTCATTCATTTTTCTTTCAGTTTTTTAATTTTTAATTTTTTTTAAAGAAGGGAAAGAAAGGAATGTTACCTAGCCCTTCCCATTCATGGTCGGAGTTCTCCTCCGTTGGTGAAGTTGGCCTTCGTTTGCGCGCTGTCGGCCACCGTATGGTAGTGGTTTAGTGGCTGCACATTTTGGTTTGGAATCCTAGCAGAGAAAGTTAAAAACATTTAAAAAAAAAAAGGGTTCTTAAATGTTTAAAAAAAAAGGAAATCAAAGTGAAGGCTTTATTTGTTTTTTACTTTTAAAAGCAATGTCTGGGGAAGGGAAAAAGTAGTCTGTACGTTGAATATAGGTGGGAGATGCGCATGTTCCTCTAAATGGATAATTTCGCGGCCAGTCCCTCCTTATTTGCACTTCTCTTGACTTGACCTTATTCTGTTCCTTGCATTTTTGCCCTGAAGTTTGCGTACTGTTCCAATTTAGTCCGATCATGAGTGTTGTTTTTGGGGTTGGGAACATTTTCATTTCTAGCCCTTGTATACTCGCGCGCATTGCGCTTTAGTCCCTATTTCAAGTTCAATGGTTTTATTTGTTAATTGTCTCTCTTAGTTTGCTTTTATTTCAATTGAGCTGTTTTCTCATTTTAATTTGTACAATTCATTATTTCTTTAAATTCATTTGGGCGTTCATCTTTTTTTTATACATATATTTTAAATTATTTTGATGGATTATGTTGTTATTTTATTTTTTTAGACTATAAAATTATTATTTTTAAAAATTTCTTTTACATAATATTGTTTTAAAATTTTGTATGATATTACATTTAAATAACTCTTATTTGTTATTATACATATATAGTTTGTGATAAAATTAGCTCTTTTCTATATACATTATTGTTTTCATATTATTTTATGTAGATATTTTCTTTTATATTTGTTGTATATATATTTTCTTTTAAATTCATTAGGCATAATTTGTTTTCTTAAGGATCCTATTTTGAATTATTATTTTGGGTTTTTTTTTTAAGTATTTTCACATATTAGTATCTCTGTATATATATTATTGACCTTATTTTTTCATTTTCATGTATATATTGTTAGTCAAATCAATTTGTTTTATTTAGGATTATGTTACATATTATGTATTTTGAATTTCTCATTGCATATTATATATTTTAAATAATCATTCATATACTATTATTATATGCATTATTAGTACTATTTTTACTATTATTAGTTTACCATTATTTTTAAATACTATAGTGGTTCATTAACGTTATTATTTTTTTTGTTATTCTTGTTGTTTAAAAAACTTTCATATAATATAGTTTTGAAATTATGTGAGATATTTAATGAGGTCACCTTTATATATGGTTGCATACACAAAATTGACATTAGCTTTATTTATGTATATTATAAACCTCATGCTGTATCATATTTGGATCTTCTTAAGGATTTACTTATGTATTATCTATTGCTTTTAAAATATCCTACTTTAGCATATTTTTGAAGCACTCTCATCAATCATTATTTTCTACATTTTATTTTTATCTTTATTCATCTTACAACCACTTGCATCTTTTTAAAAAAAAAAGAAAAAAGAAAGAAAACCCTCAGCATAAGGAAATATTTCGTGTTTGGAAGTTGGAGAAATCGTGCCCAATCGTGCTGGGTTACGACTTTTTCATTCAATTGAACTAGGGAATATCCTTGTGAGATTTCATCCATGTTTCTTAAATGGAAACGAGGCAATATTTCGTGTTTGGGAGTTCGAGGGATCGTGCCCAATCGTGCTGGGCTTCGATTTTTCGTTCAGCTAAAATACGGAATATCCTTTGGAAATTTTGTCCATGTTTTTTTAAAAAAATTAAAATGAGGCAATATGTCGTATTTGGGGAGTTTGAGAGATCGTGCCCAATCGTGCTGGGTTTCGTTTTTTTCATTCGACTAAAATATAGAATATCCTTTTTTGAAATTTCATCCACGTTTTCTTAAAATAAAACGAGGCAATATTTCGTGTTTGGAAGTTTGGGAAGTTGTGCCCAATCGTGCTGGGCTTCAATTTTCCATTCGACTAAAATATGGAATATCCTTTTTGAAATTTCATCCACATTTTCTTAAAATAAAACGAGGCAATATTTCGTGTTTGGAAGTTTGGGGAGTCGTGCCCAATCGTGCTGAGCTTCAATTTTCCATTCGACTAAAATACAGAATATCCTTTTAAAATTTCGTCCATGTTTTCTCAAATTAAAATGAGGCAATGTTTCGTATTTGAAAATTCGATAAATCGTGCCCAATCGTACTAGGTTTCGATTTATCGTTTGGGCCGAATAGCCAAATATCCTTTTAAAAGTTTTAAGTGCATGTATTTTGGGAACCATGGGATAATCTTGTATTCAGGGTTTGAAATGTTGTGTCCTATCGTGCTGGATATGATATTTTAGTCTTTCTGAACGAGAGAATCTCAATATCCAATTCAAGATTTCCAAACGTTTTTAAAAATTGTATTTTAAAATCTTTTCAAATTTTCCAACACTAGGACGTTAATCGATCAATACGGTACCAATTTTGGGCGTTGCGAGGGTGCTAATCCTTCCTCGCGCGTAACCTACTCCTGAATCTGTCTTCTAGTTTTTCGTAGACCAAAAACGTTGTTTTAATAAACCAAAATGTTTTATTAAAATGATCGACCACAAGGTGACCCGACCACACCTAAACAAAAAGGATTGGTGGCGACTCCAAACTCGTTTTTAAAAGTCGATCCCCGTTTTTTACAAAAAATGGTTTCGACAAAGCAATGATGAGAATTGAGATATTTGTGAAACAAATGAAATATATTATGGTTGTTGTAATAATTAAATATTAATATGTGTTTATATCTAAATTGTATATTTGTAATTTCTTATTTTTTAAATATTCGGATTATAGAAATACCACTAAGTTTATACTCAGCGTACGGTTTTGTTTTCCGTGTGCAAGTTAGGTTCTTAACTTTTGATCGCTAATTTAGCATCCAACAACGATCCCGAAATCAAATGTGGTGATGTTTATCTTTGTGTCGGCATGAACCTAGGGTGTTTAAATAATAGTTATTTTGTGGTTTGATTGTAAATGAGGTTGTAAGTTTAATTTTGGTTGGTTTTATACATATAAATGTGTTTATATTTGAAGCCATATTATGACATGGTAAATTGAACTAAATCTAGATAGGTGCATGTGAATTTAATTTATATTTAAGTGCTCATGAACTAGGAAAATTGATTTAGATTTGGTATGTTTATAATTTGGATTAAGATGATGCTTTGATGACTTATTTTGATGATATGAAATGTTTGAAATTTATGTTTATTTGATCTGTAAACTCCGGTAATGCTCCGTAACTCGGTTCCACTGAGGGATACAGGTTAGGGGTGTTTCACGGGAGTGATCTTCATGACCACGTCTTTCAGCGATGGGCTGACTAGTTGGTGGATGATTTAGTACTCTTTGATGGGGAGGGAGTGGAGGTAGATTTGCTTGAGGGATGTGATTTTCTCAATTTTGACTAAGCGGCTAAGTTTTGTCACCGAAACCCATTTTTCCTCTTCGTCCCTATATCCACAACACCTGCCTCTTAGGCCACGGTCTGATCTTCTGCCGCCAAAGCTACACCTGAAAGCACCACGTTCTCCGCCTCTTTCTGCCATATGTTTTTTGTTAGGCTTTGAAGCTAAAAAGAGTGGGAGAGATCACTAATCACAAAAGAAAATGAGAGTGGCTAGGGTTAAAATTTTTGGCGCTAAGGTTTAATAGTAGATTTGTCAACGGGTTAGATTTTCGTTCAGCCCGGTTTAATTTAAAGATAATTATTTATAATCTGAATATAATTTTAAATTATTATTTGAATTTATTCAAAGTTAATTATATATCTCCGATATAAAATCTCTGATAGTTAATTTTATAAATTAAAAATTAGTTTAAAAATAATAAATTAAGAAATTTTAGTTGAAATATACTCTAAGTCCTTATATTTTTCATAAATTTAAAAGTTAATCCCTCCACTGTTATTTAAGGTCTAAAAAAAATAGAACTCAATATATATACACACTAGTGTGAGTTTGAACTATTTGCTTCAATGTCTCGGATCAAGTCTTGCCATCGTCTCTTTTTCACTTCTAACTTATTCAAGAAATGGTTCTTCTCCCTCGAATGAATCTGCAAACCACTCTTGTCTATGCACCAAATGCCATGCCATTTGCATCTCTTCTGTCCATGATTTTGCGCTCCATCGCCACCATTCCCAGCCTGTCCTTCCTTTCTTAATTGCTCCTGGTGCTTCTTCCCATTGAAATGCAAGTGAAGCAGATCTTTGCTTGGGCAACCAATGCCACACAATTCACATTTCAGCTCATCTCCTATGTCATCTTCAACTGTTGCTACTTTTCCCTGTATTTTCTTGTGCTTTTTGCCTGCTAAGTGTTGTTTTAACGCATTAGCATTGACGCACCATATGTTGTACAATTCACATCTCAGTTTCGGGTTTTCCATTTTGTAATCGTCATCAGCATCTTTCCTACCAAATTTTAGTTCTTAAAGCTTGTCTTTGTGTTTTTTTACCATTTATGTGGTTTTTGTAGTTGAGGGAACCTGAACAAGGCACTTGGCACACCTCACAATAAAAATGGATTAATTGTTGAGATGCGTTCTTGCTCGATGATTCCAATTGCTTTATTCCGGAACAGCTATTCAGACTTGGACAAGGATTTTTGTTTGGCTGGCATTCAAAGTTGTTCAGTGATGTTAGTTGCACTTTCTCAGACCGCCTTGGACTAAAATTCGGATTCGGTTCCCAAGGGTTCCGATTTGGATATTGCATCTGAGATGACAAACCATTCGACTTTGTGACCGTAAGCAAGCAGAAAATCATTCAATGTTTAAAGCAGTTTTTGCTGATAGCTTTATTCAATATCAGAAAGGAGACCAAAAGCGGTTGTAAATACTGAAATTTGAGCTATGGATGCCAAAAACAATTGTATGAACTAACTAGACTAAGCATGAACTAACTAGACTACTTCTAGGCTTTCCCTTTACAAATCAATGATTCTATATTAAGAACATTTTCGAGAAAGAAAACAATCGACTACAGAGAACTATTGATGTCTACAAGATGTTGATATTTAGACTCAAGACCTGCTGGATGCCACATTTTAAGAGAACCAATTAGACTCAAGACCTGCTAAACCCTTTAAATACATGAAATTCTTGAAAAAGATTGAAGATATCTATGCACATACATAGCCTGATCCTAACACCAGAACCCGACCCGAGTAATATGTTACTGAAATTAGACGAGCTCTCACCTGCATTGCAACGGTTTCATCTCCATAATCAACACATGGTTGACATTGCAACTCTTCAATCTTCATTTTCTTTGCCAGCGCCCTCCTCTCTTCCATTTCTTTTCCAATTTTATTATTCTCTGTAACATTTTTTTCACTGTGTAAGCTTTGAAGCTCTGTAAACCTTTTTTAATGGAAAAATATATGTTTCAGTATTTTGCACAAAAATTCTCAAAATACAGATCGTCAATTAAATATGGTGTTATTCAATCCACAAAAAACAAAGACGGAATTAACAATAGCAAACAAACAAAAACACTAGAAATAACACTTCGTTTTTTCTTCAATTACTAAGTGATTAATATCCATGTTCAAGACTCACGAAAATCTTGACAAAAATAGAAGATGAAGGCAGATTAGCAATATGAAAGGTTACCCTCTTGATAATACTGAAAAAAGAAATCAGAGTTTGATCAAAGTTTTCATCTTTGCATTTCTTTGGAAATAGCAAAGTTTTTGCTTGACGATGGCACAACAAAAGTGTGGGTATCAGATACTGTACCGACCAATATGTCCAGGCAGCAATGAATCAAGACAGATACAATTTAATTAATATATATTAATAAAATATTTTCTCTCAGCCAAATACTAATACCATTGTTGGCCACATTTGTACTATTACAATTAGGGCAAACTATTAAAATAGTAATTTTTATTTGACTCATGTTACATTTTAATCATTTATATTTGAAATGTTACGTTTTAGTCATTTACGTTATTGTGTTGTAATATTTTAGTCATTAAGTCGTTAATTTCCGTTAATGATGTAACGTTAAGCTGATGTGACATGTTAAATCATCGCTTCAAGCAAAAATTTTAGGTTAAATTCTATAATTGATCCCTATATTTTTTTCTCATTTTGAGCAATTTAATTTTTTTTCTTTTATGTTCTTTTAACTTTCTTCTTTTTTCTTTATTAAATTGTTCAAAAAAATAAAAGTATAGGGACTAGTTTTAACAAATGGAAAACATAAAAAATTACGTTAAAAGAAATGAATAAGGGAGGAAAATAGAGGAGAAGCAGAAGAGAACGGAAAATAAAGAAAAAAGAAAGACGTTAAAAAATATAAAAGAAAAAAATTAAATTGTTAAAAACGAAAAAATATGGGAATCAATTGCATAAATTAACCTAAAATTTTTGTTTGAAATGATGATTTAACGTGCCACATCAGTTTACTGTTACACAATTAACGGTTCAGTGACTAAAATGTTACAATGCGATAACATAAGTGACTAAATCGTAACATTTCAAATATAAGTTACTATAATGTAACTTGAAGTAAACAAAAGTGATTATTTTGGTAATTTGCCCTTTCAATTATTCTAAAAATATAGGGAAAATTTTAACCATACATATCTATGTTGAATACTTACTTTTGAATTTGAGTAACCAAATGCGAATTCAGAAAATTTTCCATTTTAGGGACCAGTACTCCCTAACTACACCCCTACGAGTGACCAAAAAATCTTGTTATGTTCTGTTTCAATCTTGTTTGCTCTTAACTTCATTTGTCCCTACAAACAAGCAAAGAAATTAAGGTAATTGCTAAAGTTGATCATGAAATTGCTTGGAACAAAAAATTGATTTAATTCTTTTTCAACATGATGAATGGAGAAATACCTTTACAAGAAAAATCAGTACATGAAAATATACGTGTATTTAAACCTATTTACTATTTTGTATATCCCTTTCACATACCAACACTATGAACACTTGAGATTTTGACCGTTACTGCTTGTTATTCTAATTAGCATAGCTAGAACCTCTTTCATGTTTGGTCTAGCTTGTGGAGCTTCTGCTGTGCATTGGACCCCGATTCGAAGCAGCTCGCACATCTTTTCCGCACCATCAGCTAACCCTGATCCGAAAAGCACAACCGGTATCACAGTTCGGCCTAACCCGTTTCGACAATTTCCCATCATACGTCTGGCCCATTCAACCAAGCATTCTTCCCCTCCATCTACTGCTCGCCTTCCAGTTGCTAGTTCCATTGTTAATACCCCATAACTGTACACATCACCTTTTGTAGTAGCTTGCCAAGTTTGCCCGTATTCTGGTGCTACATAACCAATAGTTCCTGCTACGATAGTGCTCACATGGCTATCTCCGATGTCGACAAATCTAGCCAAACCGAAATCTGTAACTCTTGCCCTCCCATCTTTATCTAGCAGGACATTGCTGGCCTTGACATCTCTATGCACGATTGCAGGGTAGCATTCATGATGTAGGAACACTAATGCTCTTGCAATATCAACCGCCACATCGATCCTTCTCCGCCATGTGAACCACAACCGATCCGATATAATATCCTCGAGGCTCCCACCTTCCATATACTCATAAACCAATATTTTCTCTAAGCCATCAAGGCACCAGCCATATAGTGTTACAAGGTTAGGGTGGGGCCAACCAAAGCCATTGCCACTGAGTACCTCCATCTCAGCCCGGAACTCCCTTTCACCCTGGATTCCTTCTCGTTGTAGCTTTTTCACTGCCACTTCTCTCCCATCAGGCAATACACCTCGATACACCATTCCAAATCCTCCCTTTCCGATAATCCTGTCCTCTGAAAAATTGCCTGTAGCCTTCAAAATATCTGCATGCGTAAAAGCTGTTTTGTCCAAACGTATGACCTTGACAGTATCCGATAACCATGGTGATGACCCTCCAGAGCTTGAAGCTAGTTCATGTCGATATTTAATATCCTGTAAGAGATATCCGTATGGTTCTTCTGGACCTTTCACCAAAACGCAAACTATGAGCGTTAGAACCCCAAAAACTAAAAAGGCCAGTGTCAAATATAACAACGCCAAGAATACAACCAACTTAGCAGATCTTTTATGCATTGAATTGTACTTTTGCGGGCGAGATGTTCCATTGTCGATAAAATCTGGAATATCGAGAAGTGGATCCCCGAGGTAGGACTCTTTCTCGAAGGTAGCCAATTGACCGGTTGCCGGAATTACACCCGAAATGAGCGGATTGTATGAAATGTTGAACTTGCTCAGCTCAGTCAAGTTGTTGAAGCTTGTTGGAAATATGCCAGAAAAGTTATTGAATGATAAATCTAGATTCAGTAAGCATTTCATATTACCAATCTCATCTGGAATTTCTCCTGAAAATCGATTTCGGGTTATGTTTAGGACTACAAGCGGCAACTGTCCGATGTTTGCAGGCAGTTTACCATTGAGGTCATTGAAACCAAAATGAAGCATACTGAAATTCTGCATCATGCCGATATCTGAAGGGATCTGGCCCGACAACTGATTCCCACTAAGTTGCAAATAACCTGAGATTTGATCTGTCATCACTGTTGAACCTGCAGTGCATACTTGGAAAATTCCATGTCCTTTAACCAACTGATCCCATAAACTTCTGCAAGTCTTCTTAGTGAGAATTGTATACACAAAACTGAAAGGTGGATAATCTGCTGGTATCCACCTCTTCATTGACAAGCACTCTCCCGAACCAGGAATTATCCGGTCATTTCGTAGCCTGTTCGACTCGAAAGTTTGGATGGCATTTCTCCCAATCTTAGCCAACTCTGGAGGGATTTCCCCAGAAAGTTGATTGTTGGCAAGGTTTAGCCATAACAAGCTACTGCAGTTTCCAATCTCAGACGGAATGTCACCCGTAAGAGAGTTGTTTGCAAGCATCAACCACAAGAGAGTGCTCAGTTTTCCAAATGCTGATGGGATAGATCCTGTAAGCTGGTTGAAGGAGAGATCAAGGGCCTGTAACTGAGGCAAGTTGCCATACTCAGGTGGTATACCACCTGTAAACTGGTTGTAAGCCAACATCAAGAAATTCAAGCTCTTCATTTCAGAGATTTCAATAGGTAAAGGACCAGAGAAGTTGTTGAAACTTAGGTCTAAACGTGAAACCTTTGGCAAATTGAGAATGCCGGAAGATATAATCCCTCCGGTATATGCATTTCCGTGTAACACAAGGAACTTCACTTGTGTGAACCTCCCAAAAATCTCTTGTATCTTCCCACCAAAGTTGTTCTTGCTTAAATCCAAAAAAGCCAAGTTTGTGAGGTTCAATAAAGATTCTGGTATTACATTAGAAAAGTTGTTTTTCCCCAAGAACAAGCCTTCTAGACTTGAAATCATTCCGATCTCCGATGGAATTTTCCCCGTAAAATGGTTTCCCCATAAGTTCAACACAGCCAAATTCTTGCAGTTAGAAATCTCCCCCGGAAGCTGACCCTCTAAGTTGTTTTCTGAAAGGTCCAAAACCTGCAAACTACAATTGTTTGTGAACATTGATCCCGAAAGTGCCCCTGACACGAAATTTTCAGAAACTGAATACTCGACAAGCCTTGCAAATCCACTCCATATTTGGCCAACAAAATTATTGGAACTCAAATCCAAATACTGCAGATTCCAGCATTCATCAAAGCACTTATCTATATTACCACTGAAATTATTAGTTGAAAGGTTTGCAATAACCAATCTCTTGCAAATTGCTGGGAAACTAACTTCAATATCCCCTTCAATCCTCCTATTCATAGACAAATCGAGCTTCTCTAAACTATTTAACCCTGTCAACTTCAGCTCTCCTTCTAGGATATTATGTGATAAGTTAAGGTATACCAGGCTACTGCATCGATTCAGATCCTCTGGAATTGCTCCACCGATGGTGTTTCCCGAAAGGTCAAGTTCTCGGAGTTCAGATAAGGCAGAGAATTGATTGAACATATCCCCGGAAATATTATTGTCAGAAAGGTTTATACCAATGACTCTTTGGCCATCAGGGGAACATGAAACACCGTACCACTGACATGGTGTTGAGTTTCTGCTATCCCACTCTAAGTACCGTCCTCGATTTACACGATTCTGTTCTTCCAGGTATGATTTTAGCTTCAGCAGTACATATTTGTCCGTCTCTAAAGAATCCCCAACAGCAACATCAGTGCCTACAAAGCAAATTTCAGAAATTTTGCAAATTAAGTAATAAGAGACAACCTTCCTTAAATAACTCCAAACATGCGGTGATCAAAAAACCGAATAGCTGAAATAAAATTGTGATAAAGTCAACGGAATCAGCCTTGAAAAACACAAAAATCATTTCATTAACAGCAAATAAACATAAAAGTAAAAGCTACCCGTCAAAGAATTTCGTTCATGTATAAGGAAAACAATATCAAATGCAAGTTTTCAAGCTCCTCAAACACCAAATAAGCATCTAATTAAACCAAAACCAAAAACTAATAAATAAAAAAAAATTAAAAGTACCAACATACTTGTAATCAGGAGGATTAAGAACATAAACAAAGTGAAACGCCATGAAAAAGCTTGGTTCTTCTTCTCCTTCATCTTTGTCAGCAAAGTTTTACCATAGCAGGAATGAGTTGCTTAAACACCTATCAAAGAAAAACAACAGTCAGTTGAATAACACCAGCGCCTGCACTTAAGAACATAGACCAAGCTTTGAAGAAATGTTTGCCAACAGTAATGTTTCTAAAACATTACTTAATTAATATTAATTAGGAAATAAACTTAATATTAATCAGTTTTTTTATTTTTTTGGTTTAGCGCTGTGATGTTATTTGCTGAGAAAATGAGAGGCAATTGAAGCAATGGGCTGGTGAGCCGCCCCTGTTGGCTGGTTCAGGCCATGGGGTTTGACCATAGACTCAAAGACTCAACAAGAAGCCATATAGAAGGAACCTGAAACATAATTTCTTTCCTCCTGGATTCGGATTATTTGTTCGTGTTGTTTGTATTTGACCAAACCAACTCCTTTTCACAAACAAAATTTGGAATTTTATCACTATTTTTGTTAGTTAGTATATTTCTTTTCAAGTCACATCAATTATATACCTATTGTTTTTATTATTATTTTTTTGAACAGACAAAGAAAGGGGAAGTCTTGTTCAAATTCCAAACACTTACACGACGTAAGCTTATCTCTAGTAAATATATCATCAATTTCCCTACAAAACTAACAGAAAAGCAAAGCCCAATGCAAGACCAGTCTCCTCGCTGGTCGCTATCTTGATAATCTGGAAGAGAGATGATCCAATAACGACGAATATGAAGAACCCAAGAAGCACAAGACCGACAGGATAATCCTTTTCTTTCTTTGTGGTTGTCTCAAGCACAGCTCCTCTCTTTGTTATGTTCTATTGGAACTTCTCCACCTTTCTTTCTGCAAGACGCCTTGATGTTGTCATGATGACGGATAGATCAGGTAGCCGGAAAAGATTGAAGAGAGAAAACGCAAGAAAATTTCAGTATCTCGCTAATTCCCTGCGAATTATTTTCTCTCTCGATCTCTCACTTTCTCGCGAAAATCTCCGGATTTGATATATACCTATTCTTATATTAAATACTTACTTCACCGATTAATCAAGCACCATTTAATTCGTAATTCAATTTCATTAAAAAATTATTAAAATTTATTTTTTACAAAATAAATTATATTATTATAATGGTGTTTTTATATTTTATACTATGGATTTGTTTTAATCTTGTATAAATAAAAGGAAAAGATCCACTTACATTACACCAACAAAATTAAACTAGTTTTAATATTTTTTTACATCATTAATATTTTAACGATTTAACTATTAATAATTTTATCTAAATATAATTACACATCTTCTTAGCCTAGGGACATAAACATGAGAGCTCGGATTCAAAACAATTCTATTCCCCTACCCCTAATTATTAAAAAAACCACTTAATAGAATTATACTTAGAGTGTAAAACTAATTTTACACTCGTATAAATGGATGACTAAAACTACATAGTATTTTATTTAGTTTTTTATATTCTAACTAAAACTACATTTATTTATTTCTGTATAATTTTTAATTAATATATATTATACATAATATTTTTCATCCGAGGATGCTATGATCTAATAATACTTATATCATCTTTAATTTTAATTATACAAAATAATTTAACTAAATTCTAGATTTTTTTAATATTCAACCTACGTTCCAACGTTAATACAAAATATCATCCATTTAAATCCAAATAGCATATAAGAATTTTGATATGTGAAATAAAATATTGAGATAAATTATGTTATTAAAGTGTAACAAGGAAAAATATTGATTTAATACGATTAATTAGTGAATATTGAATTTTTATGACAAAAAGGGACTAAATTGAAAAGTTATGAAAGTTTATAAGAAAATATTTAATAAGTGAAGAATGTAGTAGAGAATGTAACATTTCGATGCTTTGACCCTATATTCAAGTCGAGTATGGGAATGTTATAGTGAACATAGTCTTATCAGTTTTAAAAATATCTTATGGAAAAAAATTGATAATACAATTTACATAAAAAAGGGATAATTTTACGTTAACTGGGAACCTTTTACTTTGATCATCCTATTTTACATGAAACAAATATAAAAAAAATTGAAAATAATTTTTGTAAATACTTTTACGTTGAAACATACTGAACTTAAGTTTTTGCTTTAGAAATTGGATTTTCTGAAAACTCCAATTATAACCTGAAATTATAACAATTTTATTCTTTGGAAAAAAAAACAAAGAAATAACAATTTTACTCAATTTTATAGACTGATATTTTTTATTAAAAGATTTGTACAATTTTGAAGAATATATTCCAACGTGGTTTCTCTTATAGAACGGTGCATGTATTTATCATGAATGCATTTATTATGAGAATATTATATAACTTTTTTTTTAATTTCTTTTTATTGTTGTGGCTCGTGAGCATGTGAAAATTAAAAAGATTTATAAATATATATATTAACAATCTCATTATAAATTCCGAACATATCAGTCATTGTTTCACACAATATCTAAAACTATTCATAACCCATTTTCAATCTATAAATAGAAGAATAACTTGCATCAACGCACTCGAACCCACGTACTCCTTACATTGACAACAATACTTATATCAATTGAATTGACTCAATCGACAAAAACAATATTTTTTAAAATTATTATTTATTCCCATGATATTGGTCAAAACAAAAGGAATCCAATAATAATAATAACATATCTAATACACTACCTAACTGAGTAGAATAAGTTTTAGTTAACTGTAATAATTCAACATTCAACCACTATAATCCTTTGAATGTGATGAAATTAACTTCATTCTCCCTATTCACTCTTTCTGTCCTTTTAAATTTATTCATATAAATAAAATAGAATAAATTAGCAAATTCTAGTGTCATTAATTGGTTGATCAAACTTTAATTTCATATTTTATTCAACCTCTAATTTGATTTTCATAATTTTTGGTAATTTTTCAAAGTTGAACCATTGTTGCTATCTAGAAACTATTTTAATGCTAATTTTACTTTTTCATGATTCTTTCTATTAACTTTCTTTTAGACCTACATAATTATTATACTTTTAATTATTATTCAATTTAATCCTTAAAATTCACTTATCATCAACTTTTATTATAACTTCTCTTATTTCAATTATAAATTTCTCATGTTTACAATTTAATTCCTAATATCTTGGAAATTTCATTATTTACTATAATTTCACTTTAACTTCACTATGTAACTAATTATTAACACTTAACATTCCCTTTAAACTTCCTAACACAATACTTTATTTTACACATAAAATTTTGTACACTTTATAATTTAGTCCTTATTATAAAAAATTTAATGTACCTTGAAATTTTCCCGCCCATTCACTTTTTATATCATCACACTTTATTTGTATTCTCTTTTAAACATTAAAATTCACATAACCTATTTTGTTTACTTTACAATTTATTCAATATACCATTTTAATTTTTATACATAATATTAGCACGTTCACAATTAATTCAACTAATTTAGCATACTCTATACTTGATTAAAATTAAATAAAGTAAATTTTTTAAAGTACTTACCTTGTCCCTTCAATTTCCTCACATTTTCTACCATTTTCTCCACTTTCACTTCCAATTTCTCTCTTCCAACATGATATTTAACTCTCTAATGTCTCTACTTCACTTATTCTTTTCGGTGGTTATGAAAATTTCCAAAGAATTTGAGGAAAAAAGTGGAATTTCATAGTAAATGACCAAATTGTAAAAAAAAGAAAATATCTTCTCTTTCTCTTCTTCTAACGTGAGTGCATGGAAAGATGAAGAGAATTCTTCATCTTTCCATCCTTATATACTAAATAAATAATAATAAAATATCTCATTAAAATATTAATAAAATAATATTTATCTAATTTAATAATTATAAAATATCATCAACATCATCATTGCCTTCTAGATTTCTCTCTCTTTCTAATTGACAATTTTGCCTTTTATGGTCTTTTAAAATTTCATCATTGAGTCATCATTTAATTTGATAAAATTACAATTTAGTTCCTCATAATTTTTTACTATTCAATTTGGTCCTAATTCATCCATTTTCCTTAGTTTCTAGATCATTCCACCCTTGAAATATTTGCACTATTGATCCTTCAAATTTTCTATATTTACACTTTAATCCCTCAAATTTTGAGTATTTACTCTTAGACAACAAAACTTTTCTCACTTTTGCGATTTAGCACTTTCTTGAATTAATATATCATAATATAATTTCTAATGTTAACATAACTCAAAATTTCCCTTTTTGTCACTTTATTTCCTTATTTTACTATAACAAGGATAATATCTTATTTTCTTACTGTAATAATTTTTGGGGTATTGCAACAACACTTTTTGAAAACTCCAATTATAACATGAAATTATAACAATTTTATTTTTTGAAGAAAACAAAGAAATAACAATTTTATTCAATTTTATATACTGATATTTTTATTAAAAAATATATACAATTTTGAAGAATATATTCGACCTGATTTCTCTCATAGAAAGATGCATGCATTTATCATGAATGCATTTATTATGAGAATATTATATAAGTTTTTTTTTAATTTCTTTTTATTGTTGTGACTCGTGAGCATATGAAAATCAAAAGGATTTATAAATGTATGTATATATATATTTTAACAATCTCATTATAAATTCCGATCATATCTATTCTATTTTACATAATATTTAGAATTATTCATAACCCTTTCCCAATTCATAAATAGAAGAATAATGCGCTTCAACGCACTTAAACCCACTTTCTTCTTATATTGACAACAATACTGATATCAATTAAGTTAAAACTCAATAGACAAAAATAATATTTTTTTTAAAATTATTATTTATTCCCATGATATTGGTCAAAACAAAAGGAATCCAATAATATTAATAACATATCTAAGATAATACCTAACTGAGTAAAATAAGTTTTAGTCAACTGTAAAAATTGAACATTCAACTACTACAATCCTTTGAATGTGATAAAATTAACTTCATTCTCCCTGTTCACTCTTGCTGTCCTTTTTAAATTTGTTCATATAAATAAAATAGATTAAATTAGCAAATTCCAGTGTCATTAATTGGTTGATCAAACATCTCAACCATTTAATAACACTATAATGGAAATAGTTAGTTCATTGTGTGAAATCAATGTGGACTCCATTATAAGACCATTATTTATATATTTTATATATAAGTTTTTTATCTCAATACATTTGTATATTTATGTCATTTGTAATGTTACAAAAGTGAGAGGGACTTGTTATATATAGCATTATTTATAATGCATAAACTATTTTGGTTGCTTAGTCAAAGCCGCCTTATTTTAATTAATTAATTAATTAATTAGGGCATAAAAATTAATTAATCAGAGTGGTCCTACTTAGAAGATCACCTTCATATTTATCATTGGAAAAAATATTTAACTTGGGTTCTTTGTGCATGACATATTTTCTACACCAGTCTATTAGCGATGGTAACATTTTGCATGTCTATATTTTGGAAAGAACTATAGGAAAGCTCTAGAATTATTTTTTATTTTTTATTTTATGACAACAAAACCAAGGCTTTTGGTATAGAATATTAGTTTTTTTTTTTGAAAATTGAGTATGTTTTAAAAACAGTGGCGGATTCAAAAATATGATTTAGGGGCACGGATAAAGTTAGAATATTTTTTTGGAGAGCGAAATTAAATTAAATTTTTAGAGGATTAAATTAAATTTTTATTATTTTTTGGGGGTCAATGTGCAATTTTATCATTACTAATTTAAAATTTTATAAATATAAAAGGTCTAAACGAAAAAAAATTCATTTTAAGAAAGACTGGGCCTGTTTAAAAATATATTCATATATATCACTATTGAAAAAAAAATGTAATATCTGAGTTATTTTTTAATAATTAAAATTATAAATTTTTTTGTCAAGTAATTAAACTCGACATAGGAATAAAAACATGACATGTATTTTATTTTTACCATTATTATTTGAAGTGCCTATCTATTTACTATATTTTAGCACTTCAATTATTTATGCTTAGATGGCTTCAAACAATGATGAATGGCATGTAAACAAAATTAATTAATTTTGAAAACAACTTTGTAAATATTCATTTCTTTTTATCAAACTAAAGCTTGATTTACTCAAAATTATAATTATTTTGTATACATACATACATGGAGGCTTAAGTATGCAAATTTCCAAGCGAAACCTAATAAAAAGTATATTAGCATTCACGATCGATTCAATACTTTTTGTTCTTAAAATAACTGAACATTAGTTTAATATTTAAAGTAGTTGATAATTAAAAAATTATTTACTGGTTTGGCTTTTAACTAAAAAAAGAGAGAGAGAGAGAGATTAAAGGCTTTAATTTTTTTACAATATATTAAAAAAGTTATTTACAAATTCAGTCCAATTTCTTATCAACTTTTGTCGATTGAACCTTTTTTTTTTTTTGACCAGATTATGTAGGTACCTAAGAGTATCAAGTCATCGAATCAGACATATCACCTATTCTTATTTCAACTTGCCTTATAAACGATATTAATTTTTTTATTTCCATTTCATGATATAGATATATAATATGATCGAAAATGATGGATAAATGATAAACAGAAAAATTGTATTTATGTCCATGGCTTTGATAGTAACATGTCAACGTGACAAATGCCTTAAAAATTTATTTCCCCCCTAAAATCTAAATCTTTATTTATCCTTTATATTTGCAAAATCTATCTCTAACTACATTATAATTGAGATAGTGTATCTTATGATTAGATTTTAGTGTAATTACTTTTTGAATAATCACTGTAATTAGAAGTTAGAATTAGAATAATTATATAGATAATTATAAATAATTACATTCAAATTCAATTATTCTATAGTTTTTCAAATATGTCCATACATGAATTAAGTTTAAAAATTTATTTTTATACAAAATAATAGTATCTTAATTTTAAGATATATAATTTATTTTTTGAAAGTATAATTATATGTTAGTAGCATATCGCATACCAACTGTGGGTGAAAAAAAATATATAACAAAATATTTATAAAAATTTTATGTTAAAAATAAACATATTCTCGTTGAATTGATAAAATTGAGATTTTAGAAATCATATTAGTTTGTGTGATTTTATATAACATACAAAAAGATAAAAAAAAAAACTCAAATTAATTTATTACTTTGTAAAAAGAGGAACTTTTAGTCATTTTCCAACTGAGTTGGTGTCCAGTTAACTCATAACACCAACTTAATCAGGTACATCATATACTATAAATTTTATTAATATTGTTTAAATAATCAGAAAATTTTATTGATAAGTGATAATTTCTTAATACATTTTGACCTCATAAATAATTAACTAAATAACATGGTATCTTTTTATAAATTATTTATACTAAATTTAAATAAAGTGTATGGATTTAATTATTAATTATTTATACGCGACCAAGAACTAATCATTGATAACAATGAGTATATGTTTAATGTCACAGAAAATAAGCCAACAAATATAAAATGCTAGAGTGAATAGATAAAATTATATACAGTATTTGTCTTTCTTTTTAATTTTATTGATAATTATATTATCAAATAATTTCTTGGATTAATGTATTATATACAATAATTTCATTTTAGGTTTTATTACTTAATTAAAGAATTTTTTTCAAGTGTTATTAATATTTTTATAATAATTAATATTTTTTAAAATTTAAAATTATATAGCTATGCTTTGAATTAATGGCACCTTTTGTGCGTTAAGTTTTCAAAGAGTAAAATTATTCCTACTGAAACGCAACCATTTATTGGGGTGTTTGGCACACCACCAGTGAGATAGAAACCTCAAAATCTTATTTTCCAAAATAAGGGAAATTATCTATATACCCTTTCAATTTTTTAATTATTTTTTTTGTTTTTAATATAATTTTTTTATTTAATATAAATAACATAATCCTAGTATATTATTATCTAATATAATATAAATATTCGTTCTAATTAAAATTTTAATATAAATAATTTTTATTCATAATTTAGCATAAATATATTTGATATTTATAGTTATTATTTAATTTGTAAAATGTTTTGATATTTTTTTATATATTTGCATTTTAATTTCATGTATTTAAAAGCCGTTTTCTATTCTCATCTCATCAACATAGTTGCATTTGAATCCAAACACATATCTCACATTTGATTTTAATTTCACTATTGTAATACTCAATTTCACTGCTATAGTAACTCATCTTACTTACCATACATGACAAAAGAATTATAATATAATTATACTTTATCAACCAAACATATTTACGAAATTAAAAGTAATGACACTTTCTATTTACTATGTGGTATCTAAACATGCCCTAAAAATATAAAAGAGCTACAAAAATTTAAGATAAATTTGGCTCATATTTGATTTTAAAATATTTCATTTAAACTCGATTTAATTAATTAACTAGTTAATTTTTTATATAATGTATACTTCTAATCATAATTTTAAAGGCAACACAAGGGGACTTGCTAGGGGCACTGCCCCTTAAAATAAATTTTTTTATTTTTTGGCGTTTTAAAATTTATAAAATTTTAAATTAATACACGGTAACATAATATTTTGACTTTCTAAAATAAATAAAATTTTGATTTAATCCGTTAAAATATTATAAAATTATAAGCTATTAAAGTAATGAAATTGCATTTTAACTCTTATAAAAATATACAATTCTACTCTAAAAAAATCCAAACTTTGTCACTGCATAATATCTAACCTTTAAATTGAAAGAAAATCGTACTTAAGCACATTCCTTCTTGTTACTGTAATAATAATGATATGAATTAAACCAAAACTCATTCCACGATTAGTCAAATTCTTTTGTAAAAGTTTATATGTTTGTTTATATACAGGGGCGAAGTCAGAAAATTTTTTTAGGGGAGACCGGATGAAATTTTAATTTTTTATAATTTATATCTTTATAATTTGTAAAGGATTAAATCAAATTTTTATAATTTTAGGGGGGCCAAAGTGTAATTTTACCTTTATTAATTTAAAATTTTTAAAAAAATTTAAAAACTTAAAAAATAATTTTATATTTTAAGGGGACCGAGTCCGGGCCATGCCACCCCTAACTTCGCCCCTATTTATATATTTATATCCTTTTTATATGTTATTCCCATAACAATTATAATATTTTTATATAAATTTTGTTATCTCTCCATTCGTGTGTATAAATTTTGACAAGTTTATTTATCTGTATAGTTTTATTTTATTTTTTAATTAATTGAAGATAATTATGAAGCGACAAATGGCAACATTAAATTTAAGAAATAAGTAATGTGTGTGGAATTTCACTTTACGGCAAAGAAACTTGTTCCATCACCCCAATGTCAGAAAATCAAAGTCAAACAATGAACCAAAGGCATTGTTTTGTCAGTTCTAACTGATGTTAAAATTATACGAATTTAATTAAATTTTAATTAATGAAAATAATTTTGAAACAAAATTGAAATCTTTACATAAGTTAATATTTAAACATGAAAACACACAATTTTGATAACTTAAATTTTACTATTGAGTTAAAGTTTTATTAACAAATTAGATTTAAAATTAAAAAGAAAAAAAAAAGGTTTGGTGTTAAAATTATAGATGGACTGGACTTTACCTAACCTAATAGGTCATGGATGCATGATTCACATTTTTTTAAGAGTCTTAAGAAGAGGCTATGTTTAAGTCAAAATTAAACATGATTATTAGTTTGATTAAAATTATTTTATTAAGTCAACAAATATTAATTACC
Source organism: Gossypium hirsutum (assembly GCF_007990345.1). Classification (NCBI taxonomy): domain Eukaryota; kingdom Viridiplantae; phylum Streptophyta; class Magnoliopsida; order Malvales; family Malvaceae; genus Gossypium; species Gossypium hirsutum. The sequence goes on along the minus strand of NC_053435.1, from coordinate 98,540,116 downwards.
ATTTCACCTTAAACTTCCATTTGGCATAGCTAAACTCCCGCATTTTTAGACAATTAGACTCCAGCAGACAAGATGCTTCTCATATTTTCTAGAAAAGAACAACTATTTTTGGTAATGAAATTCCGACGGAACTGTTAAAGAGATTGATGGGATTGCTACTATGGGGAGAGTTCTTTGCGACTAAATTGTGGGGCATTTTTAAGGTGTGAAAATTGCTTTAGATAAGAGATTTGACAGAATATCTATCATTCCAGATAATATAGAGGTGGTACAAACGATTTAAGAGAGTGTTATCAATAAATTAAGTTTCATTTTGGTTCAGAGAATCATCTTACTCTTGGCTAAAATGAATTTTTAGTCAATACAACACGTTTCTAGAGTTTATAATAAAGAGGTTGATAATTTAGCCAAAATGAGTGTCAGTAATAATGGTTGTATCCAATTTTTTAAAACGCCTCCTTGGAGGCATGAATGTCACACTAAGTAATTTTTTGTAATATTTTTATTCACAAAAAATCTAATAAAATTATTTAAATAATAAGAACGGAAAAATCACATCAATTGAGCTCGTGTATTAAATTTCTTAACTAACAAAAAATGATACCAAAATTTAAAAAATTCCAATATTATCAAGGAATTGACTAGATTTCAATGTCACTTTTCATAAATTCACACATTTAATCAAAAAAATATGCTTTATTAAATGGACAGCATTAAAAGTTTAATTTTCGTTTTTGTTCAAATTAAGTAATTGTATATATAATATGTATGCGTAAAATAATGTTAATTTATTTTTTATATTAGATATATAATAATCTTAATTACTAAAAATAATCTTTGTAGTAAATAAGGGGTTTCTTTTACTTCAAGGCAAGGGAAAAGCGTTGAAATATATTACAAGATTAGTTAAGAAAAAAACAAGAGAGTAATGTATATTCATACAAGAGAGTAATGTATACTCAATAAGAGAAGAAGTCACCTTTTGAAAGTTGTCGAAACCACCCTTTTTATTAAAAAATTTTAGGTTTTAAAAATGATGGGAATCGACTTTTGAAAAATAGAAATATGGAGTCGCCACCGATCTTTTTGTTTTGGTGTGATCGGATCACCTAAGAATTTGGTTATTTTAATAAAACATTTTTGGTTTACTAAAACAACGGTTCTGGTCTACGAAAATATGAGAAAACGGGCTCGGGAGTCGGTTACGTATGAGGAAGGATTAACACCCTCACTCCGCCCAAAATTAGTACCAAATCGGTTAAGTGGTTCTTTTTTAATAACATTTGAATAACTCGAGTTGATTGCCAAAAATCTTCTTGTTTCGACGTCGGAAAATTTATGATTCGAAAATCACAAAAGGATGCTCAACTATTTAGTCCAATGAAAAACTGAAACCCAGCACAGTAGGGCACGATTCCTCGAATTTCCAATCATTGACCATTGCCTCACCTTAGAAAATACGAGTGAAATTTTGAAAGAGATATTCGATTATTTTGAACAAACGGGAGATTGCAACGCAGCACGATAGGGCGCTATTCCCCGAATTGCCAAACATCGAGCATTTCTTCCGTTTTAAAGAGTTTTTAGAAAACGAGAGTGAAATTCCAAAGGAATCTTCGATTGTTTTGAACGAACGAAAATGCGCAACCAGCACGATAGGGCACGATTCTCAAATTGCCAAACATCTAAGATCGCCTTCGTTTTGGAAGGTTTTTAATAAACATGAGTGAAAACCTAAATGAATGTTCGATTGTTTTGAACAAACGAGAAACCACAACCCAGCACGATAGGGCATGATTCCTGAATTATCAAACACCGAGTATTGCCTTCGTTTTAAAGGGTTTTTAGAAGACATGGGTGAAATTTTGGAGGGATATTTGATTATTTTAAGCAAACGAGAAATTCCAACCCAACACGTTAGGGCACGATTCCGCGAATTACCAAATATCGCATATCGCCTTCATTTAAGGGATTTTTAATAGTTGTGAAACTAGCTTAAAACGCATTAATTCAATTTGAAATAAGACGAAATTAATCATAAAATTTGGTTTTTATAAAACCACATTTCAAAAATCAAGTGGAAAACTATGATTTGGGGAATATGTGTACGCATAAAACACGACAATAGAAGAGTGGAGGCAATACAATTTATTTAACCAACTAACGAGAACTTAAATGACTAAGCATAACTAGCTTGGAAATATTATTCAATTTCAATCATGCATGGAATACAATTAACATGACAATATAAAACAATGAATACAATATGCAGCGGCAATGTGCATGACATAATATGAGATACACAAAACAAAATGCAAATCAAAGAATGAGGTATAAAACTATTTTAAAGTAACGACGCATAAATGGATGCATAAAATATAGGTTGACAAATTTGTATATGAAAAAAAAAACTAGGGATAAATATATAATTTTTGAAATAGATATCAGAACGAGAGTTTAAATCAAATTGCGTGTGAAATATTTTAGGCACAAATTCATTTAGAAGTTGAGAAAGTACATGATAATTTACATAGTATATAATACAAAAGAATAACAAAGATATATAACAAAACATAATACACAAAATATATTCATAAAACATATGTACATATAAATAGCTTTGAAAATAATCATTAGATTAATAATAATATATAAAAACTTTAAGTTAGTCTAAAAATTATATACATACCTTTATATCAAAACGTTTAAATAAGGGGCTATATAAAACACAAAGTAATTTAATACAAAGGAACACCCAAAAATAATAATTTTATAATTACAAAAATGAGGTTTCTAAAATTATTCCATATACATATATATAAAGAAAATACTTGAGAAATCATAAAGCAAAAGTGTTTTGAGTAGAAAAATCTATTAGAGTAATGAGTGTATTAATATATATATACATATAAATTAAAAAGTGAGTACATGCAAAATAACATAAAAACGGTAATATGTATAGGATTAAATTAATGTATATAAATCAAATATATGTACCAATATAAATAAGTATATGAAAATAATTTTATACAAAACATATATATACAAAACATATTATCATAACGAAATTATATGTTAAAATACATGGTTAAAATAAAAAAATAAAAAATATTATATGCATGAAAATACGTTAACTTTGCTACAAAATGTGTATATGTATAATAATATAAAGGAGATAATCATTTAAAGTATACAAAGTGTGATATTAACATCAAAAAAACGATTTACAATAATGAAATAACAATTCCCTAAAGTTGTTTAAAAATTAAAAATAATAAATTAAGAACAAAATAAGACTACAAACTAAAGGGATTTAATTAGAATCAATCCAAAACAAAAGGATAATTTGAAAACAAAACAAAAAGAGGACCGAAGCGCGAAGCGCACAAAGCATAGGGGCTCAAGCTAGAATTAATCCAGGCCCTAAAACGCTGCGCACAAGCGCAGACTCGATTGCAAAATAGCGCAAATTATAGGAGAAAATTTAAAAAAAAAAACAAAAAGAAGCACAGGTAGGCTGATTTAAACGCGGCGCAAAAGGGAAAGGGATTTAATGCGCAATTAACCCCTCACCGCGAAAACGCGCGGATCCCAGGGGCCATCTGGTCGGGTCGCTGGGCATAGTTCCAAACGACGTCATTTTTTGGCCATTACATTTGGCCTAAATGGCGCAGTTTTTGCTTCTTTAAAAGGCTAAATGTGGATTCATTCAGTCGAACCCTAGCAGGACATTAGCCTTCCCCCTTTTACTGTCCAGTTAACCCCCAAAATGCTTCCTTCATCATTTATGCGCCACCATGAACGGCGATCTGCGCATTCAAACTCCAAATGAGTGATTTTTAGCCTTGAGACCCCATTCGGACTTCGATTTCAATGAAGCAAAGGGGAAACGATGGCTAACTTACAAGGTAAGGTATTGTTTCCCTTTATTCTTTTATTTTTAGATACAAGAAAAGAGAAAGAAAATCAAAGGGGATAGATCGAGAATAAAGCGTGATAAACCCAGAAACTCAAGAGTAGGAATCACCTTTTTTTTCTGTTACTTTGTATTGCTTATGTTCGTAAAAAAAGAAGAGCCCTTACAATTGAAAATGAAAGGCTTTATAGCCGACTAACAAAACAAAAAAAAACAACAATTTTTGTTCTCCTATTGGCTGCTATTCTCTTGTTCTCTTTCACAGGTAGGGGCGCGTGCTGGCACTAGGCGTGAGGGTGGCATACGGGGCTGTCGACGTGGAGGCACGAGCGGCGTTGGGGCTGAGGCGCTGGCATCGTACGGAGGTATTGTCCGGTTGAGGCGCAAGCATTAGGCTAGGGTTTTTTGCTTGCTTTAAATTTTGGCGACTTGGGCCTATTGTATTTGGGCTCGGGCTTATTTGTAAATGGTTGATTTGGGCTTGTATAGGGTATTTGTTTGGGTCAAAGCCTGTAAATGGACTGTTATAGGATTTAAGTTTTATTTGGGTTTTATATTTATTGTTTTGTGTTTGCAATGGGCTGGGCAAATTGGCCTGCTTACAGCTGCCCCTCTTTGCTCATTGTCGTGTAACGAGAATAAAGCAAGGACTTCAAAAAGGGCCAATTTTGCCCAGTTTCACTGAATCATGACTTTTTCGGTGCTTCTTTTCTTCAAATAACTTCAATATGCTCCACTGTAACTTCAGGGAGACATGGTTCGTGTGTTTTTATCCTGCTCTACTGGAACTTCAGAGAGATAAGGATTGTGACTTCGATCTGCTCCACTATAACTTCAGGGAGACAAGATCTTGCAGTCTTCGGCCTGTTGCCCTACTACTTAGGGGGTTAAGGCTTGTTTTCTTCTATCTGCTCGACTGGAGATGAGATCTGCTATATTAAGCCTATTCTACTACAATTTCAGGGAGCTAGGATGATGGCTTGAATCTGCTTCACTGTAACTTCAGGAATACTAGATTCACCGTCTTTGATCTGCTCCACTGCAACTTCAGGGAAACAAGATCTAAAATTTCAGCCTACTCCACTACAACTTTAAGGAGCTAGGCCGGTGGCTTAAATCTGCTTCACTGTAACTTTAGGAAGCCAAGATTTTCCGTCTTCGATCTACTTCACTGCAACTTCAGGGAAACGAGATCTGTAGAATTTACCAATGTCGCTACACTGTCTCCAAAAGACATGATTTGTAGAATTGATTTCCTGTATCTGTGTATGCCAAATAATTAGGGTGCCATGATCAAAATGAATCAAATGCCCCTAACTAAATGTGGTGTTTATGTCAAATAATTAGAATGTTATGATCGAAATGAATCAAGTGCTTCTAACTAAATGAATGATTATGAATGTAGAAATGTCATAAAAGTAATTCCTTTTTAAACGCTTAAGGTATTATTGTTCATAGTTATTCGGGTTCTATCATTGATGTGCTATCACGCCCTCTTGCTTAGCCGTTATCTTTGATAGAAAATTTAAAGGAATAGTCACAATTAGGACTATTCTTTTTCGAATGTTTCCAACTTTTGAACCTGGTTAGTCCTGACTAGTGGCCCTGTTTCAGGTCCTTGTACTATTTAGAGACTTTCCAGAGTAATATGCATAACATCTTTTATGTGAATATTATAAATCCAAAAATCGTGATTTCAACAAAAATGCTCGGAAAAGATTATCATATTGGACAGAATGGAATTTTATTGAGCGAAACTCGAAGTGGATACATTAAACAGGATAGCAAATCTACTAAGGCATAAAACAAAATGAGAAAAGAGGTGCCCCAGATATCGCAGCACGAGTTTCACTATTCCAATTTCTTAAAGGCTTCTTCGAACCAAATGTGTGTTCAGGAGATCCCGCGTATTTTATTGATGCTCCAAGATGTACTGTTATTCCCTCTTATTAATTTCGGGAAAACTAGACTACCACACGCCCCACATTCAAAATTTGAGCTGCCCGCTTTCGGGTTTTCAACTCAAAAACCCCTTTGGTCTCAAAGTGCCCTTTTGCTGGTTTTCACCTTGGCCTCTCCATTTTTTTATTTTTTATTTGGTCTCAAAGCGACCTTTGCGGGTTTTCACCTTGGCCTTTCCTTTTTAAGCAAATTACTTCTTGACGGAATCTGAATTTACGGGATGGGGCAGGTTTTTACCATCCATTTCGGCTAGAATTGATGCTCCTCCGGAGAAAGCTTTCTTCACCACGTAAGGCCCCTCCCAGTTAGGCATCCATTTTCCTCAAAAATCCTTCTGTATTGGAAGGATCTTTTTCAAAACCAGGTCTCCCTCGTGAAATTCTCTAAGGCAAACCTTATTGTCATAAGTCCGCATCATCCGTCTTTGGTACATTTGACCATGACGAATAGCTTTTAGTCTCTTTTCCTCGATTAAGTTCAATTGATCGTATCGAGACTGGATTCATTCTACTTCATCCAACTTTAACTCCGACAACACTCGAAGGGATGGGATTTCGACTTCGATTGGCAAAATCGCTTCCATTCCGTAGATCAAAGAAAAAGGGGTTGCCCCAGTTGAGGTTCTGACTGACGTTCAATAAGCGAAGAGGGCTGGTAACTTCTCATGCCAAATCTCTGTAGGTCTCGGTCATCTTCCCCACAATCTTCTTAATGTTTTTATTGGCTGCTTCCACTGCCCCATTCATCTTCAAACGATATGGCGACGAGTTGTGGTGTCTGATCTTGAATTGACTACAGACTTCCACTATCGTACTATTGTTCAGGTTTAATGCACTGTCAGATATGATCCTCTCCGGTATTCCATATTGACATATGATCTTTTTTTTTTCAGAAATTTACTCACTGTCGACTTTGTAACACTAGCATACGAAGCAGCCTCTACCCATTTGGTGAAGTAGTCAATAACCACAAAGATGAACCGATGCCCGTTGGAAGCCTTCGGCGATATTGGTCTAATCACATCCATACCCCACATAGAGAAAGGCCATGGGGAAACCATGGCATGTAGTGGTGAATGAGGCACATGAATTTTGTCTCCATAGATTTGGCACTTATGGCATCTCTTGGCGTAATCGACACAGTCCCCTTCCATAGTGGACCAATAGTACCCGAATCTTATAATTTGCCTAGCCATTGTAAAGCCATTAGCGTGTGTCCCACAGACGCCTTCATGGACTTCTTCCAAGATTTTCTTAGCTTCTACAATATCTACACATCTTAACAACACTTGATCCTTTCTTCTTTTGTATAGGATCTCCCCATCTAAGACATAGTCGATGGCCAATCTTCTCAGCGTCCTTTTGTCATTCTCGCTTGCCTGGTCCTGGTACTCACCATTCTTTACGTATTGCAATATATCGTGATACCAGGGGTGATCATCTTTTTCTTCATCCTCTTCAATATTATAACAGTGAGCCAGATTTTCATAAATACTCATCCGGATGGGTTTGACATCTTCTTGTTTGTTCACCTTGATCATGGAAGCTAATGTGGCCAAAGCATCGGCCATCTAATTTTCGTCACGTGGAAGGTAGAAAAAGGCGATGTCATCAAACTCTTTAACCAATTCAATGACAAATTTCCGATAGTCGATCAACTTAGGGTCTCTGGTCTCCCATTCTCTCTTGAGTTGATAAATCACTAACGCAGAATCCACATACACTTCTAGCACTTTAATCTTGCGTTCTATAGCAGCACGGATACCCATGATGCACGCTTCGTATTCCGCCATGTTATTCATACAATCAAAATCCAATTTACTAGTGAATAGATAATGATCTCCGTTTGGGGATACCAAGACTGCCCCGATTCCATTACCCAAAACATTTGATGCCTCATCGAAGTTTAGTTTCCAGGGAAGTTCTTCCGAATCACCTTCTTCAGCGGTCGCAACACACATCAGGTTTTTATTCGGGAAATCGAAGTTCAAAGGCTCGTAGTCTTCCAAAGCTCTACTGACCAGGAAATCTGCTATTGCACTCCCTTTTACTACTTTCTGATTCACATAAACTATGTCAAATTCGGAAAGCAGAATCTGCCATCGGGCCATCCTTCCATTCAAAGTTGTTGACTCCATCATGTATTTTAAAGGGTCCAGTTTTGAGATGAGTCAAGTGGTGTGATACAACATATACTGCCTCAGCCTTCGGGTTGTCCAAATTAGGGCACAACACAGCATCTCTATCGGTAGGTACCTTGTCTCACATTCCGTGAACTTTTTACTAATATAGTAAATAGCATTTTCTTTCCTTCCTGACTCATCATGCTGACCCAGTATGCATCTGATAGAATTTTTAAATACTGCCAGATACAGTATCAATGGCTTATCGGGGTTAGGTGGGATTAGCACTGGAGCATTGGATAAGTACTGCTTGTCGAAAGTCTTTTGGCATTCTTCATCCCATACACCTGGGTTGTGTTTCTTGAGGAGGTGAAAGACAGGGTCACATTTCTCGGTCAGTTGTGAAATGAACCGAGCACTGTAATTTAATCTTCCTAGAAAGCCTCGAACCTCTTTCTGGGTACGCGGCAGAGATAGCTCTTGTATGGCTTTGACTTTGTCTGGATCGATCTCAATCCCTTTCTCACTGACCACGAATCTGAGTAGTTTTTCGAACTTGGCTCCGAAAGTACATTTGGTTGGGTTGAGTTTTAGTTGAAACTTCCTCAACCTCAAGAACAATTTCCTCAGGACTTGTACGTGCTCCTTCTCGGTTCGAGACTTTGCGATCATATCATCGACATAAACTTCGATTTCTTTATGCATCATGTCGTGAAACAGGGTTACCATGACCCTTTTGATATGTTGCCCCTGCGTTTTTCAGTCCAAATGGTATTGCTTTGTAGCAGAACGTGCCCCACATGGTTACAAATATGGTCTTCTCCATATATTCAGGATGCATCTTGATCTGGTTATATCCGGAGAAACCATCTATGAATGAAAACAGTTAGTGTCCTACCGTGTTGTCCACTAGGATGTCAATATGAGGTAGTGGGAAATTGTCCTTCGAGCTGGCTTTGTTCAAATCTCTGTAGTCCACACACATTCGTACTTTTTCATCTTTTTTGGGGACGGGGACGATGTTGGCTACCCAATCTGAGTATTTTACCACCTTTAGAAATTCAGCGTCGAACTGCTTGCGAACCTCTTCTTTTATTTTTAGCAGGACATCGGGCCTCATTCTTTGGAGTTTTTGCTGAACTGGCTTACATTCTTCCTTTATGGGGAGTCGGTGCACCACGATGTCAGTGTCCAACTCGGACATATCTTGGTATGACCATGCGAAGACATCTTTGAATTCTTGAAGCAATTCAATGAGGTCTCGCTTCATCTCCATGGTGATACACGTTCCGATCTTTACTTCTTGTCCCTCTCCCAAGCTCACAATTTCTACTGATTCTTTGTGAGGAAGGATTTGTTTCTCGTCTTGTTCTACCATTCTCAACAAATCAGGAGATAGGTTACAGCCTTGGTTATCCTCAAAATCCTGAGAATCCTCCATACACACATCTCGCTCAAAAGGAAATTCTGAATCACTAGTAGTGTCACTCGTATCATTAATATCTGGGGACCTGTTATGAGGATGACGGCAGATACAAAGAATCAAAAGAATTCAAAAACATTTATCAGTATGGTATGATTATGAATGACGAATGAAAGAATATTTAGAAGAATGTTTAAAGAATAAAAGAATTCGAGAGTAATTGTTTGTATAATATGATTAAAAATGAGAGAACATTCGCTCAAGAATGATAATAACCGTGCTTTCATTGAAATAACGTTTTTAAACATCAGCCTATTTCACAAAAGATTCATATTACTCCTAGGCCTAGAGCAATAAGTATGTTTTGGACATTACTCTGAATTAGTTCTAAAAACTATAGGAATCTCTTCCGCAGTCCAGTTATCCAGAATATTTCCAAGTGTGTAAGGACAAATGCCTGACAAATTTTCTCCTCTAGCCTCTTCGTCGTACGTGACGTTGATGTCTAAGCTTTCTAGCCTTTCTTCTATGGCTCCCTTCATTGTCGTACCTCTCTCAGGATGAATGATTCCTCCAAACACAAAGGTTTTCAATATGTGGGGGAATATCATTGGTTCCCATTTGATTTCCTCCCCCGTTAACCGTGCTCTCCTTCTCTCTTGCTTCTTTTCCAACTCTTTTCTCCTTTGTCTTACATCTGGCTTAAATCCTAAGCCAAAGTGGTCTCTCTTCTCCTTCAATACTGGCGTTCCAACCATTCCTTGGAGATGTCTCCCAAGTCCTCTTCCAGGTAGAGCCCCTTTTCCAACCATCAACCGTAGACTCATCTTTGTAGTTTTGGACAATGTTGGCACTGGAATCTTTCTTCCCTCGGCGATAAATGTCGCATTAACAAATTTCAAAGATTGAAATTAGCATTCGGTTGCTTCGTCATCTGTCTCCAAATAGGGCGCGTTATTGCTCACAGTTGCAATGATATCCTCTTCAGCATTGATTGTTATCAACCGCCTCTCTGATACCAGTTTCAACTTTTGATGCAACGATGAAGACACTGCCCCAGCTGAATGTATCTAGGGCCTTCCCAATAGGCAGTTGTATGAGGGCTTGATATCTATTACTAGGAAATCCACATCATATGTGTTTGGCCCGATCTGAAAAGGTATCTCGATTCTGCCCATCACCTTTCTCTCCGTGCCATCGAATGCCTTCACTATGTTCTGGCACTCCTTCATGTGAGAGTTGTCTATGGGTAATCTGTTTAGCGTGGTCAATGGCAGGACATTCAAAGTTGATTCGTTGTCAATCAGTACGTCTGGCAGTGTATACCCTTTGCAGCGCATGGTAATGTGCAAGGCTTTAGTCGACCCCATGCCACCGGGTGGTATCTCGTCGTCATTGAAAAATATATGGTTGTCAGCACTTATGTTGCAAACCAAACAGTCTAGCTTGCTAACGAAGATATCGTTGGCAACATATGTCTCATTTAAGACCTTCATCAATGCGCTGCGATGAACTTCCGAGCTTAGAAGTAAGGCCAGCACCGAGATACGAGCCGGTTGTTTACGTAGCTGTTCCACCACACTATATTCGCTAGGAATTTTAAAAATTCCTTGGCCTCCTCTTTGTTAACTGGCTCGTTAACAGTTTTGGTTGCTTTTTCTTTCATTTCCTCGACCACTGGAGCTTTTCCTTTTGTAGGTTGTGCCTCCTCATTTACTGTATCGTAACGTCTCCTGCTACGTGTATAGGAGCCCCTGTCTTAACCCTCTTTTGAAGCATCCACCAGGCTTTTCTTCCCCGGAATCGTCACGTTACAATCATAATACCATGAGACCTTTTTGCTGTCTTTGTAGGGGAAGACTGCAGGTCTTTAGATTATGGCCCTCGGTGGCATTTGTACTCCAACTTTATTATTTTTAGGTTTCGATATGATAACAACGGGATAGTTAGCTGTTTGATTCTGTGCCGTCGATTCTCCCTTCGACGCACATATATCTCCCTCTACCAGGTTTTTAGATTCTTGATAAAACTCTATTTCTTTATTATCTATCATGTTCTGCACGAGGGCCCTGAACTCCACACACTCTTGGATTTCATGCCCCACCTTATTGTGGAACTCGCAGTAGTTCCTCTCTTCTTTGGATTCTCTACTCAAATCTAACACGATCAAATTTCTCTTGACCATCTCCTTCCACACTCGTCTCAACGGAGTCTTGACTTCCGCAACCTCACACTTGATCTTCTTGTTTTTGCCTTCGCTTATCCCATTCACTCCCTGGTCGGTATGTTTGGGGAGCGGGTTTCCTGCTATGTTGGGTACAGTTGGGTTGTCAAACCTCACGATCCCCATCTTAATGAGTCTTTCGACTACTTTCTTGAATGTAATGCAATTTTTGATTGAGTGCCCGGTAATTCTCGCGTGGTATTCACATTGGGCGTTTGTGTTATACCATTTGGGATACGGGGGCTGCAGTGGCTTCATGTAGAAAGGGGATACTACGTGAGCGATGAACAGGTTCTGGTAGAGCTCCCTATACGTCATGGGTATAGTGGTGAATTATGGCCTTTCCGTGTTCTCCCTCGCGTTAAGTTCTTGTATTACGGAGCTACGTTGATTGGTGGCTACCGTCTTTGGCTGATTTACGGTAAGTGGCTTGGACTGATTCTTATTGAATGTGCTCGTGTTGTTCACTTCATTATCTCTTTTCCTCGGGGTCGACTTCCTGGCACTCTCTTTTGATTCTATCTTACCGCTTCTAACAGCATTTTTGATCATTTCCCTCATCATCACTATGTCAGAGAAGCTCTTAGTGGCGCTTCCCAACATATGAGTGATAAAAGGGGCTTTCAATGTGTTAATAAAGAGCATCGTCATCTCCTTTTCTAGAAGTGACGGCTGAACTTGTATGGCCACCTCTCTCCATCTTTGTGCGTACTGTCTGAAGCTTTCATTTGATTTCTTCTCCATGTTCTGGAGTGTGATTCTGTCGGGGGTCATGTCCGTCACATGATTGTATTGCTTCATAAAGGCCTGAGCCAGGTCCTTCCACGAGTTAATTTTAGAGCGGCTTAATTGGTTATACCACTTAGACGCCGCCCCGACCAGACTATCTTGAAAGTAGTGGATTAATAGCTGGTCATTGTTAACGTACCCCGTCATTCACCTACAGAACATAGTGATGTGGGCTTTAGGGTAGATTGTTCAATTGTATTTCTCGAATTCGGGCATTTTGAATTTAGGGGGAAGGACTAAATCTAGGACCAGACTCAGGTCCTTGGCATCAATCCCTTGATGATGATCCGCGCTTTCCAAGGCTTTGAATTTCTCCTTGAGCCATCTACACCGTTCTTCCAATTGTTTTTACGAATCCATCCTCGCATTTTTTTTGTCAGCAACTTCATCCAAATCGGGAACTGGCGGATAGTTCGGGTTGTTGACAAAGTTAGAGCCTGAGCCAGTTTGGAAGTTCATCGATATTGAAGCTCCGGCTTGAACCTGCTGGGGCATGATCGTGACAGATAATTTTTGTAGATTAATCTCGGGCTTCATCGGTACATGTGTCGGAATGAAGCCGGGAGGGTATTGAGGATCTTCATTAGTTTCCTCGACTTTGTCTATGGGGCCCTTTCCCTTATCCGTTCCTCCCAACAGCAATTGGGATAACTGACTCATCATTTCCCTTTGGGATTCCATCATTTGTTCCTTCATCTCTCGCTGAATCTTGGCTAGTTGCTCTTGCATCTGAGACTGCATTTGTTCCTGCATGTCCTTTTTCATTTGCTCCAATTTCTCGAGTCTCTTATCCATTGATTTTTTTCTTGTACCGTAAGGGTGCGTGGTTGGTTGGTTTCCAGGTTACTGAAATGATTTTTAATTAATTAATTAGAAACCTCTTATGGCCTTTAATGCATAATGATATGATGTAATGCAAATGCATGAATACAAATGAGGCATCAAATTTAATTCAATTGCCTTTAGAAAATTTCACTTAAAAATAAAATCTTTTACATAAAATTGAGTTACAGATAAAATTTCGCTCTAACACTCAAAGTCTTAATTTTTCTAAGCAACGAGGTCAGCTCTTGTCCGCGATCCGACTCCAACTCATACTTCACGCTCAGTGTGTCTGCCTGTACCGCTAAAGCTTGCAAGTAGTCAGCTACCTCCTGAATCTGGGTTATGGCTTCCCCATAAGGTAATATCTGTTTCTGACCTGGTCTTGCGCATGGTGAAGCTGCTCTTTCTAACGGTCCTCATTTGCCTCGAAAAACTGAATCTGCATCTCGCAGTTTTGCAGTAACGCCTCTAATTCTTCTATTCTTCCTTTCATTTCTTCTATCTTGCTCAAGCTTGCCCTCAATTTCATTGCGGTGTTGCGGTTTCGATACTGATGCAGAGACTTCTTGAGTTCTGCCACTCTAGCCCTTAATTCACCTCGCTCATTTCTGCTTTCCAACAGACTCTTCTCTAAATCTTCGTTTCGTGCCTGAGCTTCTCGGAATTTCCTTTCCCACCGGTCGGCATTGGCCTTTTCTTCTCAAATTTCATGGCGCCATTGTTTTGAAGCCTTACCTAACCCCGCAGTCCTCATAGATAGGCGTAGCTTCTTATAGTCAGTCTTCAAGCTGTTTAGATCTTCTTCGGCCTTAGTTTTCTCTTTTCTCCACTTTTCAGCCTCTGACCTCTGGATATCAGCGTCTAATCTTAAGTGCATCTTCTCTTCCTCCAATTGTTCGATCTTCTTCCCAAGCTCCGAACTCTTCTTCTTATAGTGAGCACCTTTAAAAGAGAATTTACTCTGAGCAAGTCCGTAGGTCGTGGGTACAAACTGCCTCGACTTATATTGCCTCAACGCAAGTAATAGAGTATACCCGGTAGCTCCCCAAATTCCTAACAACGGCACCCAATCAAAGTTACCACATCGGTACATGATCTCATCAGGAACCATCCAATAAGCTATCCACTCGATATCTCCCTCCTTGAGGTTTTGAAGAACTTCCATCCACTTCTCCGAGATATCCTTTCTCCTTTGTATAGCTGCCTCCTCTTTCAGCGGGGAGTAACCTTCAGAAAAGACCCGATAAGAAACCTTGTCTACCTTCCAAAAGTGCCCATGAAACCATACTATCAGTAATTGTGCACATCCAATAAACCGCCCATCGCCTGTCTTCCGACATGAGCTCAAAGATCTGAACGTTTCTGCCAATATCGCCTGTACCGGCATGATTCCCTTGTCAAGGCAATTGAATAAGTCAATGACTGCCTCGTCTACGTACCTCAAAGCCTTAGGAAAAATTACCAATCCGTAGATGCTTAAGGCGAAGATGTCGATCCTCTTTCTTTCATTTGGATGCGTCAAGATCAAATCTAACAAATTCTCCCAAGAGATACATTTACTATCTCTTTTTTGTTGAATTCGAGCAGTGACCTAAGGCTCGCTCATCCCTGAAATGCTCATCAATTTCTTCATGAAAGTTTGACTACTAAAAATCTGAGCATAAGTCTTTCTGACCTAAATTTTCAGACACTTAAGCAGGGTAGTGTATTCCTCCATGGTAGGTACTAAGTCCACTTCCCCAAAAGTGAAACACTTGTAAGCAGAATTCCAAAACTGAACAATAACTCGGAATAGATGCTTATCCACTCTAATGTCTAGCAAGTAGGATATGTCTCCGTAGCTTTGATAAAACATCTGCTTGGTCTCTTCATCCCAACTAGCCCAAATATTTCTCAACTCTTGCAACTCATTCTATGTTACATTGACACGAGTGAAATCTTGCAACTCTGATATATATCCTTCCGCCAAGCTATCCCCTTTTTCTGATTGTAGCTTCTCTGACCATGCACGAACGGCCGCATTATCCTCGACTTTACTAAGAAATTCATTCTCCATGTCAAACTTTCTAACTTGGTAATTGAATACGAATTAACACCTCATCTAGTATGCAATGTCATGCAAAAAATAATCAAAACAAAACACAGGTTAGTATCAAATAATAGCGATAAGCACATAAATGATAATTACAATGCATATACGGGTAAGTACTAAGGCTCGACGCGGCTCCACCCAAGGATAGCTCCTAAGGTTCACTATATGTGGTTCGGTTCTAGAGACAAGGTACTCGAACCAGCCGATTCCTCAATCCTCACCCATTATATGCTCATATAGATCGAGTTCGATTCAGGGGGATACATTTCCCTATGACCATGCGGAGATGAAAATCTCACGAAATCATAGGTACGGATGTACCCTGGAAGCAATCCACTAGCCCATGCGGAGGTGAAAACCTCACGAAAGCGTAGTTTCTTACTCCCACTTAGAAGGTGTGACCACAGCGGTCATGCAATGAAATGCGGTACTATTCTACGAGATCCGAACCATAACAATCATACAAACGAATGCAATCATGATTTTTTAAAATAAATTTCAGTTTTTGACAAAAGGACAGTAAATAATCGATTTTATGGCTCGACTCTCAAGTCCCCAACAGAGTCGCCAAGCTGTCGAAACCACCCTTTTTATTAAAAAAATTTAGGTTTTAAAAATGATGGGAATCGACTTTTGAAAAATAGAAATATGGAGTCGCCACCGATCTTTTTGTTTTTGTGTGATCGGATCACCTAAGAATTTGGTTATTTTAATAAAACATTTTTTGTTTACTAAAACAACAGTTCTGGTCTACGAAAATATGAGAAAACGAGCTCAGGAGTCGGTTACGTATGAGGAAGAATTAGCACCCTCACTCCGCCCAAAATTGGTACCAAATCGGTTAAGTACTGTCCTTATGTCTAAAATTAAAAATGTTTTTTGAAATGTGGTTCTTTTTTAATAACATTTGAATAACTCAAGTTGATTGCCAAAAATCTTCTTGTTTCGACGTCCAAAAATTTATGATTCGAAAATCACAAAAGGATGCTCAACTATTTCGTCCAACGAAAAACCGAAACCCAGCACAATAGGGCACGATTCTTCAAATTTCCAATCATTGACCATTGCCTCACCTTAAAAAATACGAGTGAAATTCCGAAAGAGATATTCGATTATTTTGAACAAACGAGAGATTGCAATCCAACACGATATGGCGCTATTCCACGAATTGCCAAACATCGAACATTTCTTCCGTTTTAAAGAGTTTTTAGAAAATGAGAGTGAAATTCCAAAGGGATCTTTGATTATTTTGAACGAACGAAAATGCGCAACCCAGCACGATAAGGCACGATTCTCAAATCGCCAAACATCTAAGATCGCCTTCGTTTTGGAAGGTTTTTAATAAACATGAGTGAAAACCTAAAGGAATATTCGATTGTTTTGAACAAACGAGAAACCACAACCCAGCATGATAGGGCATGATTCCCGAATTATCAAACACCGAGTATTGCCTTCATTTTAAAGGGTTTTAAGAAGACATGGGTGAAATTTTGAAGGGATATTTGATTACTTTAACCAAACGAGAAATTGCAGCCCAGCACGTTAGGGCACGATTCCGCGAATTACCAAATATCGCATATCGCCTTCATTTAAGGGATTTTTAATAGTTGTGAAACTAGCTTAAAACGCATTAATTCGATTTGAAATAAGACGAAATTAATCATAAAATTTGGTTTTTATAAAACCACATTTCAAAAATCAAGTGGAAAACCATGATTTGGGGAATATGTGTACGCATAAAACACGACAATAGAAGAGTGGAGGCAATACAAGTTATTTAACCAACTAACGAGAACTTAAATGACTAAGCATAACTAGCTTGAAAATATTATTCAATTTCAATCATGCATGGAATATAATTAACATGACAATATAAAACAATGAATACAATATGCAGCGACAATGTGCATGACATAATATGAGATACACAAAACAAAATGCAAATCAAAGAAGTAATGAGGTATAAAACTATTTTAAAGTAACGACGCATAAATGGATGCATAAAATATAGGTTGACAAATTTGTATATGAAAAAAAAAACTAGGGATAAATATATAATTTTTGAAATAGATATCAGAACGAGAGTTTAAATCAAATTGCGTGTGAAATATTTTAGGCACAAATTCATTTAGAAGTTGAGAAAGTACATGATAATTTACATAGTATATAATACAGAAGAATAACGAAGATATATAACAAAACATAATACACAAAATATATTCATAAAACATATGTACATATAAATAGCTTTGAAAATAATCATTAGATTAATAATAATATATAAAAACTTTAAGTTAGTCTAAAAATTATATACATACCTTTATATCAAAACGTTTAAATAAGGGGCTATATAAAACACAAAGTAATTTAATACAAAGGAACATCCAAAAATAATAATTTTATAATTACAAAAATGAGGTTTCTAAAATTATTCCATATACATATATATAAAGAAAATACTTGAGAAATCATAAAGCAAAAGTGTTTTGAGTAGAAAAATCTATTAGAGTAATGAGTGTATTAATATATATATACATATAAATTAAAAAGTGAGTACATGCAAAATAACATAAAAACGGTAATATGTATAGGATTAAATTAATGTATATAAATCAAATATATGTACTAATATAAATAAGTATATGAAAATAATTTTATACAAAACATATATATACAAAACATATTATCATAACGAAATTATATGTTAAAATACATGGTTAAAATAAAAAAATAAAAAATATTATATGCGTGAAAATACGTTAACTTTGCTACAAAATGTGTATATGTATAATAATATAAAGGAGATAATCATTTAAAGTATACAAAGTGTGATATTAACATCAAAAAAATGATTTACAATAATGAAATAACAATTCCCTAAAGTTGTTTAAAAATTAAAAATAATAAATTAAGAACAAAATAGGACTATAAACTAAAGGGATTTAATTTGAATCAATCCAAAACAAAAAGATAATTTGAAAACAAAACAAAAAGAGGACCGAAGTGCGAAGCGCACAAAGCATAGGGGCTCAAGCTGGAATTAATCCAGGCCCTAAAACGCTGCGCACAAGCGCGGACTCGATTGCAAAATAGCGCAAATTATAGGAGAAAATTTAAAAAAAAAACAAAAAGAAGAACAGGTGGGCTGATTTAAACGCGGCGCAAAAGGGAAGGGATTTAATGCGGAATTAACCCCTCACCGCGAAAACGCGCGGATTCCAGGGGCCATTGGGTCGGGTCACCGGGCATAGTTTCCAACGACGTTGTTTTTTGGCCATTACATTTGGCCTAAACGGCGCCGTTTTTGCTTCTTTAAAAGGCTAAATGTGGATTCATTCAGCCGAACCCTAGCAGGACATTAGCCTCCCCCCTTTTGCTGTCCAGTTAACCCCCAGAATGCTCCCTTCGTCATTTATGCGCCACCATGAACGGCGATCTGCGCATTCGAACTCCAAAGGAGTGATTTTTCAGCCTTGAGACCCCATTTGGACTTCGATTTCAACGAAGCGAAGGGGAAACGATGGCTAACTTACAAGGTAAGGTCTTGTTTCCCTTTATTCTTTTATTTTTAGATACAAGAAAAGAGAAAGAAAATCAAAGGGAATAAATCGAGAATAAAGCGTGATAAACCCAGAAACTCAAGAGTAGAAATCACATTTTCTCTCTGTTGCTTTGTATTGCTTATGTTCGTATAAAAGAGGAGCCCTTACAATCGAAAATGAAAGGCTTTATAGCTGAATAACAAAACAAAAAAAACAACAATTTTTGTTCTCCTATTGGCTGCTATTCTACTGCTATTCTCTTGTTCTCTTTCGCAGGTACGGGGCGTGTGCTGGCACTAAGCGTGAGGGTGGCGTACGGGGCTGTCGACGTAGAGGCACGAGCGGCGTTGGGGTTGAGACGTTGGCATCGTATGGAGGCATTGTCCGGTTGCGGCGCAAGCATTAGGCTAGAGTTTTTTGCTTGCTTTAAATTTTGGGCCACTTAGGCCTATTGTATTTGGGCTCGGGCTTATTTGTAAATGGGTTGATTTGGGCTTGTATAGGGTATTAGTTTGGGTCAAAACCTGTAAATGGACTGTTATAGGATTTAAGTTTTATTTGGGTTTTATATTTATTGTTTTGTGTTTGCAATGGGCCGGGCAAATTGGTCTGCTTACAAAAGTCTTTACCATTTATCGACTACACACGATACTATATGAGATTCTATTTGGTACCTATGTTTATTTGCTCAAAATACACTAATTCTGACCCTCTCTTTGGGCAAACATAATCGATCCCAAAATTCAATTTTCATATTTTTAGATAAATGTATCATCTTTTTAGTTCTTATTGCTTAGATGCTCTGCTATCCGTTCTAGATATTTGTTGAAATGACTAAATAATTAAGGCATGACATAAAACAATATATGATACTTGAAAGGTTAAATTTCAGCATGAAGGAATAGAATGGGCTATTTTAGAAGAGGCTGAAGTGGAGCCCAATTTTGAGAGGCAAATGTAATAAATAATCCTAAGTTTCAACTACCTCTTTTATAAAATTAATTAATTATAAAAATAAAGTGGGAGCGAAAATAGGATGTTTGTTACAATAATTTTAGATAATGTTTGACACATTAGTGATATCAGTGAATCTTTTTTAAATAAATTCTGACAGGAAAAAAAAAGACTAAGGCAAATTTTAAAATAAAAAAAGTGAAAAAAAAGTTGGTTTGTGATTCTAACACCGGATAATAGTCTTTTTCCTTTCATTTAAATACCTTAATATTTTTTCCTACTTTTAACGTCATAATGTCTTTTCTCTACATTTCATATCTAATGCATTTTCCCTGCATTTAATCTTTAAAATCACAAGTATTTTTATTTAATTAAGACACACTAATTTAAAAAATATATTTTTTTCATTTTTTTATTTTAAAACTTATCAACTGCACTCAAAGTTATTATAATAAACTCCCCATTTTCGTAATTGATTATCCCACTCTATTTTTTAATATTAATTTTATAACAATAGCCTTCAACTGTAGTGTAGGGAATAAAGCAAGCAGGCCTAACAAATTTTTATCTTTGTTTATCAAACACAAACTTCAAATTTTGATAATACGACTCGGGGCAAGACAGATTTGGGGTTTGTTTTGGACTGATAAATGGAATTTTGAAGCATGGAGATGTACTTGAGGGGGTGAATCATAGTTTAAAATATTTTTAGATTTTTGTCTCAACTTGATCCACTGACTCATTTTGTTTTAAAGTAAAAAAAAGAAAAAAAAAAAGGAGCAATTTGGCAATAGGGAAAGGGTTAAATTAAATATGGAGGTGCATTCACTATGGCCTTGCCCATTAACATAAAGTAAGTGAAACAGCAATAGAAAAGAATGGTGCTTGGAAAAAGGGGAGCAATGGCGGTGGGGTGGCATTCACTATTACTGCAGCCGCTGGAACCATTATTGCAAAAGATGGTGGGACAGTACAATGTGCAAGTAAACTCTATATATACTTGGGAATGGACTCTAACAACCATTTTTCGGTATATAACTTTTGTAGTTTGTATAATTATTTTACAGTTGGAATTCATTTGTATTATATTATTCAATTTGAATATATCATTATTTAAATCCAATCAATTATATTTAGTTTTTACAGTAAACCATATTTCTTCATATGTCGATTTGTTCATCAAAATTTGAAGGTTGGTTCGAAATTTTAAAGGGTTTAAACAAAAGTATTAGGTTTGAAAAATAGACTTAAACAAAAAAATTTAAATTTGTATAATTTATGAGTTAGGTTTATAATATAATATATCAAGTTAAATATATATAAAAATAAGTTAAATTAAAAATACTATAAATCTTATCATACACATATACATGTGAAAATTACGAGCTTAGAACACATATGTTAGTTTTGAAAATGACATACAATTGAAACATATGATTAGAAACTATTTAATTATACATTAAATATATACGATATTGAAATGAAAAAAATAGATTAAATTGTGAGTAAAATGAAATTTTAACACGTAAATACATCCTATTAATAATGTCAAATGCATTACAATTGTTTATTAGAGTTAGTTGCTCATGAGTCGGGAGTCGGGCTGAGATGGGCTTATGCAATATATCTAGTCCAATTTTCTAAGCTCGGGCCTGGCTTAGAAAATGTGCATACTTTTTCACCCAATCCCAGCCCAAATTAAGAAATGTGAATCCAAGCTTATCTTAGCTTGCCCATATTTAATTTTTTTATTAGTTTTTATTTAAAAATAATTTTAAGAAAATATAATACACTAAATGCACTAAAAATGCTAAAATAAAAGTTTTTCAAGACATTAAAAAGTATTTATATTAAATAACACAAAAAATAATAAATATTTTATTGTGTTAAATATATTTTTTTAATATTTTATATTTTGGCTCTTGGGTTATTTCGTTGGGTAAGTTTTTTTTTTTTTAGGTTTTAGGTAACGAGTGTCTAATTGTTATTTGGTTAGTGTTTTAATATATATAATTACTATTCAACATATATAATTAATATAGTATTTTTTATAACATAATATATTCAGACTGGGCTTGGGCCAAAAAAATCTTGTCCAAGGCTAGTACCATATAGAAAACGGGCCTTAATTTATACTCAACCACTTTTCGGTCATTGTATTTTGTCTAAACCCTTCCATTTTTAGAGTAGGCCTTCGAGTCTAGGTTGGTGGCCTAGCCCATGAGCAAGTCTAATCATGATGTTGTCATCAATCTCGAGTTAGTATCCAGTTAACTTATAACAATAATTCAATCAACAATATTATCAATATATCCAATGGTAAACTACACTATCAATCACTAAACTATGGGTAAGCTTTCGTTTCGGTCACTTTATTAAAAAAGTTACGATTTGGTTACTGAACTATTCAAAAGTTTTTATTTAAATTATTAAATTGTTAAAGTCGGTGCTATATAGCTTTCTTTAATCTTACTGTCTGCACCAATCGGAAGCTCTTTTCCCGCTTCTCCTCCACAATTCATTTTTTTCATGAAACAACTTTGGACATCAGGAACCTATGAACTAAAATTCAAACAACTTTTTTTTTCCAATCTTCGAGACTGATCGTTAGATCAGCTTGGATCTAATGTATGTTCTTCTACTCGTCAATGGATATTGATCCACCATACCAATTATCAAATTGTCGTTTGGAGCTCATTGGCGGAACTTTAAAAAAAAAAACTTAATAGCTTAGTGACTTAAATAAAAACCTTTGAATAGTTCAGTATTCAAACTGTAGCTTTTTTTAGTTAAGTGACTAAAACGAAAACTTACCCGTAGTTCAATGACTAATAGTGTAATTTACCCTATATATTGTTAAAAGAGGTAATAAAGTATACATAATACCATTAAAATGTAAGTATTATATTAAAATAAATTTTAAAGTATTATATTAAAATAAATTTTGGTTTAGTGGTAAAGTTAATGTTTTATTTATGTAAATAGCACAAGTTTAAATAAAAAAGATTAAAATACCCTATAACTCATTTTCGTAATTTTTTTAATCAAATTATACTCGATTGACTTGTGACACTAACTTAGCCAGATGCTTAAATAATTTTATAGATAACATTATAATGTAAATATTAAAAATTGTTAAGATGACTATCTATAAAATTGTAATAAATGAAAAAAATAAATATTAAATTAAAAATTATATAAACATTTTTTAAAAATTCAAAAAAATAATAATATAGGTGAGCCTAAAATGAGTGTAAGTTAACTATTTATAAATATGGGCGAGCTTGAGTAAAATTTTAGGCTCATATTTGGGCCAAACTAGACTTAGGTAGGTATAAATTACATTAATATCGTACTTGAACTTGACGTAACCCGTGAACACTTCTCATATTAACTCACACACCATAAATAAGACTACCCTTATGATTCAAACCTATTAAGAGGGTTGTTGGATGAACCGTCAGTGTTGCTAAACTAAAAGTTTGGTTGAACTCAACTTTTGATCTATTAGTTTATTGTTCTCTTTCTCTAAGAACAATTTGAATTCAAATCATTATTATAAAGAAAATATTGGATGAATATTTAAATTTTGTATGTTAAACAAATTTAAAAATAAAAAATTTCAAAACAAATCATATAAGGCTCCGTTTGGAAGCCAGGAAAATATTTTCCTGGTTTTACGGTGTTTGGAAGGTTGAAAACATTTTACATTAGAAAAATGTTTTCCTAAGCACGGGTAAAATGACCTACAATTTGGGGAAAATGTCTTACTGATTTCATTTCTTCCATTTTTCCTTACCATCGCATATCTTCACTTTTCAAGCAAATTTTACACGCTGCTGTTTCATTTCCTATCTTTCTCTCTTTCTTAGGATCTCTTTCTCAGTTCAAGGCCCAATACCCAAACTTCATATTTTCCTCTAGTTTTTAAGTGTCTCTGAAGTCTTCACGCTCTCACTCTGTACAATATCCATCTCCAGCAGCTGTTGAAAAAGGAGGTGTGTTCTTTATTTTTATTTTTTTTCTCATGTATTTTCCTTATTTTCCATTTTACTTCCAACTCCAACTCTCAAGCTTGTAGACTTAATTGAGTTATTCAAAGCCTCTACCTTTAAGCTTCTGTTCAATTTTCTTTAAGATTGTCAATCTCTTCTTTGATATAACAAGTTATATACATGGGTTAAAAGTGATGAATTTATTAATGGGTATTTAGCTTTAATGGATAAAACCAACTTCTTTTCTTAGAAAATGTCATTTTCAATTATTGAGGTTTGCTTTCTCAAACTGGGTTATGTTTAATAGTTGTATCCGACTGTTAAACTATGCAGGCAATTTTATGGAGCTATTTGTTTTATGTTATTTGTTTTTTTTTCTTCTTTAATTGTTTTGTTTCTATGGGTTACCTACGATGCCTTGTTGTTGAAAGCTTGAAAACATGTTCAATTTGAATGAACATGAGAGTGGAATAAGAAATTTACAAATTCAGTTCATCGTTCAATTTTGGATATCAAACAAGTTGCTAATGTGAAATGATTTTGCCTAGAGTTTGACCATACTTTTTAAACCTTAGTAATACTTCATAACCTAATTGTACTGCATTGTGCTAACTACGTTCAGAGAACCATTTGAAGGGGGAAAGAGATGTGAATGCCTATTGTTGTTGCCTTAACTATATTGTTCTCAATTAATTTTTGTTGGTTCCTATGCATGTCATTCATGAATCCTTTTTCTTTTTAACACAAGCTTGGCATCAGAAAGGAGAGGTAAACAGGAACAGTCTTTGGTGTTCAATTGTATAAAAAATGCCTATGCCATATCACCGCATGTAAAAAAAACAGTGTTCAATTGTATAAAAAATGCCTATGCCATATCACCGCATGTAAAAAAAACATGTCAAATTATTTGATGGAATTATCGATCAAAAATATTGGCTTCAGGACTTGAAATGCACATTTTCAAAAACAAAGGGACCGGAAATTATCAAATTATAGTAGAGACTATATCCACAAACAAAAAGAGCATAGTACAGGGGCTTTTCATATAATTTAACCTTTATGAGGCAGTCACAGTGCAACTATTACTAAAACATCTGGCATTCTTTTTGTACGCTTATCATCTTTAGACATTCTAGTTGATTGGCCTTAGGAACAAGTCTTGGAATAGATCAAATGCAAAAAGTTTGAGTATGTGTTGCTAGGACTTGTGAACAAGTGTTAGAAAAAAATGAGTGCAAAGAGGTTGCTTCACATATTTAATGGATTGAGTTGTTTTAATTTCTTTAGTTCTACGATAAAGATCTATTATTTTTTATGATTTGGTGCTTTTGGTGTGTCATTGCTAATTTTCTTTAGTTTTACTAATCTATTCAACTGTATGTTGTTCTACCATTGAATCGATTGGCTTCATTTCATTTAATTTTATTTGAACTCTTTTGATATAGGATTTGGCATTTAATCTGTCCCTTTATGCTCTTTTGGGAGATAACATCTACAACTTTGGAGAACTCCTTGCTCATCCAAATAAGCAGATATTTATAAGTTACTTAAATTCACTATTTATTGCAGCTGGTCCAATTGTTATGGAGATGATCGATGCAGTCTTGATTAAGAAAATGTGTTTTTAAGTACACAGAGATAAGGTTCATAGGCCTCGTTTATGATACTCATGTTAATGTATATGGAGGTTTAATGATTGAAAAGTGCCTGCTATTAAGAGCCTCTTTTCATTTTGCATATCTTTTCATGCTATTGCAATTACATGAATACATTCTTATTTTTCATTGTGTTGGATTGATTTAAAAAGGAGTTTGTGTGTTGTAGTTTTTTTCTTTTTCTTTTTTTCCCTTCTGAATTTCTTTACTTTGACGTTTTTATTTTGTTATGTTTGAGATGATGACTGTTGGCATCATTTATAGATAAAGAGTCTTTTTGGGACCAAGGTGGAGTGGCTTTATTATATCCTCCAATCCTTCAACTCTGGAAATTTGGTTCGCTGTGAAGAATTGTGTCGCGTGCACAATGCTACACTGAGTGCTCAACCAGCCTTGGTTGAGAATGAGAAGAAGCTCTTGGAAAAAATTAATATTCTATGCTTAATGGAGATTATCTTCAAGTGTGTATTGTTTTAGTGTACCCTAAGGGATCAGGTCAAAGTTGCTGATAATTGTATGTGGTTAAAAATTAAAGTACAATATGTTTCAATGCAGCCGCCCATCTAATGATCGAACTATTCCTTTAAAAGTTATTGTTGAGAGAACAAAATTGTGTCAATTGAGGATGTTAAGTATCTTCTCATGAAGAGCCTGTCTGTAAGTTAAAATATTTATAATATTGTTGTTTGTTTTTACACGTATTCATTTTCCTTTATCTTCAATTTTTTCATGACACCTTAATAGGAAGCCAAGGAAAATACAAATTATCATGAATAGTGAACATTTGTGGAAGTCCAAGTCTCAATTTTTCATATGGACGATACACTATTGTATACATTTGAGCTGAGGCCTGCATGTAACAACTAGCTACACTTCAGAGGGTTCAAAATTCTAAAGATAACTTGTATAACCTTTTTGCGAATAATGACTGCAGGTTCGTCTGATTGAGGGCATAATTGATCAAGTTGAGGGAGCAATTCATGTCTCTTAGGTGTAGCCAAGAGTTTTGGGGATTCCATAGATCAAATCCTTGCGCGACCGGTTGGATAATTGGATGGGCAAAGTACATAATGCTTGGTTATCAATTGAGGCTGAAACACCTAATCTTGTTGCATCATGAATTTTTTTCTCCAATTCTTTTCCGCCATTGTAACAAATCCCTTATTTGAAAAGGGCAAGAAAAAGGGAAAGTGAAATGATGAGCAATGAGGATAGAGATAAGCATTAGTCATTTACGAGTAGAGCCATCTTTATATGATTCCTTTAGTAGGTATTGTTTGATTGTTTGATCCTTAATTCTTTGTTCTGAAAGGAGCAGTTCATGTACTAAACTTTTCACTTTTTGGTATTTGTTGGATGTACAATGGCACTGGAATGCTTGAGGACACGGTTAAAACTACAAACATCATCCTTATCTTTCATTTTGTATTGGGATTTTTCATTAGATACAATCAGATATGATCCACTTTTATGTGGATGAAAGTGCATTTTCATTTCAGATTAGATATTTTTCTGCATGATCTATATATTATTTGGTTTCAATACGTTACTAGATGAGCTGCTGCTACTTGGTTTTTTAACTACAAATATGTTGATTAGTTTTTACTATTTACATGTGATGTGAATGAATCTTATAGGATGATTGCCAATTTTGAACAATTAAACCATTTGATTGATATATTTAATTTGATTTATTTATTTATAATTGAGTATTATTATATATTTATTTGATTTATTTATTTATTTATAAATAAATCATTTCAATATATGTAAAAATAATTTAAAATATAAA
Source organism: Gossypium hirsutum (assembly GCF_007990345.1). Taxonomy (NCBI): domain Eukaryota; kingdom Viridiplantae; phylum Streptophyta; class Magnoliopsida; order Malvales; family Malvaceae; genus Gossypium; species Gossypium hirsutum. The sequence continues at coordinate 98,512,825 of NC_053435.1, read as the reverse complement.
TTTATTAATATATATAAATTTATTAATATATGTAAAAACAGTTTTTCCGAAAAATATTTTCAGGAAATCTGCCAAAAAACAGAAAATATTTTACACAAGTTGATCCAAACACCAGATAAGTAAATTATTTCCAGAAAAAAAATTATTTTTCATAAATTATTTTCTGAAAAATATTTTACTGCTAAACAAAAGGAGCCTAAGTGCAAAGTTATTTACTAAAAATTTGTAAAAATTCTATTAATACATAAAAGTTAATATTTAGATAAAATAATAATTAAAATGTGTAAAAAGTAGATAGAGATGGGTGGAATCAAGCCCCAGCCCAATTAAAAGCAAAAAAGGACCGTCAGCAGCGGGATAATAATCTATCCATCCATCAACAGTCAGTCATCGCCGCTAAAAACTTGAAAGAACAAAAAAATATCTTGAAACCCGGAGATGTCGGACGAGGAGCACCATTTCGAATCCAAGGCCGACGCCGGCGCCTCTAAAACCTTTCCTCAGCAGGCCGGTACTATCCGCAAGAACGGCTATATCGTCATAAAAAACCGCCCATGCAAGGTCCCCTCTTTTCCATCATTTATTCTGAAAGATCTGTTTGATATTAACCAGCAACTGAACTCCGTTTTATCCTTTTGCTTTACTTTCTTAATTTATAGTTGAGATTTGATGGTTGTGATCTGTTCCCCCTCCCTTTTTAATTAATTAATTAATTTGTTTAGTTGGGTTATTAATTTTTTTATTTTTTATTTTTTTTATTTTTTTTACTTTTGCTACTTGCTTTAATTTTTTTACTATTATTTTTTAAATTTATGGTAGTGAATGTGATTTTTGCATATGGAAAGCAGTTGATCATTGTTGAAAATTTTAAAGAATTAAAATCGAATAGGACTTTACAATTTAGTACTTTCTTTAGCTTGATAGTTACTTTTGCTGAAGCAAAAGCAAAGTTAAAAAAAAAAAAAACAAAAAAAAGGCAATAAAATCTAACCACTTCGAGCCTTGGAAGAATAATTTTAAATCAATTTTCTGATCATGAGCAAGCTCAAATAATCTATGTTTCCCGGATTTTTTCCCATTTTTCTGAAGTATCTGCCTATGTCACATGAACTCAGGTTCGTGTTGTATAAGAGTATAGGTTATTAGGTTCAATATAGGTTTGTTTAATTTTCTAAGGTCTTTCAATGTATTTTGAGGGTCTTTGGAGTGTCATATGCTTTTTATAAACACGAGTATTGGACATGGATACTTGAAGAAAAATAAAGAGCCAGAGCAACAGAGGTATCTATAACACATATTGGGATATGTACATGAGTGTATGTTGAGAATATATGGCAAATTTTTTTAAGAAAAAGTCGAGCCTATCTGCCATGGATAGATACTTATATCAGACACTACCTTTAGTTCGACTAACATAAAAGTACAGCGATATTTATTGGAATGTAATAAATTGATGGTTGATGGGGTGCCTTCTGATTTGTGAAACATAGTTACTAATTAAGTATCTGTTTATTATTATTTGCAACTTTAGCTAACATTGTTCTATGGTGTGTGGCAGGTTGTTGAAGTTTCCACCTCCAAGACTGGGAAGCATGGTCATGCTAAGTGTCACTTTGTCGGAATCGACATCTTCACTGGCAAGAAACTGGAAGATATTGTTCCATCTTCCCACAACTGTGATGTACGAAATAATGGCACACTTCATAAACTGTTCTTGTTTTTTTACTAAGAATCTTTCATGTAATTGCAATTGATGTCATGAATGAATTTTACTTGCTTCTGCTTTAACAGGTTCCACATGTCAATCGTACTGATTACCAGTTGATTGACATTTCTGAGGACGGATTTGTAAGTTAATTTGCTTCTTTCTTTTGGATCTATGTTCGTTTGTGTTCATATTTTTCCTAACTAGTTGAATATTTCAGGTGAGTTTGCTGACTGAAAGTGGAGACACCAAGGATGATTTGAGGCTTCCAACTGATGACAACTTGTTGAAACAGGTAATTGAATATCGAGTATCCTTGGAAGTTATTTAATTTACTTGTATTATATTGTGTTTTTGCCCCATCACCGTTGCATCAAGGGGTTCTGCTGTAGATCTGGCAAGTTGTGTTGTGTTCCGTATCATGCTTTAGTTATTTTCCTTGTGCCATGTCCTGCACTGCCAGGTCTATTCTAATGGTATCACACTTTACACGTTTTCTTCTTTTTCTTTCTTTTTTCCCTTCTATTAGAAGAAGGCAGGTGACAGTTGTTCATGAGAGAGGTCTATGTTTTATTGATTTGTAGGAGTTATGGTGAGAGAGCAAGTTTCATGTTATTTTTATTGACTTTACACCGTCTTCTTTTGATTTCCCAGCCTATTGACTGGTACATCCTGATTGGATTTCGTATTCTCATGGATGAATATGGTCTGTTTCATTCAAAAAATTGAAATTCTACTTAACCGACCTCCCCTTAAAATTAACTGACAACCAACCGAAGTTATGAGGATAAGTCAAAAATAACGTACCATTTTCTAATTCATATCATATATTCTATTATTAACAATATTCTAAGTTCATTTATAATATTATGAATATATAATTTCTTATTAACATATTTAAGCCGATTTTTACAACTGACGTCAATAGGAATCAAACCAACTAAATAATGTCGGTTAAGTCGGTTTTGACCAAGTTTTTCGGTTTGTGTTTGTAATTTTCTTGTGCTTTCTCATGGTATTTGACTTGAGTGTTTGATACGAGTATGCTCAGTTTTGTTTCTGGAATATCATATTCCCATACTCATGTGAATATGTAATGTATGAAGCAAGTACTTTTTTAAGTAAAATGAAAGAGTCCAGATGACATAGTTGATACCCATTAGCATTGATTCTCTACACATCCCTGGTAAGAAATTGCTGCCAAACAATATGGTCATCTTTTGGTTTATGGTGAGCGCAGATAAAGGAAGGTTTTGCTGAGGGGAAAGACCTAGTTGTGTCTGTAATGTCGGCAATGGGTGAAGAACAGATCTGTGCTCTCAAGGACATTGGTCCAAAGTAGGCTTTGAGATATAAATGGAAATGGTTCTTATAAGAGCTTATTAATGACTTTGCACTGTCCAAGATATTGGACAAGTATAAAATGCTCAATTTCCATGGCTGTTCTATTATTATTATTAGGAACCTTTCTCTGCTCCCAAATGGCACGTGCAAGACATGGTTAGTTTCATGTACGTGTTATTTTTTCAAGTGGTGTAATCGTGTTTTGACCTATTATTAGATTATATATATGTTTGATATTTTAATAATTCGTTTTAGATTTTGATTTTTCTGTCATTTATCCTATAACCATGTTTGTCCTGCACATCGATTGATTTGTGTATATATATATTTTTTACTTTTTTATATAATTAAATATAACCGAATCGAAATAGTGCCGGGTCTTGGTTTGAGAAAACTTTGGAATTTCTACCTCAGAATGGCTTAATGTGATAGTTAATATGCACTAGTAAAAAAAATAAAATATTTGAAGTTTTTTATATATTATAGTTAAATAAAATAGCTATATTCTTATTAAATTATAATTGGAACCCAACCTTTGAAATTTTTTTATCAATTTTGATTGTTTAGATAGGTAAAAAGAAATTGTTTTCATACAGATATGGATATAGCAAATGTTGATTGTATAACAAATCGAGGCCATTTTAGGCCCGATTGCGAGGTTTGGGCAAAGCTTGGTTGAGATAAAAATGAGAAAATTTAGTCTTGACCCATATTATTTTCATTAATTTTATGTTTTTTATATAAAAAATTAAAAAATATTATATACTAAATATATTTAAAAATATTAAAATATAGGGTAAGCTATAAAAATAGTCATTACTTATGTTTGAAATGTTAAGTTTTAGTAATTTATGTTATTATTTTGTTACGAAGTGATCACTCTTTCGTTAAGTTTTGTTATCTCCCTAACGGTAATCCTATTTGACAGTCCAACTAGATTTTAAGTGCCAAATAGATTTTAAGTATATCTGTTAATACATAATTCATTCTGCTAAATTATGCATTTGCTTTACTATTATAATTACGTTCTTCAACGGGGGAAGGATGACTATCCTTTGTAATATACGTCAATGAAACTTTACGATATATTAGTGTGAGGATGAACATTCCATATGATTTTTTATAAATCTGAGTATTAATAACAACTGTACAATATTAAAAAGTTTCATTGACATATATTACAAAGTATAGTCATCCTTCCCCTGGTTGAAGAACGTAATTATAATAGTAAATTAAATGCATAATTTAGCCGGATGAAGTATGTATTAACATATATACTTAAAATCTAGTTGGACTGGCACGTAAGATTACCGTTAGGGAGATAACGGAACTTAACGGAAGAGTGATCACTTCGTAACAAAATAATAATATAAGTGACTAAAACGTAACATTTCAAACATAAGTGACTAAGATATAACCTGAGTTAAACAAAAGTGACTATTTTTGTTGTTTACCCTAAAATAAATATTTCTCAACAAATTTAAAAAAAATTATACTTAAATAACATTAAGATAAATGCAACTTTACAAACAAATATATTTAAAATAATAGTAAAATTAACAATAAAAAAAGTATTATATCATATCTAAACATTAATAATATAATAATAGCTAATACAATAATGAAATGATAGTAAAACAACCGTAATATTTTTTTTATTTATTGACAATTCATGTTGGGCCGAGTTGGACTTGAGCAAAAAACTTTACTCAAGATTTGATATGTTTTTTAAACGAGTTTATTTTTTTTACTTAAGCTTATTTTTTAGTGTTTATATTTTTATCTAAACTCTCGTATCTTTTCGAGCAAATCTCGAGTTGTATTAAATGACTCAATCCATAGACAATTGCGAAAAAGGAAAACCACTAATTTATATTAAAATAATAAGTTGTGAAATAAGATTGTAAGTAAAAGTGTGAAATGACCTCATGTCAAATCCACTAACTAATAAGACCCAACACTCACAGAAATTCTACTAAACCTCCTCTAAAACCTTTCATTTCTCTCTACCGTTACCAACTCTCGACACATGATATGGTAAGTTGAATTTGCATCGTGGACAAGACATTTTCTTCAAGAGGCTGCAGTCAATAGAATTTTTGTTGGTGATTTTTTTTTCTTTTGAAATATTTTATATTTATTGGTGTTTTCTTTTTTTGTCCCTTTTCATAAGAAAATACAATAATTAACCTTTTTTTCCCAAACGTGAATTTCGCAAGTAATTTCAGTCCATAGTGAGCTTGAGGGAGAGAAACCGAAACGGCAGAGAAGTGAAGCTCCGGTGGAAGGATGAGTTCTTCGCCTTCGCCTCGTCGTTCTCGCAGTAGCAATGGCGAGGAAGAGAGGCCAAGATTCTTCGATTCAAAGGCAAAGAGCAAGTGCTGGGCCAATGCTGAAACTGTTCCCGGTCGTCACCCCGAGCGATGGCGCAAAGACGCTGCCGGTAACATCGTCTGCAAGCGTTTCTGTAACTGCCAAGGTTGCCTCTGTTTCGAGTACGACCACATCGTTCCTTTCTCCAAAGGTCTATTTCTCATCAACTCATCCACTTTTTCACCAATTCCCTGCTCCTTGCTCTGTTTTTTCAATTTTCTTTCTTGGGATTTTAATTTTAGCTGATTTTGAAATGGGTTTAGTGTGGGCAGCGTTAATTTGAGCTTAATTTACTGATAAAGGGATTTTTATTTGATTTGATGCTTTGTTTAATTGCCCAAGGAAAAGGAAATCAATGCAAAGTGTGGTGAAGTGAGACTTATCTGATCATGTAGCTAATTTGAGTTAAAAAAAAAAATCTGAACAAACAGTCAAGCACTTGGAAAATTTTATAAACGTAGCTATTCTTTTTGCTTTAAAGAGATTCATTTGAATGCAAGTGAGTGAATGTTTCAAGTGCAGCTATCGTTTATCTGTGCGATTTACAGTTGCTTGGGTTGTGATTGTGTCATATAGGTGGAGAATCCACGGCTGAAAATTGTCAAATCCTTCAGACTAGGGTGAATAGGTTTAAATCAAACAAAGAAGATCTGGATACTACCAGATTGAAAGGTTATTCTTGTGAGGTCCAGTTTACCGGTATGTATACCCTAATTCTCTTCTCTTTTCAGTTTAAACTGAAGGTTTTGCTATGTGACTACTTGCATATCCCCCTAGATTGCTTGTTAATACTATTATGGTCTTGCTATGTGACTACTTGCATATTGCCCTAGATCTTTCGTCCTAGTATTACGAGATAGGTATCTATATCTCGATATAAGTAGAGATTTAATAGTTGAATCTTTTGTTCCATCAATTTGTTCTAGGTAAAGTCAACAGGCTCGCCATTAAAATCTATGATACTCTGACTCTCCATTTTTCTTGGAGTAATCGTTTCAGGCACACATTCATACATTGGGTATGGGGATAAGATCTTCCAAGTATCCTCCAAATACATGGAAAACTTAGGGAAAAAAATGAACATGCTTGGTTTATACTTGTATCTTGTACTGACCCTAAGTTCGAGTAACATGGATGAAAATACATTAACACGTTTTAAAAGACTGGAATTGTTACTTGAACCATGAAGGATGTGTAACTGTCTTAGTACTCAAGAAACATATTACCCAGCGAACCATTAATATGCAGTATTTGTGGTTGCGATGATAAAAAGTTAGACCCCTCCCATAGGTTGCTTTAATGGTTAATGGTTAATGGTAGTTGCTGCTTTATGCCTGCATGTTTTACAGTGTTGATCTTTAGCGTTGATTGGACTAGTTAGTATATTTTGATCCAAGGCAAGTAGGACCTCATTCTTGCCCACCAATCTGGTTTGTCTTGAGTTCTGAACATCTCATCCTTTGTTTCTATTGAAAATCTTCTTGGAATAACCTATTTGTTACACAGTGGTTTTCGTGTTCAGTTTTGAAGTATTTACGTGTACTGAAATTTAATTTTTGCTACTTGGTAGAGAAGGAGCTTGACATTATTGAAATGGCTGTTTATGGGGATGTAATCCGGCCTGGGAATCAGTGTCGTTGCAGAACTATTGCTGAAATGCTTGGACAGTACAAGTCGAAAGACAACTTGGCTGCATGCAAATTGCCCCTTGATAAAGAATCTATATAGCAAGCAAGGGCTATACTTTGATGTAGGGGTATTGGGAAGATTTTAAACTACATGTTTGGGATTGTGCATTTGTGATCAATTTGCAGGGTGTTGAAAGCATTTTCATTTGATAAGAATGAACCGAAATTGAGTCTCCCCAAAATCACTGGACCCAGTTATCAAACATGTGATTTCGAACTTTGATTATACTTCAATGTAATGAGATGTCATTTCCATTTCCATTTCTTCTATCGAACTAGTTGTTGATGCCTTGGTGCTCAAGTTATACGGCAAACAAGGTATGTAACCATGATCATGCAGAGAACTCGAACTTTGTGAAATGACTTGGCCAACAAGAATTCTCTGTTTGGTTGTTTTCATCATTTGCGGTCTGGGATAATGACCTCTTTTATTACAATATACATATTTAAAAAAGAAAAATTGAGCCAGATAGAATATAATTGCTTTTAAAGGATAAGGTCCTCGGGCCCATATTTTCTAAATATAGATTTGATATAAAAAATACAATAATAGTAACAAATGATGATAAATAAATAAATAAATAAAAGAAATCTTTATTTAGGGTTATAAAGGCCCATAAGATAAACCCAACTATATAAAGCCTAGCCTACCTAATATACAAAGATAACACACCTAAATAATTAATATACATTGAGAGATTTAATCATGACACATGCAAATTGTGAAATCAGGGTTTGGCCCCTTATGAAGAAATGATGTGAACCACAGGGTTTGGCCTTTGCTTAAAAGCCAGAATCCCACGTGCACAACCTTATGTTTCATTAAGGCATTGGGGTGGAAATATAAATATGAGTTGGGTCGATCTTATTTCAAAAAAGCTTTGCCCTCCAACTGGGGCAACAAATCTGTATATTGTATTGTATTTGATTATATTTATGTAAATTTTAGTGGGTTAAAAACTCATTTTATACATATTTTGATATATTAATATATTGATATCATGTTTATATATATATGTATATATTCTTATTGTATCATATGATTTTTTTTGCATTTCATGTCTAAATTTTTATACATAGATTAAATTATTTAATCTTATTTTAAAGTAAAATTATTGAATTTATGGTTTATTAGTAGGGTGTCCTCTTTCTCCGTAAGTAACTTTAAGTCTACCAAAAAAATTAAATTATTCTTCTTTTTTTTTATAGAATGTTAGGATTAGATTATATAATTTTAATTAATGTCAAACGGATGTCTGATAAAATATTTAACCAATACTTCATACAATTCGAGACTTTTATGTTACATATTTTAGTATAACATATTAACTATGTATGTACTTTGTCGATTTTTTATTTTTTATTTTTTTGAAATGTGAAATGAGTAAATCTATTGAATGAGTAATAAAAATTTCAGGGATCGAAATTAAAACGGAGTCAGAAATGAAAAATTGAGGCATGGGGTAAGGGTGTTTTTGGAAATGGCATGGTAGGGATTTTCCATGATCAGTGCAGTGATAAGAGTGGAAAAGGGACTGACAAACGGGCCAATGTGTCTTTTTCATTATTATTATTACAAAAGCTCATTACTTTATTAGGGAGGAATATGTGGGGATTAATGAAGATTTTATGTTTTATTTTTTAATTTTTTAATCAACTTTGTACAGCTGTAATTGTTGCACTTCCAACTTTAATTGGTTGATATTGATATTATTATTAATGTAAAAAGACATAGTTTTAAGTGTGCTTAAGCACGCTTTACCTTTTTATTTAAGGATTAAATAAAATTTATGAATAGTTCAATAAAAAAATTTAATACATATATATACGGGCTCATCTATCATTAATGATAATATGATACTTCATAAATGAATAAAGTAAAAATTTATAAATAAATATTAATAACTTTATTATAATATAATTAAATAATAATTAACCATTATTATTATTATAAACAAATACTAATAAGCTTAAATTATTAACCCTAAACACTAAATTTTGAATTCGAGATCTTAGCTCTAAACCCAAGAGATAGTATTTATTTATAATAAATATATAGATTAATAGTACTTTTTATAAGTCTTTTATAATTTTTTATTTTACTTAATGACGAGGTGTCATATTATTATTTGAAGATGATGTACAAAATTCATACACTAACGGTGCATCAAATATTATTCTTATACATACATATGTACTAATTTGTATACTTGTATGATACAAGATTAAATTGTATGTATTAAATCTATAATGTTATATTTATAATTTGATGTATGTATTATTTGTTTCATGAATTCACTAATAATTTGAGTTGGAAATCTTAAAAAAATATTATAATAATTTATTAACAACCCTCTATCCTTTGAATATTATGAGCTTAATCACGTTTCAACCTAAATCTTTAGGTTATGGCAGTTACTTCTCTTTTTTTGCATCAATGACTGATGTGAAATTTATAGGATAAATGTGCAGGTATAATAAACAAAATTAATTTAACAGGTTTTATTAAGATAAGAAAAATGAAGAAAGAAAATAAATGAATTTTGTGTTGAAATAAGCGGTTGCTAATTGCTTAGAAAATAAAAGAGATTCAATGGAAGTGGTGATTGCAATGCCTACTGAAAATGTATTGAGACATTAAATAATTAATGCAGTTCAATTTCTCTATATTTGTGGAGTTTAGTTCAGTTAATAAATTTACTATCATTTAACTCAAACATTACTTTTATATCCGAAAATTTAAATCACTCGCCCCTAAATTCTTATCCTAAGAATTGAGGCGGTAAACCAAACAATAAAACTTGTTTACTCTCTCAAATTTTCTCACAAAAATAAGTTCCTAAATGAACAAATAATCCAAAACTCAAAGTTACTACACATATATAAGAGTTTAAAGACTTGCTAACATACTAGGGCAATTATAATTCAATCCCTTATTAACAACAACTAAACTAGCAAATATAATATAACAATAAAGACCGGTAGAAAATGGACTATTGGAAATATATCTAATCCGAAGAACATGAATTTTCAAGGTAAATTACTTTAAATGGATTGATCTTCGTAAACGAGTTGTAACAGTAATTGCTAGAATGATCTACTTGATCAATCATTCATTTAATACACATTAAACATAAATTTTAAAAAACCACTAATAAATCATTTATAAAAGGACATGCTTATAAAAATAAATATAAAAATTATTAAAATCAATTAGCACCACTCAGTTAAATAACCAATATAAAAGCAGCCCACTAAACTAGTGGACCTAAATACACATAAAGGTTAAAACTAGCAAAAATAACTCTACGAAATAAAAATTGCAGAAATTCTTTGGCAATGTTATTTCAGCACCAACTTTTTGATTTAACTATTACTTATGAATAAAATTAAAAATTGGAACGCTGAGCCTTTTCCAACTAAATAATAATCTTAAAATTCTAATTTTACTATGTGTTAGTGTTAATTAAAAAAAAAACATTAAAACAATTGGAGCTTAACAAAAACAAATTTATAAAACTGTAATTTTTTCCAGTAAAAACTTGTATTGATGTCCTATAGAAAGCCCAACTTGTTTTGAATTATCTCCCTTTACTTAAATCAAGTAAAGAGAGTTTACATAGATTTTTTTTCTACATATTAACCAATTGAAATTATAAATAATATTTTTTAATTTCGTTAAAAATATGTCATTAGCTACATTTATTTGATCGCATTAAATAGGATAAGTTTGAATGGCTCTCGCAAGACTTCTCAATTCGGACGTACTCAATTTGGTCCAGACTATAATTTAGATTATTTTTAAAAAATTATGCATCTATACAATTATTTTTAATATTTTTAATTTAAACAATACAACAGTTTTTGACTTACCTGGCTGGACAAGAACGTCAGAAATTTCCCTGCGCTTAACTCGGTTTAAGTACAATGTGAAAATACTATCAATATTTTTCATATAATACATAATAAGTAACAAATTTGTAAAAAGGAATAATAAGTAAAATGTTAGCTATCGCATTTAATTAACATTATTACAAATAATATATAAAATCTTATTATTTAATACTTTCAATTCTACTAAACAGATAAGAAACCATGTATATTAGTTTTTAATTTTTTAGAGCAAATTTGGAGAAAATGTTGATTTTAAAAAATATGTAGGGAAATGTATTTTTTTTCTATATTTAGAGAATAGACCGATTTTAGAGAGAAACAAAAAAATTGTCTTACATAGTGCCTTTTTTTTTTACTCTTTTAATATATTAGCTTTTTTGGTCAAATGGTTAAATACTAGTGGTTTTATCATTGAGTCTTGGGTTCAATTCTTATCCCACTCACACTTGTATTTTTATTTTAAGCTTTATTTTTATTTTTAATTACTAATTTAACATATTAACTTTTTTGATTAGATGGTTAAATAATAGTGATTTTATCTTTGTGCCTCAGGTTCGATTTCTCTCCAAAGCACATTTGTATTTTTTATTTCATGTTTTTTCAATTTTTTAAACTTTTAATTAGTATTTTTAATTTTAACCATCTAACCATAGAAGTAACCATCTAACCATGGAAGTTGACATGTCAAAAAAGTAGGACGTGTTTTCAATTGAGGTGACTGAAAACGCGACCTACTGGTGGCGTTTCTATATTCTCCTTCCAAAATTAATTTATTTTTCTAATTTTTCTTAAAAAATAGCCTTTTTTTCCTTTTTTTTAAGTTAATTTGCAAATTAAAAGTGTTTTTGGTAATATATCAAATATATAAATAAAATAAAATAAAAGATTATTTAACTTACATTCATTAATAACAAGCATTAAATAAAAAGGGTGATGATTGAGGTTAACATAATTACTTCAACAAACAAATGAATGATTCCCAACCCGCACGTGGCATGCATGGAGTGGATACTACAACTTCCAGTGAGCCATACTTATCATAATCACCATCTCACCGTCCATTATTTTGACCTTATGTTCTCATTTCTCCACTGATGTATGAGAACCTGCCACGTGGAACACAATCTGTCCAACCAAGTATCCGGTTTCTCCAATTTAAAATTATAAAGTTCTCTAGTCATTATATTTATATATTTTAATCTACATTTTCATTGTTCTACCAAACAAAATCTAAATTTATGAATTTTCCGAATTCACATTTATTAATAATTTTTTATATTTAAATTTAATTTTTAAAGCTTATTTTGGATATTTAAATGACATTTCAAGTTTAAAATCATATCACAACAAGCAACAAAAATCAATTTAATCATAAATTATAAATTACATGAAATAATGCCACATAAGCTTACAATTTTAAAATTTGAGTAAAAATAAAATTATTATTGGATAATTGCTTATCGGTAAGGTTTCTTTCAAAGAGTTATAGTTAAGAGAAACTTTATTATTATTCTAGGGCCGAAAAGGACGTTATTGAAAGTAAATGATCCACTTTTAAACAATTTTTAGTTACTTAAGATTTAGATAATAAAAAGAAAAATTTCAAATTTTCGTAAAAATATTATTAAATATAAATTGACCTTAAGTGAGCGTAAACAAAATGCTTATTTGGATTTAATTAAAAATAAATAAAATGAATTTATGTTGAAGTATCTCGAAGCGAAATTTAAATGTCTAAATATTTAACTTGAGTAGATTGTGAGTTTATCTCTATTTTTATTGTTATTTAATACTCAAACTTTTGCATTTAAACTCAAAGTTGAGTTCCAACTTTAAGTAAAATATAAACTGAAACTTTATAAAAGAAAACATAAATTTTGATGAATAATATCAACTAATCACTTCTCTTTTAGATGCATTAAAACCTCAAATATGTGTTGCAATTTTTAGGCTATTTTTCTTTATTTACAACGCAACCAATTAGTGCGCTATTTAAATCTTTTTTACTCTTTAATTTTTCATCACACAAAGCTTCAAATATCTCAGGCTACAACAAATTTCAATTATTTTTGTATAATTACGAGTCCAATTTTTCGAACCACTTGGGGTTTCAGTTGCATAAACTTAACATCCCATCATGGGTACAATTCTCATTTTAATTAATATTTTATATAACATGATTTTAATGTATCTATCCTTATTTAATATAAATATATTTTATTATTTATTTTCAAATATATTACAAAATAAATTATTTTATATATATATCAACCCTTAACATTTTCTATTCTCGCAATTACGTTTAAATTCAAATACAACTACATCATTAATTTTTATTTTATTACTCTCATATTTAATCTCATCCTCACGAGTGATTTTCAATTTTTATTGCAAACTCAAGTGAATTACAGCGTTACTCTACATTCAACCTTTTAAAAGCTTCATTTCCACGTTATAAAATCCACTCATCACCGTCCATGTGCTTGACTAAATTTATTTTTCAATAATGGACGTTGATTATTCAACGCTGTACAGTGCCAAATATTCGAAGAAATTTTCATATGCTTCTCGGCTTACAGAAAAACAAATGTGGAACGGGTGACTCAAACATTAATACCCTGTTCATGGAGCTTGTCATGGTCTAATTGGTTTTGAGCAGAGACGTTAAATAAGCTAAGACGCAGCGAATTTCCGTGGGGTTACTTTGACCTAACATGGCCACGTAAGCGCTGGTGCCGCCAATTATAAACCGACAAAGCCTACCAAAAATTAAAATAAAACACATGATAATCCGTGTGTTGCATTTATAATTCTCGTAATTAAATTAAATTATTTTACCAAGGTTTAAACAAAAAATTAACCCTCAAACTATGTCACTTTATCACTTTAGTATTTAAACTTTTTTATTATTAAAAGTGGTGCCTAAATTTTTATTTCGTTATCACTTTTAATCTAATTTTTACTTTTTTTGTAAAAAAATTCTCTCAACCAACCATATCATTACATGTGGTAATTTAACTAAATAAAATATTTTAAATTTAATATAATTTAAAAATAAATTAATTATTATTTAATATTTTATCTCTCCCTCCTCATTTCATCTTCTACTTCCTCACCATATATCACGTTCAATTCTCAACTCATTCCTTCAATTTTTTTTTTCTAAACACCTGCAGAATCTTCCAGTCTCCTTTTAAATTCATTACTCATGCAAAACGCCGAGAGTGTAAGGAAAACAGAAAAACGAGTAATCATGGCAGTCTTTGTTTATGTGGAAAATCTGGAGTTGAGTACAGTGAATAAGATGATTAGAGGAGTTTTGGGGCCTGAAATTCAAACTGGTTAGAGCAGAGTATTGTTGTGAAGGCGGACGAGATTGTGACAGATGATGAAGTGTTGAACATGCCGATCGAGAGAAGTGGGGAAGAAGAAGATGAAAAAAAATATAATATTAATTTTAAAGAGGCGGATTGATGGTTGAAAAAGAAGATGAAGACGAGGGAGGACAGAGAAATGTAATATGAAACAATATTTTAATTTAATTTAGTTTTTATTTAATATTGAATTGAATTTTTTATTTAATTAAAAGTATTATATATCACAAAATGTTTGGTTAGGTTAAGGGAATTAAAGTTTAAGTCTTAATTTTGATTTGAAAATTTTAAGTACTTAAATGAAAATTATGGTATAATTGAGGGACTAATTTTCTCTTTAAGCCTTCTATAAAATTAAAATTATTTTGATTATAATCACCGTAATTATTCATGCCGAAATACGAAGGCAGGTTAGACAAGAAAGCAACGCAAGTAAAACTTTAGACTCAAACAAAGTGAAGTGATCCCATAAATGCGGGTTGTTTTTTTTAATACTAAAAATACAAGTATAATACTAATTAATAAATAAAAATAATATCTATTCAATAAAATATTATAGTTAAAGCTAATTAATATAAAAAACAAAAAGTTGATAATTGAAATATGTGGATATTTAAATAAGAATAAAATTAATTGATAACTAAAATTTTTAAAATTTTACATCGAAATAAATCTCAACTAAAACCACATGCTAATTCTACGGCTATGATTAGGAGAAATCATAACTTTAAATTTATTAAATAAAACATATCATTTATTGGAAACAATTGGTTTCATAATAAGTTGTTAAAGAAGTATTAAAATGGTTTTTAATAACCAGTCAATCAATATTTTGGGAAGGCTATTGGTGATTTTCTAATTTTTGTGCCTTATTAAATTTAACTAGATCCTGATTAAGTCTTAATTCAATTAATATTGATATTATTATCAATATAGGACTATGTGCATTCGAGTTCTGTGAAGCACATTATCTTTTTATTTAACAGTTTGAGAGGAATTATATGTAGTTCTAGACATTAATTATATAAAAAATAACAAATATAATAATAACATATAATGAAATTAATGTTAAAAAAATTTAATTAATTTCACCATTATTTATTTCTTTTGTTTTTTTAAACTTTAGGTGAGATTAGTTTCAATTATTGTTTAGGGGATAAATTTAATTTAATGTAAAAGTTTGGCCTGAATTGAGGTGTGAAATTTTGACCAACAAAAAAATTTGAAACGAGATCATGGGCCGATTATTTTTTTTCGAATAATATTTTTAGAAATAAAAATTAATTAGAGCTTATATTAACAATATTAATAAAATAATAAATATACTAGCTAAGATGAATTAGAATGCAGAAGTAAATAAAATTAAAGTTTAGATAAACACTCTATCCAAAACTATTTGCGAATAGGAAGAGTGATTTATATTGTATTTGTTTTTGACATAACCCTTTAAATGAATTAATCTTAATTACTCTATTGCTGCAATAGTGATTGATAATTATGAATTAACAATATTTTATTAATGGTTGACATTGTATATTTAGATATATTAATTCCATAGGTGATTTGATTTATGTAATTAATAATTCAACCGATTAAATTAATTGTTTCTTATAGATATTTTATGTATAAATGAAAATATAAATTTAATTAATTTTTTTAATGTATAATTAAAGAGTTATTATTCACGCACTCATGATAGAGACATATCCACATATTACATTTAAAGGAGCCGTCCAAATAGTGACCTACTACTGATTCCTGGATATTTGAACTCAAGTGGGTTCTATAAGTGAAAAATTCTTAACTACCAAGCCAATTAACAGAGTTCAAATTAACTAATATTTTAATAGTGTTATGCTGTATGATTTTTTTTTAAAAAAAAGTGTTCTTAACTCAATCTGCATTGACATTATTGTTAATGTGGGGAATGTATGTTCGAGTGTGTTAAAGGGCATTATCCTTTTATTTATGGGTTGGGAAGAGTTATGGGTCACCAATTCAATTAGGAAATTACATAAATGTCATTCCATAATTAGAATAAGTAATATTATTAGATTAAAATTTACTACTCAATTAAAATTTTATTTTGATATTTTTATACATTTATGCACTCTTTATTACTTCCATAATTTGTATATATTAATAATATATTTGATTGAATTGGTATCACAAGTTAACTTGACACAAACTCAAGATTAATGACAACATACTGATAAATAATTTAGCCTTTTTTTTTTAGTATCGTACATATTTCGTGTGTTGTTATTAATTAGTTTCAAGACATACATTTCAATATTTATTGTATGTTATTTTTAAACATACATTTGTGTTCTATACTTATAATTTCCGCACGTATACACATGTGATAGGATTTATAGTATTAATAATGTTGTTAATTGAGTTGGTGTCACAAGTCAACTCAACATTAACTCACAATTGTTGACAAAACAACGATCAACAATTGTAGTGCAATTAGTATAATTTATTTGATGTATTTATATGTTTAAATTTTATTTTTTCATAATTTAATTTAATTTTTATTTTAATATCGTACATATTTTATGTATTATTATGATTAATTAGTTTTAAACCATATATTTTATTATCTATTATATGTTACTTTTAAACATATATTTATATTTTAAAATCGTGATTTTCACACATACACATATATAATATAATTTCTAATATATATCAAATTAACTGATTTAACCATGGCAAACACTCATCTAAACGATATAATTATTTTAATTTTCGATTATTATTTATTATTAGAAAGTGATTAAGTTGGTTTTTTATTTTTAAAACAAGTTTAAGATTCAAAAATAAAAATGATAAATTACACACCTTTTGATATTTATCCATCAAAATTTAGTGTTTTACCAAACAAGAAAAAGCTCTAGATAATTCTTGATGGCTTAAAATGAAAAATAATTAAAAAAAGGATATATTTAAAAATTTGGACTATATTGTTTAAAAATTATTTTCTTCATTTAAAATCTAAAAAGCTTCTATAAATAAAATTAGAAATTATGAACAACAATCAACATATAAAAATAGTTGACATAAAAAAAATCCAATAATCTTTTTTAAAACTTCAATGCATAAAAATTAACATTTATGTTATTCGAATAAATCAAATATAAAATTATATTTTACAGTATTATATTTAATCTTTTATAAAAAATAGTTATACATAAGATTAAAATCTTATAATATAGACAAATAAATATATCTAATAAATATAAAAAATGAAAATATTTAGAAAAAAAATCTAAAAAAGCAATTTTTGCGCGGCTTTTACTTTTAGAAAGGCGTTACTCCAGCTTTCATTCATACATGTACAATCGTTGTCTCACTTTCCCGTCATGTCTTTGTCTCAAAATTTAACTAAACTTAGTAAAATTTAATTTAACCCGCCGTTAAAATCTTAATCACTCGCCGTAATTAAAGTTAATACTCACTTTAAATGATGTCCACGTGGCGTACACGTAAGTAAACAAACAACAAAGATACACACACAAAAAAAAACCCGGGTCCAACTGTCCAAAGGGTATTTTTCCCTTCCAGTCTACCCTTTTTCTATTTCATCATCTTTGCTTAAGAACAGAAAGAGAAATCTAAAATTTTATTACGGCTCTCCATTCTGTAATCTGATAATTTTCCCCCTTTTTTTTCATTAATTTTTTTTCATCATAATCCCCACCTTCTTCATCACCTACTGTCACTTGTCTGTTAACTTTTTTTTTCTTCTTCTTTAATTTGATTAATTTTTAATATATTTTTATTCTCTGCACCAAACTTTACCTTATTTTTCCCTCTAGCATTCTTTCGTCTTTTCGCCTCTCTAATTTACTCTAATTTTGCTATTGATTTTTCAATTCGGGGAAGGAACTGGATTTCTTTGTATAATTCTTTGATAACAAAGCTTTGTTCTTCTTTTTTGGAATCATTTCGTGGGCTTTGGAGAGGGTTTTGACGGGAAATTGTGCTGGTTTTACGTCGGAGTTGGTTCAATTATCGATGACTAACCGAAGTAATTATTGAACTCGAGAATCTGAATCGGGGATCTGTGGTAATTTTTTTAAAATAGAGGAGAATCAAATTGGAATTTTAGCTGATTGGTGGCGATTGAAAGAAAAGGGTTTTGGATCCGATCAGGGGAGTAACAGCGCCATCAGATGGCGCTGTTCAGACGCTTGTTTTACCGGAAGCCGCCGGATCGGCTTCTCGAGATCTCAGAACGTGTCTACGGTAACATATGCTTCCCTCTTATTATTCATTTACGTCTTAGTCTGTTATTGTTCGATTAAGCTTTAAGTTGTGGCAACCAGCTTCATTCTACTCTACAAAGAGAAATGCAAATGGTGACAATTTTTATTTAGTTCTCTGATTTTTTCTAGGAATGTTCGTCTTTAAATTCTTAGCTCGATTTTTTTAAAAATTTTCCGACAATGCACTGCTAACTTTCCTTATTTTTAGGGCAGTTTTGGTTTATTTTGGGTTAATTTATTACAATTAAGAAACTCTATGGAATTTTAGTTTGATTGTTTTCATGGTTTTTGGAGCGATGAGCTGAAATACCGCAGCAGCGAAGTTTGTAACAAAATCAGTTGGAGCTTAGAAACTGCTATGCTATCTATCTCTTATGGATTCATAAAAGTGTTTCATACCATATTTGGTTTCGATGTTTTTGTTTGGAACTCTAATTTGCTTTTCTCTTTCTGTGAGCATTTGTAATAAACTTTACAGTTCACAGTTAAGAACTTGCGACATTATGTTTACTTTTTTGGAGGCATTTGGTTAATAATTACTTATTTGATTCAACTTTCGGGTTGGTGGTTTTGCAGTATTTGACTGCTGCTTCTCCACGGATGTGTTGGAAGAAGATGAGTACAAGGTGTATATGGGTGGCATTGTGGCACAGCTACAAGACCATTTTCCAGATGCTTCTTTCATGGTGTTTAATTTCAGAGAAGGGGAGAAGCGGAGCCAAATTTCAGACATTTTAACTCAGTATGATATGACTGTTATGGATTACCCACGGCAATATGAGGGATGCCCTCTGCTTCCGCTTGAAATGATTCATCACTTCCTTCGCTCGAGTGAAAGCTGGTTGTCTTTGGAAGGGCAGCAGAATGTGCTTCTGATGCACTGTGAAAGAGGAGGATGGCCCATACTTGCTTTCATGCTTTCTGGTCTTCTGTTATATCGCAAACAGTACACTGGTGAGCAGAAGACTCTTGAAATGATCTACAAGCAAGCTCCTCGGGACCTTCTCCAACTTCTTTCTCCTTTGAATCCACAGCCATCCCAGTTGAGATATCTTCAGTATATTTCAAGAAGAAATTTGGGTTCTGATTGGCCTCCCTCAGATACACCACTATTTTTGGATCACCTAATTCTTAGAGTACTTCCCCTCTTTGAAGGGGGAAAAGGGTGCAGGCCAGCTGTACGTGTTTATGGCCAGGACCCTGAAACACCAGCCAATAGAAGTTCCAAGCTTCTGTTTTCAACTTCAAAGACAAAAAAACAAATTCGTCACTTCCTAAAGGTGATGCCTTACTCACATAATTGAACCTGAAAATATAAAATAACCAAAATTTGGGATGTTCTAATAAGGGTTTTCTGCAGGAAGAGTGTGCAATGGTGAAAATAGATATTCATTGCCGTATTCAAGGGGATATTGTGCTTGAGTGCATTCATTTGGATGAAGATTTGGTACGCGAAGAGATGATCTTCAGAGTTATGTTTAACACAGCTTTTGTTCGAGCAAATGTTTTGACGTTATACCGTGATGAGATTGATGTGTTGTGGGATGCCAAGGATCAATTTCCAAAGGACTTCATAGCAGAGGTATGCTAAAAATATTTATTCTGTGAATTTTTTCTTTTCTGAAGCTGTAGGAGTTGAATCATACTTATATCTTTATCAGGTACTTTTTTCGGATCCTGATGCTGTTGTACCTGGTCTCACCAGAGTAGTAGCAAGTGATGATGGGAATGAGATAGAAAGTGCTTCACCAGAGGAATTTTTTGAGGTTGAAGAGATCTTCAGCAATGCAGTTGATGCAGTGGAAGGAAAGGTGGATGACAGCAGTCTGATAGTCCCTCACAACAAGCCAGATCAGAAAGATGTCTGGAGGGAGGATGGGGATCCTCCAACATTTCAAGATTGTGCGTCAGATGATGGGAACCACAAACATGACACAAAGGTTTATTCTAGTATAGATGCAGTGAAGGACATAGCAGTGGATGATGTGAATTACAAATTAGATAAGATTAGTTCTGACATTAATACTGTGAAGGATATAGCAGTTGATGATGGAGACATGAAGATTGACTCAGTGGTATTTACTGTTGATGTGCTGAGAGATAGAGAAACGAAGGAAGTTATAGAAGATGTGATTGACAAATTAGAAGAGATGCAAGATAAGGGAAATAGAGCTCATATTATTCCATTGAAGAAGTCAGAGTCTAAGATGTTTGAGCAGAGGTTGAAAACTGACGTTTCCCAACCTAAACCTGAGAAACTATTGTCTGCTTCAAAGAAACAGGCTGCGCTGGACCCAAAACCAGCTTTAGATTCTGTTTTGTTGAAACCAAAGAACGATCAACTGGAACCTCAGGGTCCTGCAAGACAAGCAAAGCCAAACATCATATCTCGGTGGATCCCTCCTAACAATGGCTCTTATACCAATTCAATGCATGTATCTTACCCACCATCAAGATATAACAGTGCACCGCCTGTACTTTCTAGCATCACATCTGATTCAGGTTCGAATCGTAAGGGCTCTATTGGAGCTGTGATACTAGAGGATGTTTCATCTGAGCAAAAAAGTCAGATGGTTGAGCCTTTTAAGTCTACAGACTCTCCAAAAGAAATATTTACCACTCCAATAATTCCAACATCAACTACTGGTTTGCAGCAATCAGTGTCTATTCCACTTCCACCTCCGCACATACCATCCCCACCACCACCACCACCACCACCGCCGCCGCCGCCTCCTCCTCCTCCTCTATCTAGAACGTCTCTTGCAGCATCACCTCCCCCTCCTCCTCCTCCCCGCCCTCCCCCTCCCCTCCTCTTCCCCTCCATCCCTCCATCCACCTTACAAAGTGGCAAATATGCAGAATATCGGTATGGTTTCACAACCTGCATTTGCAGCTCCTCCTCCCCCTCCTCTTCCCCCTCCCACGTTTTCTAATAAGCAGACTACTGAACTGGTTATGCCTCCTCCAGCTCCACCCCCTTGGAAATCTGGGTATTCTTTAGATGCCTCCTTTGTAGCATGTTCTTCATCTCCTCATGCTACTACACTTATCAGCACATCAAAACTTGGTAATGTTCCTCCTCCTCCCCCCCTCCTCCACCAATTCCAGGTGCTATGACTCCATCTTTCACGCGAGGAGTGCCATCACCCCCACCCCCTCCCCCTCCGCCTTCCATGACTACAGCTCCAACTACCCCCTTGCCCCCCCCCACCACCACCACCACCACCACCACCACCACCACCACCTACTAGACATGGAGCTTCACTTCAATCTTCTCATTATGGAGCTTTGCCACCTCCTCCACCACCAATGCCTTCTCATCATGGGGCTTCTCCGGCACCACCTCTTTCTCAAGGAACACCAGCTACAACCCCACCACCCCCGCCTAGGTTTGGTGCCCCTCCTCCACCTCCACCACCCTCATTGAAGTCCACTGCCCCACCTCCACCCCCTCCACCGCCATTGATGTCTAGTGCCCCACCTCCACCTTCATTGCTCCCATCAGTGCCTGGTCCTCCACCTCCACCTCCACCTCCACCTCCCCCATCGGTGTCTAGTGCCCCACCTCCAAAATTTGGAGTCCCTCCTCCACCCCCTCCCCCTTTGCGTGGAGCACCACCTCCTCCTCCCCCACGTGGAGCTCCACCCCCACCACCTCCACCTGCTCGTGGAGAACCAGCACCGCCCCCCCCTCCTATGCGTGGGGCACCTGCACCGCCCCCGCCTCCTATGCGGGGGGCTCCTCCACCTCCTCCAGGTGGAGCACCACCTCCACCGCCACCTCCTGGAGGTCGAGCTCCTGGCCCTCCAGCTCCACCTGGAGCTCCTCGTGGTGCACCTCCGCCTCCACCATTGGGTGCTAGAGCAGCCGATGTGAGAGGAAGAGGGCGTGGGCTATCGCGTCCTGGAGCTGCTGCTGCACCTCGGAGATCTTCCTTAAAGCCATTACACTGGAGCAAGGTTACAAGGGCAATACAAGGAAGCTTATGGGAAGAATTGCAAAGATATGGAGAGCCTCAAATGTACTATATTTTCTTATACTGACTTCTTTTTTTTTTCTTTTTCTATGGTTCACTTCTATAAGTGATGTATTCTGACCAAATATTTATGCTAAAGTTTCTGTGGATTATATGTTTCCCATTTGTATTCACTAACATTGCCTTCTTTTGCCTAGTGCACCTGAATTTGATGTGTCTGAGATTGAGACTCTTTTCTCTGCTGTTGTTCCTAAACCTGCTGATTCTGGGGGTAAATCTGGAGGCCAACGCAAATCTGCTGGATCAAAACCTGACAAAGTCCACTTGGTAATCTCGAGTACCAGTTTTTTGAATAAACCCTATACGTCTTTGTTTCTTTGTTGGTGTTTGTAGTAATTTACTTGAATCACCTTAGACTGAATGAGCAAGATTCATACTCTTAGAAATTGAAGAACATATTCTATGTTTTCATGGGAAAAAGGCTTTTCTAATCTTTGTCTTGTGGTTTGAATTGATATATACTTCTCTTTCTGCTTCTTGGAAAGCCCCCCCCCCCCAAAAAAAAAAAAAACAAAAAAAAAAATACAAGTTGAAGATATTAATGAAGTTTTTATTATATAACTAGGAGGTAATACTTGTAATCCCATAAATCTCATCCGCACCCATCCTGAGACTCGAGTTCTAACCACTAGGAGGGTTCCTCTTGGGACTAGGTACATTCTTTGTGATTTGTATCCCTGATGTTCTTATGTTTTTCTATATTCTTGGGACATAATATTAATGTAATACTACCTTTCTGGAAAGGCCAAAATGCATAAAAAATTATGTTTATTACCTTTTTGGAAGTTTATAGGACCATCAGTGATTACTATTTACCCCTTCTCTAATGTCGTCGCTAACAAATTTTGTTTATTTCATTGTAGATTGACTTGAGGAGGGCCAACAACACTGAAATTATGCTCACTAAAGTCAAGATGCCACTTTCTGATATGATGGTAAGCTGGATATAGTCATGTTCTTGCATTTATTTTGCATTTATTCATGTTTTTAACTCAGAGCAAGTGTATACTATTTTCATCAACATAGATGTGAACTTGGAATATGGAAGTTTATGTTTTCCCATAATATATATGAACAGGACAGGAAGTTAACTTGATTAGTCATGTTGTTTTTCTTGTGGTGGCATTTAAATGTCCAAAGAGGTGGTTTCCTTAGGACCTTTGGCTTCTTCAGAAGATTATTTTGTTGTATGCTAATTCTTAGGATTTTCATGCTATATCTGACTGAATTAGTGGATGCATAGGAGAGGAAATTGGATTTTCTTTGAACTGATCCTCTCTCTCTCTCTCATCAAATGCTTTCAATTTATTTGTTTACAACCATGTACAACATCATTTTTCTCAGGCTGCAGTGCTAGCAATGGATGATACAGTATTAGATGTAGATCAAGTGGAAAATCTGATAAAGTTTTGCCCAACTAAAGAGGAAATGGAACTTCTCAAGGTGAAGCTTTAGCGTATACATAGATTCAGTATTGAATTTTAAGCTATTCAGAACTGATTTTTTACCCAGGATAGGAATCCATTTACCATTATGAGTTTGTCTTTTTTTATTATGATTTACCCTCTATGTTATTTTTTAGGGCTACAGTGGTGACAAGGAGAATCTAGGAAAGTGTGAACAGGTCTGCAAAATTTTCTCTAACCATATCTTCTAGCTTTGTTAAATTGTTTGACTTGGGTGTTTTATATCGGTAGAGACAGACGACTGCATAGCCGTTGACCTGTTACAAATGCGGTCTTCTGAAACTTAATTTCCATTTGTCTTCACTTATTCTAAATTATGACCATCTCACATTTTTGCATCCTCATGCGTTCTGCTCAACTGTTGGTGATTGTTTCTTGACGCACAAAGAGCCAATAAAGAAAAAATTTAAGCCATCTGGTTTAAGAGTTTTCTTTTTAAATTGAGATCCTTTGGTATGATAATGAAATCCAATATCTTGTCTTTTTTTTTAAGTTTTTGAATTATTTGCATTATCATTTTATTTGCAGCTTTTTTAAGGGTATGGGAAGGGAACACATTTTGAAACTCCCTCTACGCCTCGTCCTTCAAGTTACTTTTATTTTATTTTTTTTCATTTTCCTTCTTCCCTCTTGTGCTGAAGGGAGACTATAATTTTGTGCATTTCTATATGCATTCATACCACAAAATACTTCCTCTATTCTTGTTTAGTGTTTCACTTCTATTTCTAGATGCATCTAATTAAGTATTATTTTCAGAATCCGTAAATATTTGTTCCGAACTTCGCAAATCGTTAATGAGACAATTTAGCCATAATTTCCTTTTACCTGTTTGCTTTTTTCTTAAGAAGATGTAAACCAAGATGATTTGTACTTGTCATAGTTACTATTGTTCTAGCCATCCTCTTTTTCTACTATTATATTTGGAATAATAGATCCCTGATAGCTCCTTAATGAAGATAATAGTGCCAGTGAATTTGTGTAGTTATAAATTGAAACCTGAATCTAGACGAATCTTGTATTGCTAGCTAGTAAATAAAGAGCCTTCCCAAGGAAGCTGCACAAGCAATGACAGAAACATGTGTCTTGGCATTAACTTTGAGAAAAATGGTAGGTTTGTCTTGATAACTATGAGGAGTTGGTATCTTGTCATTTTATCTAATATCTCTAACATCCTTTTTCTTTTTCCTTATGTATTTGTATGTGTGTCTATAAATTACATTTGTAAGGATATATTGTCATCATTAAGGGCTTAATTGATAAACTGCAGCATTATTCACAAGTATGAATATAGTTAAGGTTGTTACATGAAATTTTGTTGATGTGGATCATTGTTTTCAAACAGAGAGAGCATTAATTATGTATTTGACTATTGATCATGTTCTTCTGTAAAATTTTATTATTCTTATTCTGAGAGGCCATAAACTAGTTCACTAACTGAAATAGATGTTGGAAAATTCCATTATGGTTGTATGGTTAAGAGTCTGATAGATTTGATTCCTCTCTTGATTCTGTGTCTTTTTGGAGGAAGAGAAATATGAGGATGTTTCGGGGAAAAATTGCCCTTGACATAGCTCCTCTGCTTTTATGCTCCTAATTTTTATTAAGTAGGTATCAGTGAATGGAAGTGCAAGAGGCAATTGGTTGATCCAACATTAAGAAGATAAATAGAGCACTAGAGAACAATGAGCGTTGTAGAAAATACATGATAATGACACACTAGTATTTCTTTTATGAAGAAGTCCTAACTAAGACAACTAATTCCTGGGTGTTTTTCCAATTACATCTTTCATTTGATCAATCTTGCAAAAAATTATAAACCCTAACTGGCTTTGGATTTTTCATGTTCAGTACTTTTTGGAGCTGATGACCTCCAGATTTCTGAATTTAGAAAGAGCTTAAACACAGTAAATTCTGCATGTAATGAGGTATATCATTAATATTGCTGAAGAAACAGCTTGACCATGCTTTTTATTCATTCTTTGTCTTACTACTTTTATATTGATCATTTAGGTACGGAATTCTGTTAAATTAAAGGAGATCATGAAGAAAATTCTCTATCTGGGAAATACATTGAACCAAGGAACCGCAAGGGGTATGTGTCATGTTTAATTTTTCTTTTGGCTTCTGTCTTTGATGCTAGAATTCACTTTATTTATAAAGATTAAAAACATTGTGTAGAGTAAAGAGCTAAACCACGAGTGTAATGTAGTAATTTGATGTTTGTCCAGTCTCATGCATTTGAATAATACTTACTTTGGTGTTTACATGCACTGTTTCAGGTGAGTTTAAGTTACATTTTTTTACAGCATTCCCGCATCATAAACCTTAATCTTGTTGGTCTGTGTAGTCCCAGGGCATAGTATGCTGCCTTGGAAGTATACTTATCATTTCTAATGGTTACTATCAGATGTTGCTAGGGCTTACTTTATAAACCCATGTGCTAACTTCCTCTTCTTTAGAAGAAATGCCAAATGTTATTTGGATGTCAGAAGAAAAGTTAAATGTTCTTTTCTGAACTTCTCTTATTTGTTCGTTGTTTGTGTCTTAATTTTTGAAATGGTTGGGCGGCTTAGAGTTTTGGTTTTTATGTTGTTTCTAAAGTTTAAATCTCAATCAAAGAAAGATTGCATCACTGGTCCAATAATTTATGCATTCTTGCCAATAGCTAGAACTTTAATTGGGTTCTGCATTTATGTCCCTTAATAACCAGTTTACACGTGTATGTCCTTTATTTTGAACTTTTACATGATGCTGGCATCATCAATACTTTCACTTGTTATGCTACCAGTTCCAGTGTTGCTTTTTGTTTCTTGCCAAAGCTACTGTTCCAAGTGCGGTGTCAGTTTTTTTATGCATTCAGTGCTGATCAACTACTCAAATTTTAGTTGGTGAAATTTTTTTAACTGTTGTACATTCCTTTATTATGAAAATTTAAATCATTTACAATCATACAGGTTCTGCTATTGGATTTAAGTTGGACAGTCTTCTAAAGCTCACAGATACACGTGCTTCAACAAGCAAGATGACGCTGATGCATTATCTTTGCAAGGTTTGTTTACTTATTTTCTTTTACTTTGTGTTGTTATTAAGGTCAATCCGGTTCTTGTAATATTTGCCTGAATTATGTTTTACACCTAGTTTATATGTTACATTACTACTTGTTTCTGATGCAACTGGCAACTGTCAGTTTGAATTGAGTCTCAACTCTGATTTATTGTGGCTCAGGTCCTAGCTGCCAAGGCACCAGCACTTCTAGATTTTCACCTGGAATTTGTTAGCCTTGAGGCTGCAACTAAGGTTTCCTTCAGTCTTTTTAGTATTTGAGGTTCGTGGTTTGGTAACACTATACATATAGTTTGAAACCTTGTGTCCTTGCAGATACAATTAAAATCTTTAGCAGAAGAAATGCAAGCTATAATTAAGGGATTAGAAAAGCTTAAGCAGGAACTGGTTGCCTCCGAAAATGATGGTCCTGTGTCCGAAGTTTTCCGGAAGGTACATTGTGGTTTAATTGCTTTTATTCTTCGATGTAGCTATACAGGGTTTGTTGCAGTTTCTTCACTGTATCTTACCATATGGCAACTATTGTACAATCACATTCCATTTGTTGACTGTTAATGATGTTCCTGATTGGCTATTAGCTTCTTTTCACCTTCCCATGTGTAATTATTTTATAGAATATATATGAGAAATGGCATGTAAACATGGGTCAGTATTGTCTAGGGCTTAAGGTGCACTCTACGCACAAAACCTTCATATTGCCTTAGGCTTAATGCACAAAAAAAGTGCTAGCCTGAGTGCAGTAAAGCGCGATACACACGTGTGAATTTGTGTATGTGTATAAAGCTAAAGTTTGGACTAGTTTATCTACATTACATTTTTTTATAGGTCAATATGCATAGTTTCCTTCCGGTCCACTTGTCAAATACTAAAATATTGAGAAGTATAGAGTTTGTAACTATTCCTTTCTTACTAGCAAAGGTATATCTACTGGTAAAAGTAAAAAAATAAAAGCAATTAAAGAGAGCTTCGATTTGTGGTGCTTTTGTTATGTGTATCGCCTTACAGAAAAGGTTGCCTAGGTGCTCACCTAATTGGCCTTGCCTGAAACGTCTATGGCGCTTTTGTTGTCTAATGCAAAGGCTCAAGACGCAGGTGTGCCTGGGTCCACACCTTGACAGCACTGCATGAAATACCCTAAAAGTTGGTTAGTAAAAAAGAACTGGAGTCATTCAAGTTTAAAATGCAAAGGCATTAGCTTTAAAGCACAAGTGATTACTGTTAATAAATTGGAACATTAGAACAATATAGTTAGAATTAGTACTTAATTTTTTGGAAGTTCCTTCAGAAAATGTTCGCTAATCTTACATGGTAGGTGTTTCTAATTGAACACCATTGGGAATGTTGATCATGTTATAGGGAATGTTTCATTTTTCTAAATTTTTTCTTTTTTCTTGTTTGAATTTAGACATTAAAGGAATTTATTTCTGTTGCTGAAACGGAGGTGGTGTCGTTAACAAATCTATATTCTATGGTGGTAATTTTCTAACTGTCAGCATCCTCATTGATAAATCATCTATTGTTGTCCAACTCTTTTGATTATATTCAATCATTTAGATTTCTTTTCCCAATTTCTGGTGGACAGGGTAGAAATGCAGATGCACTTGCACTCTATTTTGGTGAGGATCCTGCCCGATGCCCGTTTGAGCAAGGTAGATTCTAGAGTAATACCTTCCATACCTATTGTGCCCTTTTTGTCTCTGGCTCTTCCTTTTTCTTAAAGCATTCATATCTGACACAATTGTCTAGCACAGATCCTGTCATGGGTCTGGAGATTGACACTCCAATTTCATGAAATAACTTCAAAAAAAGAAAAAGAAAAGAGCATACCGTGTTGAACATATACTTGTATTGACACTCACACCCAAATCCAACTAACATAGATTATGCCTTAAATACAATGTCATTATTAAGAATGTCACCCATTTCCTTTTTCTTCAGCCTTCAGCCCACAATCAACCCTCTTTTTCCTTTTCCTTTCCCAAATCAAATGGAAATAAGGATTATCAGTCTCCATACGGCTAATGTGCCATAGTTTCTGGAAGTTGAACTGTAATAAATAAAACAAGGCAAATAACCAAATATGAAAACTTGGAAAGGGCTAAAAGACAATTTAAAGTAGTTATCCAGTTATTTAAAAAAAATTCGAGAATGGGGGTTTCTAAACATTTTTATTTATTTCATCTCTTTGATCATACATAAAATGTAGTTGTAAATAGAAACTTATTATGAAACAAAATGAGCCATAAGGTTTTTCGATGTTCTAAGGCTTTAGTTGTTTTTCATCGCGTGCTTGATTTTTTGCTATAAAGCACACCAGCAGATGGTAAAAGGTAATATGCCTTTTTTTTATACCAACTTTTAAATCTTTTTAATTTTATTTTTATATTTCAATACTTATGTTTTGCTTTTGATTGCCAAAAGATTATAGTGAATGGTAAAAGTGACGACCAAGAACCTTATTTTATCTTACTTAGGATTCTGTTAAATATTTCATGTATTGAAATGTAAATCTCTATCCTAGCTAGGGTACTGTTTGTCTTCTAGATCAACATGTTCTCCACAGTATACTATTACTAGTTTTTTATGATGGTTTGCTATTTTGCTCCGACTATTTTTCTTGAAGTACCCATGCCTAACTTACATGCTAGATATGGGCTTGGGGATATGATGCTCCAAAGACTTTCCAAATACATAAAATCTTAAAAAGATAGCACATACCTATATTGATGCTCACACCTGAGTATGGGTAATATAAGTTATTTGAAGAAACGATCAAATCTGATGCTGTATACTTATTTTTTATGATTATTTGAAGTTGAATTGGTCAAATCTGACACTGTATTGGTCAATGCAGTTACTGCAACCCTTTTAAATTTTGTGCGGCTGTTTCGGAAAGCACATGAAGAGAATGTTAAACAGGCTGAACTGGACAAGAAGAAAGCCGAGAAGGAGGCTGAAATGGAGAAAGCCAAGGAAGCCAACCTTAAAAAGAAGAGTGCAAAGTAGTGAAAATCAGTTTCTGCATTCCTACAAGGTAATATGCTCCTTCCAATCAGCAGAAACCTGTGCAGACGAGTATGAGTGAAATGAGAGGAACAGCTGCTTTGGAGGACTTTAGAGGTGCCTCCTATTTTGTGCCTTGGGAGACGTTGTGAATGAGGCTTTTTAGGGCCTTCAATTATGCATAAGGCTTCAGGAGACATTTTCTATGGGAAGATATTCAGATCCGGTTGCCATGGATAATTCCATGAATGTTCCAAAGTAGATGTCAGATGGAGCAGAGAGCGGGTTATGATCACAACTGAGTAACAGATAATCCGAATATGCAGAGTTATCAAGGTAACTGCTACGAGCCTTGTAGCATTATTTTGAGTATGAAATTTGTAGACTGGGTGGACCTTCTACGATTTCATTTCAGCTTCCACCATTCACCTGGCATATTTGATTCAGCCTGTGGAATCGTAAGAGCTGGTAAGTCCCACTGTACCATGAAAACATGTAGTGTACAAAGTTCTAACCATCCACTTACTGTAGAATTCAATTCTTTATCTTGTATTCTTGTAACATAATCTTTTTTTTTTTCTTTTTCCTGAAAAAAGCCCACCGGAGAAAGAGGTTGTATAGGAGGTTAGGTTTTAGAGAAGGGAAATCTACAAGAGGGGCTTTCTTATTGTAACTGTAAAATAGCACCCAGACTATATAGCCTACTGATTTGTAAAACCTCTTTTGTTTCTTTCATTTCATGGGATATGATTTGATTTGATTTGATTTGATTTGATTCCTCCATCAAGAAGTAATTCATGGTTTCTCCTTGTATTTAAACTATTTCAAAGGATTTTTCTGTATAGTTGGTGTAATTGACCCAAGTTGTTGTAAGAAGTTTGAGTTCCAATGCCCGATGTTGAGTAGATTGGTTTCATCTCTACCTCTCATTTACAAAGACAGTGTGATTTACTGCTTTACGCCGTGGTTGAACGTGTACAGTGTTGGATTCAGATTCACCCAACATTTATTCATATGTATATATAATCATTTTTGTAACACTCAAATCCCATATTGGATCTCACAAAGAAAAGCCCCATATTGCAAATTCGTAAGAATCCTTTATGATGTATCCACAAACTTAAAATCATGCTAGAAACCATTTTTAACGATGTATTGGGTTACAAGAGCTATGAATCTCAAACCGCAATCCTTCTTACACTTTGCTTGCTGACTTCCTTTAGAAATAGCTTAGAGTTGAATATAAATTGATAATTACTCACATCAAAGATGGAATTAGGATAAAACATTGGTTAAAATATTTTTCAATTTGTATTCCATACTTTTATTTTCAAATATTTAGACACACTATTTTTCAATTTTCAATTTTTTTCTTCCAATTGTTAACTTTAACTAAAATTTTCTGCCAAGTTCACTAGTGACATTTTAATAAAAAAAAATACCCACTTTACAGTCATTGTAATAAATTTGAATTTAACATAAAATTTTAGTTCAAGTTAACAATTAGGTCTAAACTTTGAAATCTAAAAATGAAATTTAAAAAATGGAGAAATTAGATTCCAATGATACAAAGACTAAAAGAATTTAGAGCATATTTTAATCTAAAATATTGGAGGCTAAATATAAATTGAAATTATAATTTATTGAAGTTTTGTCTTTCACGTTATGAGAAGAATTTAAAAATTAACTATTTTTCTAACATGGATCTTAAGCTATTTGTTTTTTTTTTTCCGAGAAAACTTTAAATCTTATTATGTGGACTTGCTAATGAAGTCTTGACACTATTGACAAAGGTTAAGACCCAAAGTATATTCAAATTTGAGTTTTACCGTATCCAATTATATAAGTTTTAGTTGAAATCATTACCAACTTATTATTTTCCTTTGTCAAAAAAGTAGGTAATGGTTTAATCCATGTTTAAAAGTTTATGAAAACAAAGAAGTTAGGTTAATCTATGTCTAAATTTTAAATTTATATTATTTAGTAATTACTTAAATTTTAAGGAGAAAAATTAGGAGGCCAAGGCCACCCCACCATACTTATTGTTCTGTCCTTACCTCCCATATAGAATTTGAATCTAGTGTTGGAAACCCCCTCCTATTTTTGAACTACAACTTAAAATATAATTTAGAGTTCTAATCCAGCTTTCAAAAATCCCACAAAATACTCAACCAATTAATTCCTAGAAAATTCGTATTGTAAATTTAAAATATGAATATAATATCGAAATAAATAAAAACAAACAAAAAAAAAAAATTTATCTGTTGCTCTCATCTGTGGGTTCCTCTTTGTTGTGATGTTGGGATCTCTCTTGCTTTACAGAACACAAATAATTGACTAAAAATAAAATTCATGAATTTTCCATTTATCCATTATCACATAATTTCAACCCAAAGTTTAACCAAGTTGATATTTTTCCTGACATTTCATATTTCCCTCATATTATAATATGGAATTTCCCCTTCATTTTTTTCCCAGTAAAGTAGTTTTGTTCAGGGAATAACATACATGAAAATCTGTTCCCAAATTCCAATATAAACATTATCAGAATTTTATAAAGGAAAAAGGAAAAGAAAAAAGAAAAAAGAAAAAAAGAATTCCTCTTCTGTTTCTTGATTCTTGAACCTATATCCCATATATTTTGATCACTTATCCCTCAGAAATCGCCTGGTTTTCTCAGAAAATGAATCTTGAAATTACAGTATGAAATGAATTTACATATGCAGAAATTCAAGACCATACAATTTGATGGCTGCTTTTTTTTTTTTTTTTCTATGGAAGATATTCAATATTCGTCAACTTCACATAAGCATTTCCATCTTTCTCTGCTACAATTTCAATCCTGTAACAATCCCTTCCTTCCTCATCCATCAAACAACCTGTTTTGCAGCTTTTGAAGAGCATGGAACTCACAACAGTATCAAGAACAACGAAATTGGAGTATAAGTAAGCAATTAAGACCACTTCTAAAGCAATTGAGAAACTGTTGAAATCACCACTATGATAGGCTCTCACAACGCGGTAATGGAAGAGAGCTTCAATGGCTGCCAACGCCAGATTCCAAGGCACTGCCAATGCTAAAGCAGTTGAAGCCCTTCCCTTTATTAAAACACAAGCTCTTAAAATTGCTGAATACCCACCTGATTTCTCCATCCCTGAAGAAACCAAAGCTAAGTTACAAATTATAAGTGCATTGGCAATAATTACGGAATAAAGAACAGCACCAGCAGCTGACATGAAGATGAGCCAATTGGGAGACGATGAGAATCCAAACCCATTAAACAAATGGAACCCAAAGAACAAAAGGCAGAAAGCTGTTGAATTTGCAGATAAAAGCACGAAGAAATTGCATATGAAAGTGGATAAGAGAGGCTTGTAAAGGGATAAAACCGAAGATAATGAAGGTGGGGAGGTTGGGGTATGGTGGTGGTTGACGAGGTGAATGATGGAAGCTTTGGCTACGAGGAAGAAAGAAAGGGTGAAAGGAAGAGCAAAGATTGATGAAGAAATGGTCTGGGAAATCTTGAAACTGAGAACCCTGAAGAAGTCCGAGGAGGGAGGAAACTCGGCCGCCATGAAAATGGCTTTGAGATGATTGTGGATTGATGGTAACAGAGGAGAAGAGGGGACAAAGAACTGCGAAACAAGAACCGAAAGGGAGTATGGCAAAGCAAGGATTGCAGCAGTTGCAGTGAAGTAGTGATAGTATTGAAGGAAAGTGTAGATAGATCTTCTAATGAGGAAGGTGGTTGATTTCTCCATCGGAGATGATGAACCGCTATTCCCTTCCACGGCTGATTTTAAGATATTAAAAAAAAAAAAAAAAACAAAACTCAGAGAAGCATGGAAGCTTGTGTTTGAACCAAAGGGACTTCTCTTGTATATCATAAACTATGCAAATGCAAGCAATGCCCTTGATGTCTCCCCACCTTTTTAACTTCTCTTCAATTTCTTTTTTTTTTTTTAAATTAATTAATTTATGGGGGGTATATTGGAAATGAATGGGATTGGCCAACTATAAGCTAACGAATTTGCAGAGGTAAACCTCTTTGGGGGGATTGTTTATAACCATGAAAGACTGTATTTTTCTTAGGGTTTTCCATTTTTTCCAATCTACAAATCACCCATATTAGGTGGCCAATATAAGAACTCAATTTAATTATTCACACTTTTGTTTGGGTAAATTATCTCTTCACTTTTTATTTGGATAAAATTATTTATAATTTCCTATACTTACGGGTCATTTCTGAAATTATTAAATTATATTTTTATGAAGACATTTTTATTTTTTTCGTAATAAATTAAAAATAATGAGATTTGAATCATTTAATTTTATTATTGCAATTGAAGTATCAATTGTTTTTTTTATATGTTTTTTAATAAATATATTCATTTCACCACCTGTTATAAATATGATATTTTTAAAAAATAGTTACAAATTCTACTTTCTTTCAATTGCAAAGAGTTGGTTTGCCTTTAAATATATTATGTATTAATGCTAGTTTTACTTTTCTTATTACTTACGCATCCTCAAATCAATATTATAAATTTTATATTTCTACCATTTTCAACATTATTTAGAAAAAAGATTTAAAGTAAAGGTAACCCCCAATATATATATATATATAAAATCATTTGCTAATAATTTACAACACCTTATAATATCTGACAAAACATTATTAATTACACTAAAAAATAACTAAAATATGATTGGAAAAATAATATAAAAATGACAATAATATGTTATGGTAAGATAGATTATACTTTTAAAGAAAGAATTCAAATTCGAATCATTGTTAAACAGAGAACAGTCGCAAATCCTAAACATGAATCATAAAATAGATATAAAAAAAAATCAATTAAAAATAAAATAGCACCATGAATAAATTGGTAGATGTATAGTTTAGTTTGCTATAGTGCTCTTGTATATATATTGAGTAGGGCCAAGTGTCTTAGTTATGTTTCACATGATAAAAAGATTGATTCTTTGCTTTCAAGAAAATAAATAATAATAACTCCACAAAAGAAAAAAAATGAAATCTTAAGCCCCAAGATGACTTTAATCTTTTTTTATTTTATTTTATTTTATATATGTACGTATTCAGTGCCAAACATTTTCCTACTTCAGATAATATCTCAATCACAAACCTTTTCTTATAAATTAATTTAATAATAGTGATAAGAAAATGCCCATTTATATTGAAATTAAACATAATCATTAAATTAATGCAAAATTACAATGAAAACTAAACCTAAACAAACCAAGGGAAGCAAGGTTACGGTAGGTTTGGAATGACTTGGCAATGGTCCATGAGATAAAAGGTATTATGAAGTTGGTGGGTAGTGGTTTTGACCTTCTTTTCTTACAATAATATATTAATAATACCAGAAAATATTTAGTACATTAATAGTAGAATTTTTAGACTTTACAAATAAGACTTGGGGTTAATGAATGTTCTATAAATATAAAATAAAATATTTTAAAAAATGTACATGACAATTTTTTAAAGTTATTTATTGAATAAAAAAATATACAACTTGTGTACTAAATACTAATCTTAATGATATTTGTGTATAATATTTGGTACATTGTCAGTAGAAATTTTAAACTTCACAAGTAGGATCAGGGCTCAACAAGTGTTTTAGAAATATATGGCTATTTTTTTTAAAAACTGTTTGTGAAATAAAAAAAAAACCGCAATCAACTTCGAAAGTATTAATTTTAATTTAATTAAATTTTGTAGATGTAAATATACTCCAATACTTTAAATATATATTGCAAAAATTGGATTTGTTTAACTTTAGAAGTTAGTTGTTTAAGTGAGTTTCTAACTAAAAAAGTTTGTGACATAATAATTAATTAATTGAATTAACTATATTTTTGGTAGACAAAGACGAATTTGGATGTTTTTCCCTCACCATATTAGTTAATTAATGAAATTAATTAAGAGTTGGGCTGAATCATATTGGGTATTTTTTTAAAATTCCAGCAGATTTCATCTTATTCAAATTGATGTTTATTAATTAAAAATATATAAACATTAATACGAAATTAAAATATTGTCTAAAGAAATAAAAAAAATATATTATTTTTATAATGTTTTGGGCTTCCAAATTAATCCAGACATAATCGAATCTGATCAGCAGTAAGCAAACTAAAAAAAAACAAAAATTGGATTGCGACTGATTTTTACTTCAGATTAATTTTCACAAACAAAAATGTATTCCTCGAGCAGTTCAACTACCTTACTACAATAAAACCTCTTTTTAAAAGCAAAAAAAAAAAAACTAATTTATTTATTAATGTATGAAATTAATATTTGGTTGGATTTAGACCCTCAAAAGCTTTTTTTTTTAATATATGGATGTTTGAATTTCATAAAAAAAACTAAATCAAAGTATTTTGATTTGTAAGGTAAAATAAAATTATCTAATTCTTTTTAATTCCGATATTAAATAAATTAATCTCTTTCAATAAATATTAAAGAATGTGAATATGATTTGCAAGTGGAAAAAAAGTGTACGTTTAAATAATTAAATTGTGTATTTAAATCTGAATATATTTATTTATTTATGATTCGTATTCAAGAAGCAAATTGGATTAATTAATAAAAGTGTGGAGGTCAACCCAGTATAAAATTTTAGTTCATTCAATAAAAAAAAGAGGCTTTGTTAAGTTTATTTCATTATTTTTTATTCAAAAAAGTTTTGTAAGTGATGATGTTTGAAATTTGAAGATATTAATTAGGATTTTGAGTTTTGACCAAAGAAAGAAAAGGGAAAATCGTGGATTTTAATAATTATTTTTTAAACAAATATATATATAGTTACGAGTCCACATAATGAGGCTTTGAAGTGGTTTATTGGCATTATTATTGAACTTGAACAACAATCATTTAAATTTTATTTCTACCTATTTTTGTTGCTTTAACTAACAACAAGTGCACCTCATTTCATTGTCTTTAATATATTCCTTTTTTTTTTCTCAAAATTCACTTGTTGCAATAAAATTTAGATATAAAAAATTTCAATTTGTTTAATAAGGTTTATAAAAAAAACCAGTTAAATTTGTTTTTTATTATTAAATTTTAGCTCGATTGGTATAAGTATTATTGTCAATGTAGAAAAATATGGGTTCGAGTGCATTGAAATGCATATCATTCTATTTATGGGTTGGAAAGGGGTTATGAGTAGTTATAATCATATAGAAAAAAGAAATAATATAATCAAAATTTATAATGAGATCGTTTTAAAAATTATTTATTTATTATTTTAGAAAACATTTTGTGTTTCATACATTTTTTATTTTGGAAAAAGAAAAACCTTTCAATTGTTTTAAATATAATACATTTTTTATTTTGGAAAAAGAAAAACCTTTCAATTGTTTGTAAAATATATTTAATGGAAATTGATTAGATTAGTTAGAACATAGTGATCAATGGATTAAGTGTATGGCCCAAAGGACAGATAATAATCTCTAAAAGATAACCTTTTTTTTTGTTCTTTTAGTTATTTAACAACTCTAAAATAAAGCAAGAATCATGTGCAATAATGTGATTGTAGATAATGGATATTAGGAAACATACAAAAAAAAAAACCCCAAAATTCAATAATTAATTTATCAAAATAATATTGAATCAAGTTGTTCAAACTTGACATATCCCTTCATTTCCATATAAATTATATATATCCTCATACTTGTGATTTGGTAGTCCATAATTATGGGTTTTTATTAAAAGAAGAATTTAGGCAAGGAATTGATGTTTTACTTGAAATGGAAATT
Source organism: Gossypium hirsutum (assembly GCF_007990345.1). NCBI lineage: Eukaryota > Viridiplantae > Streptophyta > Magnoliopsida > Malvales > Malvaceae > Gossypium > Gossypium hirsutum. Next base: position 98,474,821 of record NC_053435.1, on the reverse strand, counting down.
ATTAACAAAATTTCAAGTTTGGAATCCTGAGAGACGAGTAGGCTTCAATTTTAATTTTTTTTTAATTAGACAATATATTTAAGATAAATTTATTATTGCTGAGGATAAAAAGAGATGGAAGACGGAGGATGATAGTTCACATGCTGGTGAAGTGTAGAGAGCCGCATAGAAGAAGACAAGAGTATGAAACATAGGAGCCTAGGCAAACAATTCTTCAAAGCCAATTACAAAACATGCATGTAAAGCTGAAATTACCGTGGGTTAAAATTAATACATTATATATTATGCAGTAATTATTTATTTCATATTAATTTAATTAATTAAAAATAAAATACTTCTTTTATTTAATTATTTTAATTTAATTAGTGATAATATAATTTTTTGTTATTTATTTCATAGATGGCGATGAGATTGACATGGACCAGGTGAGATCCCATATGTGGTCCATGCATAGAAGGATCCAATATTTAATTCTTAGTGAGATAGATTAAAGGCACTTCATGTGCCATGTGTGTATAGAAAAGTTATAGTCGAAGACAGTTGTGACTAGGTGAGGTGAGGTAAGAGTGGTGAAACCCACTCTGACGAGATACTAATAACAATTGCCCCTAAGTTGAAGGGGAAGTTATAAAGTGGTCTACCTCGAGATTATTTGTCTTCTTGTTTATCGAGTATAAATGTGCTTAAGATACATGTTTAGTTAGGAGAAAGCACATTTTGTGTATATGGAAGCATTTAGTCCAAGACTACGTATATTCATCTTTTTTGTCCCTCTTAAATTTTTTAAAATTTCTCCCAAAAAGAATTTTTAAGCTCTTTTATAAAAGTGAAAAATTTCTCAAAATTTTTATTTTTTTATTTTTTAATAAATAAACATGTATCTATTTTGAAAAATCATTTATAAAGGTTAAAATGTACCCTTTTTTTTTTTTTCTATCTCAAGTTAAAATTCACAAATATTAGTGAGAACTATTTCTAACCCTTAAAAATTTCTTATCACACTTATAAAAGGTTTTCTTGTGATTTTGTCTTACTAAAGGATTTATATGTTCGAAATTCATTATCCAATTTAAGGACTATACCTAAATTACTCATAGTTTGTTCATATTAACATTTCACATATTCACGCAAGAAGCTATAAAAGCAAAAACAATTAAATTTTGATTCATTTCAACAATGAGTTTATACATGCTTTCACAAGTATAACATTTTCTAATAAACATGTCATTTTTCATAAGAATAAATTGATCTAATTCCAAAACTTGCTTGAATCTAACCAAAAGTAAACATCAATTTTTTCTAATCTTAAAAACATGTCAAACATCTTTAAGAATCAAACTTTTACCGAAAGTAAAATTTAATTTAATATCATTATAACCTATATATATATATCATAGCAGACATGTCTAAAGGCCCCAACAATTAATAATATTGTTTTCAGAAATCAGAACCATTGAAGATGTTCAAAAATAGCATACACTTGCTATATGTTCTAATTTCCCACATACATTTCACCCTCCATATCTTTTATCATTTGGTGCTTTCTTTTTTAGAGGTTTTCTGTTTTTTCTTTAAATAAATTTGACTCTGTTTATTTATTTAAATTTCCTAAGCATGTTGTCATTAGAAGAGACAAAATTTGCCTTTGAATTCACTATACAATTGAAGTCAAGTTAATTGTCTTGATTTCTGTGCTTTTCCCCTACTCACATATGCTTGATTAAAGATTCAATACATATACTTCTTTTTGTTTGTGGTATAAGACATTCCTAAATAGTTTGTAAGAGTTAAAAATAATTTGTCAATAATAGCAAACACTTCTTCCTTCACATCAATCATAATGTGTAAGCATCTATACAACATGGACTTGTTCTATTATTAACTTGTTTTCCATCATTCAAAAATCTAAATTAATGACTACAAATATATTTTTTGAATCGATTTTTGCTACAATGTAAAGGCGAAGCCAAAAATATTATAAAGGATAGAGATATAAATTCGTCCCGTCTTAATTTCATATTTTTCAAAGATTAGCTTGATACAATAGAAATAGAGTATAAAAAAAATATTATGATTGTTACTAATATTGCAATTTCTCTAATAAAATAAAATAAAATATTTAAAAATCATTACATATATAAAAATATTATAGGAATTAAAGTTGTATTACTAAAATTATCATTACAATATTAATTAAAAGAATTAAAATAAACATATAATTTTTTGTATTACAATAGAAAAAGATAAAAGTTGCGCGCATCAAAAAATATAATACAAAATTTGTATTATAAAATTTTAAAAATTAAATGCATTAAAAAAGTAAAATGTAAAATTTGTATTATAATGAGATTGTTAGGAAGTTAAATTGAAAACTTTGGGGCCAAAAGTAAATTATAATATTTTTAGATATTTAAATTGGAGGTTAAAATAAAATTTGACAAAGTTTTAAGGGGCCAAAATATAAATTATCACATTCTTAGATAGATAATGTAAGAGGTAAAATGAAAATTAACAAATTTAATAGTGCCAACCCCTCTAGTTTCGTTCCTAGTGCAATACATTAGTGATCATGATCATTGTTCTAACTTTTCACTTTCTTTTCATGCTATGATTTTTCTTCGTTAATAATAGTTTTAATATCTTTTCTTTCTTAGCATTCTTTTCCACCGTAATGGTTGAGACATTTAAAAGAGTTGATTAAAGAAAATTCTTTTACTTCAAATTCATACAATTTACACCATAAAAGCAGAAGGAACGGTTTAGATCATAAGCTTGAGTAGCTTCTGGTAAAGCTTTCAAGAATATTCTACATCTTAAATTGTTGAAAAATGTTACACTATTATTCTTTCTTATAAAGAGTATAAAATTAATTTATTGTTGTCGGATTATCTCAACTTTGATAATTAAAATAGGACGATAAATCAAATCGTGCTTTTGAGACGAATAACTGATGCAAAAAAAAATTATTATTATATGCTCTCTCAAAATACACTAAATCGAATCATCTATTGTACACATTACTAAATTCCACCAAAATTGAAATATTTAATAATAATATTATTATATACTTAAAAAAAATTCCAAATTTATATATCATATTAATACAGAAATTAAGAGATGAAATCAAAATGATGGGTCGAAATATGGAAGTGAAAATGAAAGCAGCCTGCATCTCAATAATTGATTCATTTTTGTTTGGATTTAAGCAATAATAAAAAATAATTAGGGCATTGAAAAGTGGAGGTTAAGTTGTTGACAAATTCGCAATACTCATACTTTGAGTGCCTTTCAACTGTCTCACTTTTTTTTTTTTTTTATCATTATTCTGGGGAATTTCTTTTTAATTTTCTAAACCAAACCATTCAAATGGAATGGGTGAAGCATCCACAATTAGTTTGGTCGTTAGCACACTCCATGCTTCATTGGGAAATTATATAAGTGTTGCCTAATGGTTTAAAAATTAAAACTTTTTTTAAATTAAAAATAATGTTAATGAATAAATGGTGTAATAAAAAAATATAATTGTAATATCAATGATTATTTTTTCAATTCATATGGATTTTTTTAATAAATATTTATGATTTCAAAGTTGATTTTTTATACCTTTTAAATATATAATTATATTAAGTGTTAATTAATTTATATCATATTTAAAATATTATAAATTTTGTCACATATGTTAATAATCTTATTATATAAATTCTAATATGTTGAACCTTTTCCATGTTTTTTTTAATTATTATTTTATGTTATATTTTAATTTTTGGGTAAATTATATTTGTAAGTAGTTATTTTTGGTCATTGAACTATAAAAAGTTGCAAAATGATTACTCAAGTATTCAATTTTTGTTCTTTTTTTAGTCACCAATCATTAAGTGGATAATGGAAAGATGATGTGCCAACTTTCAAAATTGACATAATAACAACTTTAACTTTAAATATTTATACACGGTTTTAATTTAAGCTTGATTCTAAAAAAATTAACTCTCATTGTTTACACATTATGTAATTTGATCTTCTTATTTTTTTTAATTTTGCTTCTTTTTTTTGTGACCCTTGTACTTAAAAAGCTAAAAACAAATTTATCAACTCAATTTGATTAAAAAACATATACTAAAAATAGAAAGACTTGAAAATTCAAGTAATAATTTTATCGTTTCTCAATCTTTTAAAATTAACCCTAAATATTACAAGTAAAACCAAAATTAAAAAGAAAAAGAGAGAAATCAAGTTAATAACATATTTATAAATTTTGATGCAATAGTTTACTTTTATTTATTTATTTTTAATGTGATAATTGCAATGGATTGGATGTTTTCGTACGGATTTTTACCCAAATAATTGAAGTGAAACTTGAGTAATAATAAGTTGGATAAGAAAGATACAAAACCTTATTGGATACCATTCAGCTGTCTTGTCCAACCTTAATTATTTCATCACTCATAAATTAATTTATGTACATAATTATGCTAAGATTCTAAGTTGTCTTAACATTAGATCTCTTAATAAACCAACTTCTGTCAATGTTTCTCTTTTGCTTTTAAATATATAATTTTACAACATTAAGAGTAACCAAAAATGAATCATTTTCAAATTCTTAATTTATTATCTTAAAGGATAAAAGGAAATTAATAGGAGTAAATAGTATTTCTAGACCGATTTAGTAGACCCATTTTTGGTGATCTAAGTCCTGTATCCCATGCAAAAATAAGCATCAAGTATATAAAGGCAAGACTGACTGATTTTATTAGTAAAAATAAAAACACAATACAAACTTCACCCTTTTTTTTTTCAACAAAAATACATCCCTCTTACAACATTCATTTTGTACAATTTCCAAGGCTCTACTAACAATGGTTACATATTTTACAAGATGGCAAGGTTAAAAAAGTTGTATTCTAACAACAAGCCAAAAATAATAACAACAAAAATAAAAATAAAGGACAAAAATAAATAATACAACAAAACAGCCAACAGAAAATGCAAGTCACCAATCACCCAGCAGCAGTAACATCCTCAGCTAAATCCCTATTATTACATCATAATTCAAACTACTTTTTCTAAAGTCATCATCATCATCATCAAAGTGTTAATCAACTAAAACATAATTCCAAATTAAAAGCTATAACTACTTAAAACCATGGTTCCACTGCTACATTAATCCAGCCAAAAAAAAAAAAAAAAAAGGAAACACCACCTCCTGTCTCTCTCAAATTTCAAGCCTGTGATCTTCATCTTCATCTCCACCATACCCGTACTTCTGCTCAACAACATCAAATATCAACAATATTGAATTGAATACCTTCCAGCTATAAGATCAAACAATTCGGCCAACATTTGTAATTAGAAACCATGTTAAACTTGAGAAATGTACAATAGATGGAAGCAATAATGAATGATTTGCTTTATAACTAAATCTCTAAACACAAGGGAAACAAACTGCAAAAATTCAGGAAGATAACTTTTACCATTTTACAGCCACGAAATTCATTATCAGGAATTAACTGCGTATAAAAACAAGGAAACAACCAATCATATCCTAATTTATGTTAGGAACACTAAGCACATACATTTATTCTTTTTATAGTATTGTGGACACAAACGTAAACCAAGGGACCTAAAACATTGAGTGCGCTTGGTAGGAAAGAAAATAAGAAAGATAGACTACTTTCCTTCTTAATGCATAAAAAAAATAGACTACTTTCCTTCTTAATGCATAAAAAAACAAATCATTTCAATACGAGGATAGAAAATGAAAAAGAGATATATGTTAGTTTAAAATTATGCATTCTCAAAAGTTTCATTTTTTTCCCTCTCATGCTTCAACTTGGTAAAGGAAATTACTTTTTTCCTTTCAATTTTTCCACCTTTCCTACCAAGTACCGAGCACACCAGTGGGAAGGAATTTTTTTTTCTATATTTCTACTCCTCCAATTCATCTTTCAATTTTCTTTTCCCTCTACCCAAAAAAGCCTTAAGTCGGGATTAAGTCAAAACTAGCATGTACCATGTATAGCAGAAAAGCGAATATAGACGTCATTACACAAATATTAGTTTAATCTATGATTTAGACACAAGAATATCAGTTGAGAAATTTGTGTACTGTATGCACATGAAAACAAGTATTACAAAATCCCATTCATTCAGATAAGAAATTCAAGGATATGTTCGTGGATGGTAAGATACTCAGATAATACAATAAGAAAACTATAGTCAAGGAACTTACTTCTTTCATACAAAATTGATGCCATACTCCAAGGTAAGAGAAGCACCCAACGAATTCAGGCATTGAACTCAGAATGGCTATGAATTGATGACCACATACCACCAGTTAAGAGAGACAGCAAAAGTGAACAATGAACCCAATGTTTCTGCTGTTATGGATCTTTTCTTTTTTCTTTTTGAATTTTCTACCAGAAAGTTCCTGATATAAGAAATCTCAGATAAGTCACTCTGAGGTAAGCCGTGGCCTCTTCCCATAATCAGCATCTCTAGATCTTGAGCGATGCTCATCTTCTTGTGACAATCGGGACTTGCTGTGAGTCCGTGATGACCGTCCCCTGTCCCAATCATCATCATGCTCTGGCTCACGGTCCCTGTACCTACGATGATCTGCATATCTGTCTCTGTCTTCCCTATATCGATCCCTATCCCTATCTCGATCATGCTCCCTATCACGATCACGGTCACGATCTCTAGAGCGCTCTCTATCACGTTCTCGACCAATGTCTCTATCATCTCGGTGCCTTCTTTCTGGCCAATCATGACCATGGCCCATGTCCTTCTCCCTAGGTATGTCCCTATCATATCCTGGTTCCCTATCATCACGGTACCTTCTTTCAGATGAACCAGACCACTCCCTTTCAGAAGCTCTATCTTTTTCTTTAGATGGGTTTTGCCAACCTCCTCTCTCATGACTAACCTCACCATATTGATGGTCGGATGCAGCTTCCTCCCCATAACTTGACTCTCCAGCTCTCCCACCACCATGCTCATCACCACCCCATCCTCCCATGCTAGGATCCGCCCACATTCCCATATTAGGTCCATCTACACCACTCGAGGGCATCATCCCCATACCATTCATAGGCATACCTCTTCCAAAAAATGCAGGGTTAACATGAGGAGCCACTCCAGGCAAACCAACTCCTCCAACGGGAGGAAATGAAGGTAAAATCCCTGAAAATGGTGGCGTTGGAGCACCAGGAAAACCTCCATAACTGCCCATTCTTCCCATGGGTCCACCAAAAGCAGGATCAAAACCTTGACCCATCATCGACTGTGGGTGCATGAGAGGAGGTGTTGCACCCATGCCCTGCCCAAATCCATTTCCACCATTTCCCATGATACCTCTACCACCCATTCCACCCCTATTCCTCATAGGACCAACTGGCACTCTATTTCCCATCCCCTGAGTATTTCCTCTCCCCCAATTCCCTCTCCCATAACCTCTATTATTATCCCCACCTTGATAATTCCCACCAGTTTGAATATTAGCAGCACCAGTCTTACCTCCAGCATCATTGGGGCCCCTCCTGGCTTGCGAAAGAGCAGACTGTGCCATCTGCTGATTCCTATTTAACTGAGCCTCTCCCATTTTCTTAACCGTAAACGGCGATGCAAAGGCAACAACACAAGGCCTTCCATTAAACATATGCCCATTCATTCCCTCCTTACAAGCTGTTGCTGCTGCTGGATCATAAAACTCAACCTGACAATACCCTTTTGACTTCCCACTAGCTTTCTCATCGAAAAACTTCACTTCCTTCACAGGTCCATACTTGCACAACTCAGACTCCAGTTCAGCATCTGTTGTCCACCAATGCAAATCTCCAACAAACAATATTGTCCCACCACCTGCACCACCACTTGCACCAACTCCAGGGCCAACACCAACACCAGCACCAGCACCAGCACCAACACCAGAAACACCCACATTTGCGCCTCCATTCCCAACCATAGCACCGCCACCAATGCTGCCACCACCACCGCCACTGCCACCAGGGCCATTCACACTTGGACCTCCTACTCCTTGTCTGACCAAACCCTCATTCTCAACACTCCCTACATTCCCTACACCATGTCCCTGATGTCCCATACCACCTACACTACCTAAACTACTACTCTTATTCCCACTTTGCTCTGCAGCCACCTCATTCAATTTATTCGACCCCTGTGCTAATTCAACCCTAAGGCCACCTCCACCACCACCAAAACCCGCACTAGGTCCTTTGACATCACCACCACCAGCCCTAAACCCTTGACTCTCATAAGAAACCCTAGAATCCTCTCTTTCACCAACACCTGCAACCCCTGGAATTGAAACACCAGATTCTGGGGCGCACATTGGTGATCCACCAACTTTCCCACCATTATTATTATTTGAACTATTCTTAGTTTCCTCGTTTCTAAACCCTAAATCTTCGTTTCTTCTTAAAGATTGAAGAAACCCTTCACCAACATTAACATCATTGTAAAGGTCTTCATAATCATCGTCTTCTTCACCTAAAAAACTCTCGTCAGCAACGGCTGAGATTGCTTCGTTTCTATGAAACTGATCCATCCGATCCCCTCCCTTCCCTTCATCCATATTTTCCCCTCACAATTTCCAAAATCTAAAATTCCCTTTCAACTAATTTTAAAGCTTCGCGCTTTCCTGCCTCCTGGAAATTACAAAAAAGAACCCTACATTTAAAAAGATGAAAACTGAAATTAATTGAAACTAGAGAACAAATTCGAGGACTAAATGACCTTACCAGGGATTGAAGTGAGAGAAACGGGAGAGAAAGACGCCAACCCTAATCCTGAAAGCCGATGGTATTCTGCTTTTCCAGAAGCGGTGGAAAAGGAACGTGCGCCGCCGAGGAAGAGCGTAAACCACCAGAAAATCAATACTGAAGGTTCAACTCTAACTAAGAAATTAATGAATTTGATTACAGAGAAAAAGAATATAAACTCACCAGGAGACACAGAGAGGAAGATAGTGATTAATAAGAGCTAAAACCCACAGTAAATCCAAATCCAACAAGGAAAGGAAAACCCCCCAAACTTGCCGAAATCGAAACACACCTTTGTTTAAGGCCTTTCAGCAAGCAACAACAATACTGGATGTTTCTGGTGGTTCGCTGAGAAACGGCGTCGAAGATGATGAAATGAATCAAACAAAGGCTTTTAAATTTTCTTTCGTAAAAGCAAACGGGGCCTGTCCACCATATTATGGGCTTTTTCTAGGCCTAAGCCTAAACTGATAATTGCTGAAGACATCTGTTTGGGTCCTTCGCGGATATTTGACTCTCTAATTTAGTATCAACGTGATAGTTTACCTTTGCAATTAATTATTTAAAAAATTAAAAATATTTGTTATAATTTTTTTTGTTTTTTAATAATTATAATATTTTTAGTTTAACATGGTATTAAGAAAGGGGTAAACTACGTGCAACTATTACGAAGTTTACGGTTTGTTTACATAGCTTCAAAAAATTATTAAATAATTGTTAAATTATTTTTAAAAAGATATAAAATAATTATTAAATTATTTAAATTTTTTTTATTTAAATCATTAAACTATTAAATATTTAATATGTAACTGTAAAATCACTATTTATCATATATAATATAATATAATATAATATATATTATCACGTAATTTTTCAGTGTGTTTAAAAAAATTAACCTTTTTGAATGCTTTTTTTATTTTCTAATGAATTAAATTTAACCCATTTTTTATTAAAATACTAAAACGAACTTAAGATGTTCCTAGAAAAATCTAAAACATAATAATCTAAGTTAGGTTAATTTGTTAAAAGATAAAACAAGCACTAAAAAAGAGAGAGCGAAGAATTTAGCTTTTATTTGAGTATTTTGACAAAAATTTAACCTTAGACAATTTTTAAAAATAATGAAGATACATGATTAGAACCTAACAAATTTATTTATTTGCATAAAATATCTAATATATAAAAATAAAATTATTTTCGATTGAGTCTTAGTTTAATTAGTATCAGTATTGTTGTCAATATAAGAAGATGTATGTTTGAGGGCTGAGAAGTGATTATATGTAGTTTTAGATATTATATAAAAAATAAAAAATAAAAATTGTGATGCTCAACACATATGAAAGAAGTAAATAAAAAAAAGAAATTATTCAATTATTAGCAATATCTGTTCTATTTCTCTTTGTGAACTCTGCATGTAATATTACAGTATTACAGTTTAAATTGCAATTACATAAATTTACAATATCAATCTTTTTTTTATCAGTGCCCTGTGTCATTCTGAAGCTATAAATGAGAGAAATCAACTCATATCTATGAGTCAGATTTAGCATAAATAGTGCTAGTACATATCTGGAAACAATCTGAAATGGATCAATCACCCCTAATCTGAATGTATAACCAGTTTTTTGGCCACCAATCTGATGCCCGCATTCTGCTGATAATCATAAGTATCCAAGCTGAAGAATGCATCCACAAAGATCCCACCTCTGATTAAGTTACCAAGCTCTGCAGCATCAAATTTGCTGAATACGAGCTTTTGCACAGTACCGGAGCTATCCTTCTTATGAATCTCAGCAGCATAGCGAGCGATATTATCGTTCGCTACAGTCGGTATGCTGCCAGAAACAAATCAAAGAATCAATGAAATAATTACAAGATTCAAGTCCTTGTCTTAAAACTATCTGAAACATAACATTTAAAGTAGGGGAACTTACTGCAGTCTCACGGTCGGATTGTTGATGTAACGATAATTTCTACCCACGATAGGCTTCCACACGGAACTGCTTCTGCAATCTTCGAAAATTGTTTTGGCAGCATTGTCACAAGCATTCAGAATCTCGCATAAACTCGGAGAGGCATCGACTACGAAGCTCAAACGTGGCCAGCCACCTTGATTAAGAAACTTCCCATTGACTCCAAACCGCACTCTCAAACAAGGACAAAAGAGTTGCAGACCATCATTCTCGTGCAACAGTTTTATTCGTTGGGTGCCATGGTAATATGGGACCAGAGATGCATTAACAGAAGTAAGAGAAACTTCATCAAGTGCTAAGAACCCTGCATAACTACTGCTACCTTCAGCAATATCTATGTCCTGAGACTCTTGCTCAGTTTTTTCTTCCATGGTGACATCTGATTGAAGGGCCTCGGTTTTTATTTCGTTTCTGAGTAGACCCATGTTGAAAGGATCCGGTTGAACCGGATTAGACACATCAGCATTTGCCCCTCCTATATGATGAGTCAGAAGAGATATTCTAGGATGGTGTTCACTATTTCCTACACCTGCCGGAGATAGATTTGGAACATTTTCTGAAGTTGGACTTGAAGAAAGGGTGTGCATGTTTGGACTAGGCTGCTCGGGAGATGACTTGCCGTCATCACTACTCTGTGATATCGGGGAACCCTGTGGGTTCCCCGTGAGTATATCCGGGAGACTTGATTCCTGAAGATAAATATAAGGCTTTAGTAAAAAAATGTCTGATCTAACATTTCCCAGGTTGAGGCAAGTGAAATATGGTGCTTAAATTTTGTGATACCAAAGGCACATCGTTGAAAACAACAAAGTGTTACAACATTTGCCACTCAAAAACTAGTACCATACCAGGAACAAAACGGTTGCACAATACTTGACAACTTCGAGGTTCATGCGAACATCATCCAAGCTCCTGAAGGATCATATAGCAGGATGTTTATTTCAGTGAAACAAAAAATTCCCACTCTCATCCAAGGTGAAAAGAGTTTATATATTCATTAAAGACTTGCCTGTGTGACTGCACTCCAATCTCGAAATAATTGGCAAGAGTTGCCATCTGCATTAAGTACATCAAACAAAACTCCATATCAAGTGCCAAAACTTGCAATATGTTGGAATTAGAAAAAAAATATATATCAAACTGGTCGGACTTCCGATTGCCGGCTCAACTGGATAAATCTGGCAGTCTGATGTTTTCTTGATATTTTAATGTTTAAATGCTTCACACACTGATTATAAATTTATAACGACCATATATGTATGGATGATATGTATACATAAGGTTGACAAAAGATGGCTAAGGTTTTCATAAAAATAGAAAAAAGGCTCAAGTTTTTATAAGAAATAAAATACCTTCATATTACCGGCTCTCCTTCCGAATCTTTGAGTCAACAATGCCAATGAATCGATAATTCCCTTAGGCTCCGGCGGCGCCCTACCAATCTTCTCGAACGCCTCCCTTATTCTCACGCAATCAAACCTCACTATATTATGACCCGCCCAAACCCTTCCTGCAAAATTCATTTAAAAACTTCATATAATTAAAACCAGAAGAAAAACAAAAAAAGAAGGAAAATTAAGTGCGAGATGCGGACCATGGAGAAGGTCGTGAACTTTGTCGGCGATTTCAGAAAAGGAAGGTGCCGAAACGACGGCTTCTCGAGTGATACCGTTGCAGCGCACAGAGGCAGGGGAAACAAAAGAGAGGTCGTCGGGTCGGACCAGAGAGGAGTAGCTGTGGAGCTCAACGAGCCTCTTGGGGCAAACTAAAATGGCACCAAATTCGAGAATGGAGTAGCCTTGGCCGCGCCGCTGAGGGACGGTGGTCTCCAAATCGAAAAAACAGATTTCGGGTCGGTTATCGGACGTCGGCGTGGGAGCCATTTCGGAAGAGAAAACAAGTGTTTTGTTGTTTCTTCTTTTAGACTTGAAAGAATGGGGACAGAGAAATGAGATGATGAAGGCGCTAATTGAATGAATTAACGGACACTTTATAGGAAGGAAAAGGATTTTCCGCGTTACTTCGTCAGCTGGGCTTCCTTTTCGACTCCATTAATGTTTTATATATGACCATTCACCATCACATCACTATAATATCAAAATAGTTTTATCTTTTATATAATGCCATACCTCCAACTTTATAAAAAAATTAGTTTAATATTTTATTTTATTTTTTATTTTTTAATTATTAAATTTATATTTTTCATTAAATTATCTAATATAAATGAAAAATTAATAATTTAATTTTTTTAAAAAATTAATTATTAATGTAAAATTCACATTAGAGAAATAAATAAATTTAAAAGTTAAAAGGAACCGTAAAATGAAATGAAAGACTAAAATAAATTATTTTATAAAATTTGAGGATTAAATAAGTATTATGTTTTTTTTTATCAAGTACACATAAATAATAAAATAATAATATTGTTAACCAGCGTGGATCCGAAACTTAACGTGAATGCTATAATAAAATAAAAATGGGAAAAGAAAAAGGGCAGTGGAGTAGGTATCAATCATTCTTTGCAGAAACCTTCAACAACCATAACCGCAAGCCATTCCTGTTTCCACTAAGTGGTTTTCTTCTTCATACCTACACCTTTGCTTGCATGCCAACTTCATATCATTTAAGATTAAAAATAACAGCTGTTGTAACCTTACCTGCAAGCACCCAAAGAGAAGCAATCAGAGAATAAAAAGAAGGAAGCAAAAATAAAAATGAACAGTCAGAGGACGTATCTATGAAACTGATCCATCTAATCCCCTCCCTTTCCTTCAGCCATATTTTCCCCTCACAATTTCCAAAATCTAAAATTCCCTTTCAACTAATTTTAAAGCTTCGCGCTTTCCTGCCTCCTGGAAATTACAAAAAAGAAAAAAAAACCCTACATTTGACAAGATGAAAACTGAAATTAATTGAAACTAGAGAACGAATTCGAGGACTAAGTGACCTTACCAGGGGAATGAAGTGGACGCCAACCCTAATCTTGAAAGCCGATGGTATTCTGCTTTTCCAGAAGCGGTGGAAAAGGTGTAGTTGAATGATTAATATTTGGAGAAATAAAACAAAGAAAATGATAAAGAATATAATGGAGAAGAGAAATAAATTTTGTATGAAAAAATTCTTTCAAATAATCTTTTATTTCAAGCACACAAAGTTAATAATTCTTCATCACATACAACTCTTTATATAGGAGTTGTAAGTGACTATTCATCTATATCACTATATGCTAGGAGTTGTGACTATTCATGCATGTGTGTATCTTTTCATATTCAAGCCTCTTAACTTTTCATCTTCAAGTCTCTTCACTATTCATATTCAAGTTTTTTCACTTTTCATATTCAAGTCTCTTCACTCTTCTAACTTTTCATAATTTATTTGTGCAAGGTTAATTTAATTATGTGCCAACAATGCCTCCCTTAAATTAAACTTGCTTTGAACTCCCAACCTTTCAACATTTTTCTTGAAGACTTGTCCACTTAGAGGCTTTGTGAAGATATCAGCCATCTGATCTTCCGTTTTGCAATATTCAACTTGAACATCACCATTATTCACTAGTTCCCTCAAGAAGTGATATCGAATGCGAATGTGTTTTGTCCTTCTATGAAGAACTGGATCTTTTGTGACCGAAATAGTAGAACTATTGTCACAAAACAAAATTGTTGACTTGCTTTGCTTCTGCTTAAGACTTTCCAAAATTCCACGTAACCAAATCAATTGACATCCTGCATAAGATGCAGCGATATATTCAGCTTCTGTAGTCGAAAGCGCCACAATTGATTGTTTCTTTGAACTCCATGAAACTGCACCACTACCAAGGTGAAAAACATAACCAGAAGTGCTTCTGCTATCATCAATGCTTCCTGCTAAATCACTATCCGTATAACCAATGAGATCAACTAATGTATTAGCTTTATAGAAAATTCCATAATCAATGGTTCCCTTCACATATCTCAATATTCTCTTGGCAGCCTCCCAGTGATTGGAGTAAGGTTTCTCCATGAATCTACTTACCAAGCTAACAGCATACACGATATCAGGCCTTGTCGAAGTCAGATACATCAACTTCCCAACCAAACTTCTGAATATGGTGGAATTGACAAGCTTTCCTTCACCCTCTTTAGATAACTTCAGACCTGTAATGCATGGAGTAGAGACTGGATTCGCATTTTCCATCATGAATTTTTTTAGAACTTCCTTTGCGTAGCTCTCTTGTGAAATAAAAATTCCTTTCTCGGATTGATGAACTTCAATGCCAAGAAAATGATGAAGTTCTCCCAAATCTGTCATCTTAAATTCTGCCATCATTGAGTGCTGAAATTCTTTCAACATCTTCACATCATTTCCTGTGAAAATAAGATCATCAACGTAGAGACTTACAACCATGAATCTTCCTTGATAATTGCCTTTGATGTAGAGAGTGTGCTCATATGGAGATTTCTGGAATCCACACTTCTGAAAATAAGAATCGATGCGGCTGTACCATGCTCTGGGTGATTGCTTCAACCCGTACAAAGCTTTCTTCAACTTGTAAACTTTTTCTTCTTCTCCTTTTTTGACAAACCCTGGTGGTTGATCAACATAGACTTCTTCTTTGAGAACACCATTCAAAAACGCAGATTTTACGTCCATTTGGAACATTTTCCAATTGTTTTGGGCAGCAAGAGAAATAAGTAACCGAACTGTCTCAAGTCTTGAAACTGGAGCAAATACCTCTGTAAAATCTTCTCCTTCCTTTTGCTTGTATCCTTTTGCAATCAGTCTTGCCTTGTACTTGTTGATAGAGCCATTCGGATTCATCTTTGTCTTGTACACCCATTTGACTCTAATTGAATTCTTGTGCGGCGGTAAATCTGTGAGTTCCCATGTATCATTGTTTTCAATTGAGCAAATCTCTTCTTTCATGGCTTTCCTCCATATTTCTTCTTGATATGCATCATCAAAAGAAATTGGATCTTCTCCTGCAAAGAAGGCAAAGAATACAGCATCATTTTGCACAACTTCATCCGTTACATCATATAACTCTTGGATGCTTCTCGTTTTTCGGATCGGGCTGGATGAAGAAGAATTTGATGAAGAACTTGGGGAAGCAGGAGGATTTTCTACTTGAGCATCATTTTCAGCATTCTCAATTACTGCCTCTTCTTCTTCTTCAAGTTCAAAAGGAAAAATTGGCAAATTTTCCTTTTCAACTTCCATATCTTCAAACATGGAATTTTCATCAAACCGAACATCTCGGCTTATCACAATCTTCTTTGTCACCGGATTATACAACTTGTATGCCTTACTTCTTTCACTATAGCCAATGAAAATGCATTTCTCTGACTTGTCATCCAACTTGCTTCTCATTGCATCTGGAATATGAGAGTAGGCAACACTCCCAAATACTCTAAGATGACTAACACTAGGCTTTATACCATACCACGTCTCATGTGGTGTGCAATTCTCTAAGCTTCTTGTCGGTGATCTGTTTATAAGATAAACTGCACAAGAAACAGCTTCAGCCCAAAATCTTCTTGATAACCTCTTCTTCTTAAGAAGACATCTAGCCATTTCCATAATTGTTCTGTTCTTTCTTTCATACATACCATTTTGCTGAGGTGTATGGCGGACTGTCATTTCATGCCGGATGCCACTATCTCGGCAATATTTCTCAAATTCTTTTGAAAAATATTCACCTCCACGATCTGTACGCAAGGTGTTAATTCTCAACCCAGTAAAGTTCTCCACTTCTGCCTTGAAATCTTTGAATCTCTGAAAAGCCTCTGATTTTTCTTTGACACAATACACCCATAACTTTCTTGAGTAATCATCAATGAAAGAGATAAAGTAACGATTACCTCCTAAAGATGAAACTGTCATTGGACCACAAAGATCTGAGTGAATAAGTTGCAATGGTCTTCTTGCTTTCCACGAGGATTGAGAAGGAAAAGCAATTTTATGTTGCTTTCTAAGTTGACATGCTTCACAAACATCATCAAGCCGATCGATTTTTGGTAAACCTCTAACCATCATCTTCCTTGAAAGCATCTCCAAATTTCCATAGTTTAAATGTCCATATCTATCATGCCATAACTTTGAAATTCCTTTATGAGCACCAATAAAATAAGACATATTCTGATTTTGAAGGGTAAGAGAGAAAAGATTATTTGATGCCACTCCAACTCTAGCAACAACCTGATTTTTCTTTGATAAATAGCAAGCCATGTCTCGGAAATGAATATCATACCCCTTCTTCAAGAGATGCCCAACGCTAAGCAGATTATTTTTAAGACCAGGAACAAAATAAACTTCAGACATTTTCTCTACCCTTCCTTGCTTTGTTTTGAACTCCAACTCACCAACACCGCTAACTTTTTAAGCTTTGCCATCTCCTACTTTTACTTCTCCACAATAAGATTCAAAGAACTTCGAAAATAAATTTTTGTTACCTGTCATATGCTTGCTAGCACCACTGTCTATGTACCAGACATCATCAATCTCTCCACCATGAGATACGAGCAACAAAGTTTCTTGCTTTTGCTCTTGATTATTTTGTACTATATTAGCTTCATTTTTCTCTTCTTTTTTGTACCAGCATTCACTTGCCAAATGACCAGGTTTGCGACAATTATAACATTCAAAATAGCCACGACCTCTTCCTCTTTGATTTCCACGTCCACGTCCTCTTTGTGATCCTCTAAAATTTTGACTTTGGTTGGCTTCTTTCCATCCATTCTCCATGCTTACATCTTCACCTCTTTCACGAGCATTTGAGCCTCTTCCTTTAAAATTTCTTCCTCTTCCACGACCACGATCTCTCCCTCTTTGATTTTTAAAATCTCCCTTATTCTCATTTAGAGACAACTTTGACTGGAGTGCTTGATCTAGATCTACTTCCTTTTTCTTCTTGTTTAATCTTTCTTCATGGGCTTGCAACGAACCTGTGAGTTCATCAATAGTCATGGTACTCAAGTCCTTTGATTCTTCAATGGCAACCATAATGTAGTCAAATCTGGAATCTAAAGAACGGAGGATTTTCTCAACACCACGAATATCATCCATAGTTTCACCATTTCTTTTAATTGATTGACTATGGACAAAACTCGTGAACAGTAATCAGAAACTGATTCTGACTCTGTTTTTTGCAATCTTTCAAACTCTCCTCGAAGAGTTTGCAACCGAACTCTTTTCACCTTTTCATCTCCTTTGAATGAATTTTGTAAAAATTCCCATGCTTGTTTTGCCGTGGTGGCACAAGCTATTTTTCCCAAGCCGCTTCATATGATTGAACTCCTTGATATATCCAAAATAAGGCTTGCTGATTTTTCTTCCTTGATTTTCTTAGACTCTCTTTTTGAACTTGTGTTAATCTTTCCCCCTCTTCAGCCTCAACTTTATTATAACCTTTTTCAACAATCTCCCAAACTTCTAGAGATCCAAGAAGAGCCTTCATTTGGATACTCCATTTGCCATAATTTTCTTTGGTTAATTGGGGAACGGAAGAAAGAGGAATAGAATTTTTCATTTCGATCGAACAAGGCTCTGATACCAATTTGTAGTTGAATGATTAATATTTGGAGAAATAAAACAAAGAAAATGATAAAGAATATAATGGAGAAGAGAAATAAATTTTGTATGAAAAAATTCTTTCAAATAATCTTTTATTTCAAGCACACAAAGTTAATAACTCTTCATCACATACAACTCTTTATATAGGAGTTGTAAGTGACTATTCATCTATATCACTATATGCTAGGAGTTGTGACTATTCATGCATGTGTGTATCTTTTCATATTCAAGCCTCTTAACTTTTCATCTTCAAGCCTCTTAACTTTTCATCTTCAAGTCTCTTCACTATTCATATTCAAGTTTTTTCACTTTTCATATTCAAGTCTCTTCACTCTTCTAACTTTTCATAATTTATTTGTGCAAGGTTAATTTAATTATGTGCCAACAAAAGGAACGTGCGCCGCCGAGGAAGAGCGTAAACCACCAGAAAATCAATATTGAAGGTTCAACTCTAACTAAGAAATTAATGAATTTGATTACAGAGAAAAAGAATATAAACTCACCAGGAGATACAGAGAGGAAGATGATGATCAATAAAAGCTAAAACCCACAGTAAATCCAAATCCAACAAGAAAAGGAAAAGCCCTCAACCTTGCCGAAATCGAAACACACCTTTGTTTAAGGCCTTTCGGCAAGCAACAACAATACGGGATGTTTCTGGTGTTCGCCGAGAAACGGCGTCGAAGATGCCGAGATTAATCAAGCAAAGGCTTTTAAATTTTCATTCGTAAAAGCAAACGGGGCCTGTCCACCATATCATGGGCTTTTTCTAGCCCTAAGCCTAAACTGATAATTGCTGAAGACATCTATTTGAGTCCTTCGCAGATATTTCACTCTCTAATGTAGTATCAACGTGATAGTTTACATTTGCAATTAATTATTTTAAAATTTTAAAATATTTGTTATAATTTTTTTAATTATAATATTTTTTGTTTTTTAAATATTTTAAATTTTTTTATCCATTTTTGATGATTTGAAACCCAATGCAAATTTAAAGGCTAAAAAAATCGAAAAAATAAATGGAGAGATAAAATAACTTTCTTTTTTATAAAGTTGGAGGACCAAATAAACTATTAAGCCTAAAATATATCTGGACCCAATGCTACAAGCATCTGGAATCTAAACGGGATCTTCGGAAAGTTGATCATTATGAGTGTTAGAACAAATTTGATTGAGAAATTTAGTGACAAAAAAAAGGGCGATTCGTTAGCTCGTTATTTAACCTGAATTAGTGAAACGGCGAAATCTATTAAAAAACATATTTTAAAATATATGTCATATCCTGCTATTTGTCCATGTAATATGTGTAAATTGTTAATTCAATCCTTGTATTCTGACATGGTTGAATTTAATTTATATACTATTTGGTTTTTTGAAATTTTAGTTTTGATTTAAACAAGAATAGTTAAATATGTTAGGTCAAAATTTACTACTAGTATGATGTTATGCTTGAGTTTTTTATTTAGTATGCATTCTTCAATTTGATCATTTTTTAATTTATACTTTTTGAAATTTAGAAATTCAGTCTTGACTAAAAGTTGTTCATAGATTAGACTGAGGTCTGATTTTAAAAAAATCCAAAGCTTGGGCCTAAGCCTGCTCAAATGACCCGTTTTATTATTCAATAAAAATTACTTACATTTAATTATAAAAATATATAAATATTAATATAAAATTATTTTTTTATTACTTCTAAACAATAAAATGGTTCAGCCCAAGATTGAAAAACATAAACTCAAGCCTAACCCAAACAGAGTCAAGCCGACCAACCTATGAACATCTCTAGTTTTTAAGTTTTGACTAAAAGTATAAGTTGTTAAATCTATTAACTAAAATGATATAATTTTTTTTGTAAGTATTACTTGAAAATATTATACATATGATAAAATGCTTATTGCATATGATTTTTTAAATAATAAAGCTTAATACATTCAACAGATATCCAAAAATTATTGTTTGGATCAATACTAAAATTTCAATTTGTGAAAAGTTTGAGAATTAAAAATTATCAAATTAGAGTATGAGAATTAAATTCATAATTTACGGGACTAATATAATTTTTTTACTGAAATTGGTAGTTAATTTTCAAAAGATTATATAATAAAATTAATGAGAAGATTAACCTTATAATATTGTTTAATAAATTTATAAAATATGAATTTTGAGTTAATTTTCAACGAAATTGGTTGCAATTTAGTGACCCCAGGTCTGGAAGAGTTTTTAGCCAAAATTGAGTACCCGATTTAATTAATTTGTAGATGAGAAAGAGAAGGAGAAGAATTTGATGATGGTAGAAATTTTGTATATGATTATTGTGAATACATATTAATTTAAAAAATGGACGTTGTAAACAAAGTTGAAGTAATAGATAATTATGGTTACCCTAACTTAATTCAAAGTATAGATGTTTAGTATTTGATTATTATAAATAAAGAAAAAAGATAGAGCATGAGAATTTCATGGTTATTTCTAAACGTGGGAGCACGACATAAAAGGAGCTTAAAAGGCAGGCTATCAACTCCCCCCTCCTCCTTTAGTAATTTGATAATAAAGCTAAGATGGTCACACCAGCGGCCCAACGCAAACCTCGCCATTTGTCATAAATATTCTTTTTACTATAATCTGATCTCCATTTTACCAAGTCCTCTCTTCTTCCTTTCCCCGCCCAAAAAAATATCCACATTACACCTTTGCAGTTAGCACGTATATGTTCTTCATTTCTTACATGTCTCCCACAAACAGCCCTTTTGTCTACCTGTCTTGTTAATATTCTTTTGTGTGTTTTTCTGGTTTTATACAAATTAGTTTTCTTTCTTCTTGTTTTATTTTTGTTGTATTGTCACCCACTACCTACCCCCGATAACCACCGCCACCAGCACCATCATCGCCACCTTAATATACGGCGGTTTGCGGGGGTGTTGGTTTGAGCAATGGGGGGAGACCATCATAGGCCGACTAGGGCTCTTTATGTCTCCTCCCTTTTGTTTTGTTTAGTTTTGTTGAACCTTAAAAGAAGCATAGTTTTGGCCAATAATGAGGGTGCGGATTCGCCTGCAGTTTCGCCGGCTCCATCTTCTTCGCCGACTTCATTTAAGCCTTCAGATAGTTATCTTCTAAACTGTGGTTCTAAAAGCGAAATGAAGATGGATGATGGACGAACATTCAAGTCGGATACTGAAACAAGCAGCTATTTATCCACCAGTGAAGATGTTCAAGCGTCGGTTGCTTCCATCCCCGAAAGTGCCTTCTCCAATTCCACCCCTTCCACCCTGAAGGATCTTTATACAAGTGCAAGGATCTTCCCTTCGGATTCAACCTATTCCTTCTTCATTTCCAAGCCTGGCAAGCATTGGATTCGTCTCTATTTTTACCCAATTACTCACCAAAAATATGATCTGAAAACGGCGGTTTTCACAGTTCAAACAGATAAGTTCGTCCTTTTACATGACTTCTCTGTGGATGACGAGTCCAAGGTGGTTTTCAAGGAATACCCGGTTAATGCGACTCAACATTTCTCCCTCATTTTCAAGCCCCAAAAGGATTCTTGCGCTTTCGTCAATGCAATTGAGATTGCGGAGATCCCTGATGAACTCCTCTCTGATTCTGCATCTTCAGTACCCCAAGGTAACACCCTCAATGGCTTATCCAATTATGCCTTGGAAGTCTCCTATCGGTTGAATATGGGAGGGCCGACCATAACTCCACGCAACGATACACTGTCCAGAACGTGGGCTCCTGATACCCCCTACAATTTGTTTCCCGAGGGAACTGAGGCAGCCAAAGGTACCACCGTCAAATACCGACCCGACCATGGGATGACTCGATTGGTCGCTCCCGATATGGTTTACTTAACCGCGGATCGGATGGCGAGCAAGGCTTATCAACAAACTATAGCGCCCAATTTCAATCTCTCTTGGGCGATGAATGTGGATGGAACCTTTTCGTATCTCATCAGGATGCACTTTTGCGACGTTGTAAGCAAGACCCTCAATGAGTTATACTTCAATGTGTACATAAACAGCTTGATGGCGCTATCGAATCTGGATCTCAGTGAAAAAGCTGGCGAGTTGAACACTGCCTATTACACAGATTTTGTGCTTAATGCTTCATTGATAACCAATGATTCAATCACGGTTCAAGTTGGTCCAACAACCAACGCCGGCTTGCCTAATGCAATCCTCAATGGCTTGGAAGTGATGAAGATGAGCAACCTAGCTGATAGCTTGGATGGGTTATATGCTGTTGATGGTTCATATAAAGGGCCTGGTGCAAGCAAACTCAAAATTGTGGCGATTTCAGGGCTGGCATTGGCTTTCGTTGCAATGTTGTTCCTTGGGGTTGTTTGTGTCCGATGGAAAAAACGACCCCAAGATTGGCAAAAAAAGAAAAGCTTCTCATCTTGGCTATTACCAATCCATGGCAGCAAATCTAATTTCAGCTCCAGGAAATCAAGCCTCTTTGGGTCAAGAAAAAGCAAGAGTGGGTATTCTAGTGTTTATTCTAATGGCCTTGGACGCTTCTTCAATTTAAGCGAGCTACAAAATGCGACCCAAAATTTTGACGAAAAGACAGTCATCGGTGTTGGTGGCTTCGGCAAGGTGTTTATCGGGACATTAGACGATGGCACCAAGGTCGCAATCAAACGAGGGAACCATGGATCCGAACAAGGCGTTAACGAATTCGAAACCGAAATCCAAATGCTTTCCAAGCTCCGCCATCGTCATCTCGTCTCATTCATAGGGTTTTGCGATGAGGATTCGGAGATGATCTTGGTTTATGAATATATGGCTAATGGTCCATTTCGGGACCATCTTTATGGCTCCGCTAATAAACCCACATTGACATGGCAACAACGCCTTGAAATCTGCATCGGTGCGGCTCGAGGGTTGCATTATCTCCACACCGGTGCGGCACAAGGAATCATACACCGTGACGTCAAGACCACCAACATTCTCCTCGATGAGAACTTCGTGGCCAAAGTGTCCGATTTCGGGCTATCAAAAGCTGCTGCAATGGACCAAGGCCATGTTAGCACGGCAGTGAAAGGTAGTTTCGGGTATCTGGACCCAGAATACTTCAGGAGACAACAACTGACGGAGAAATCAGATGTTTACTCATTCGGTGTGGTTCTTTTCGAGGTATTATGTGCGAGGGCAGTGATTTGTCCTGGATTGCCGAGGGATCAAGTTAGCTTAGCCGACTGGGCAATGCAGTGGCATAAAAAAGGTATGATAGAGAAAATAGTTGACCCCAAAATTGCAGGGACGATATGCGAAGGATCACTGAAGAAATTTGCAGAAGCGGCAGAGAAATGTTTGGCAGAATACGGAGTTGACAGACCGAGCATGGGGGATGTGTTATGGAACTTGGAATATTCATTGCAACTTCAAGTGGCTTCTTCCCAGACTGATCGACCGGAAGATAAGAGTAACATTATGGTGCTGGAAAAAGGAAGTGAAAGTGGTGAGGCCAAAAGCAACCCAGCCGTGGCGGTGGCGGCCGAAAGTGATGATTCTAATGTAACAGTAGGTTCTCAGGTACCATTTCCTAATGCAGCAAGTATCTCTGGAAGGTAACAGAGAAGAAACAATTGAGAGTTGAATCAAGTGTGGAGAATTTGAAACCCCATTTCAGATTTTAGCATATAGAAGTTGTTTTTCTAGCTTTCTTTTTATCTCCAAATTCAACCACAGTTCTTTTCCCAATTTCACACTTTGATTTGTGTTTGTAGAATCTCTTTGTGCAGATCTCAACATATTTTCTTTCTCTTTTACTCTTTGATTAGTAACAACATACAAAACCTTCTTCTGACCATTCACTTCAATAATGGTTGTATAGGTACAGTGCTTTCTGGGGCTTCTTGTTTTTCCTTAATTTTCTTTTTATAGTTGTGTTTCAAGTGTTTAATAATTATTAAAACTTTTTTATTTCTTTGTCTTTATCATCCAATTTTCTTTACTCCAATTCAATTCAACTTTATTTTAGATTTTCAAATATAACTAATATTGTTCATTTAAATTATTAAACAAAGGGTAAAATATGTTTTAGTTCAATTTAGGATTTTGATTTTTCAGATTTAAAAAAATTAATTTTAATTGATTTAAATTCAACAATGTGATGTTTTAAAATAACAAAATACTCACTTTGTGGCTATATAACAAAAAGAATAATTTTATAATAAATTTAAATTTATTGAAGTTAATAATTGGATCTGATTTTAAAATTTTAAAAAATAAGAAAATTAAATTCCTAGAAATAAAAAAATGGATTAAATTATCAATTAAAACCGACAGCGTAGAATCTTAACAGTCAAAGCTCTTGTTTTCTCCATAACAAACAAACCCCCAAAAAAAAAACATAATGAATTTTTATTAGAATTTATAAAATCCTATGGATCCAATGAACAACAATGCCAATTCTTCCCTTGAGTTTGTTGACCCTTTACTTATTGAACTGAAGAATTTTTAGTAGGCTTTAAGTAAATCAACTCTCTGTTGTTTCCATGGCAGTGGCATTACTATTGTTTCCTTTGGCTCCTCAACATAAAATTTTCTTGGCTTTTCATCAATAAGTGGAAAGTATAATTTCAAAAGCTCAAATATTAAGCTTTGATTTTTTATCAACTTTAAAGGAATTTTCCTGAAAACACAAGATAAGATTTGAAAAGACAAGGAGAAGAGAAAGATTTTGATGGTCAAAGAAGGCCATGAATGGCGGCAGCAACTAGGGTTAAAAGATGATGAATAGGGAGAAGAAGAAGAAGAAAAGATAAGAAATGATAAAAAAAATGAAAAAGAAAAACGAATCCTGATTTGTTTTTGGATCAAAGGAAAAATAATTAAAAGAGAAAATGAAAGGTAAATTAATAAATGAGTTTACTTTGCAACCAAAGAAGATGACATGTGATGGCGCGCGAATAACTAGTGTTGCCACATTAGTAAAAAATTAATATCGTTAGTCTCAGTTATTAAATTTGTGAACAGAAAATATTCAGATATCAATTTAGGATATAAAAAATCATAAGTAAGTTTCTAATCTTACATTTTTCCCTATTTTAAACCCATTTAGCAGCAGAATTTAACCTTTTATATTCTACGAAATCTTTTTCGTCTGGTTTGTTTTGGAGTATGTAAAATTTGGAATTTGAGTTGAAAGGTCTTTAATGCCCTTGACTTTCCCTTCAAATTACACATTGAATTAGGTTAACAACTCAATGCTGCTTCCATGGTTGGAACGAAGAAAAAACGATGAAACCCAATGCCTCTTCTCTTTTAGTTTTCTTCCTTTTTCTTCCCTCGAAATTACACTAGTGGATAGTAAGCTTCAAATCCCATGAAGACAAAGCTTAATAGCTCAATTCTGTTTTCGGATCTATGTGTAGAATCCAAGTTTAATACTACGCACACAACCCGTTTGATAAATTTCTTCAGAAGGTATGCGTTTCTTGTTTCCACCCGTTTGGCACCACTTTTTGACGCAAATTATCAATACCCACAAACCCAAAAATATTTTACACTCTCTATATTCATCATCAACAACATCACCGGAACTGGAGGAGCTTCGTAAGGTAGTTTCGAGCTCCATTGGTGGTTTAGATGACCTGGAGTCGAGTTTAAACCGGTTTAAGCTTTCTTTATCATCGTTACTTGTTACTGAGGTTATAAAGTATTGCGAAAATGTAGCTCCGACTAGAAGGTTATTGAGATTTTTCTTGTGGTCGGTTAAGAGTTTAAGTTATAGTTTGGAAGATAAGGACTTTAACTATGCGGTTCGAGTGTTTGCAAAGCGGAAGGATCATAGGGCAATAGAGATATTGATTTCGGATCTTAGGAACGAGGGGCGACTAATGGAGAGCCAGACTTTCAGTGTTGTGGCTGATATGTTGGTTAAATTGGGGAGAGAAGATGAAGCATTGGGTATTTTCAAGAACTTGGAAAAGTTCAAGTGCCCGCAAGATGGTTTCAGTTTGACTGCCATTGTGAATGCTTTATGTGCTAAAGGGCATGCTAAGAAAGCTGAAGGTGTAGTTTATCATCACAAGGACAAGATTGCTGGTGTTGAACCTTGTATATATAGGAGTCTCCTTTATGGTTGGTCCATTCAAGAGAATGTAAAGGAAGCTCGCAGAGTTATCAAGGAGATGAAGTCAGCTGGCGTTGAGCTTGATTTGTATTGCTATAACACATTCCTTAGGTGCCTTTGTGGGGCAAACCTTAAATGCAATCCTTCCGGCCTCGTTCCGGAAGCTTTAAACGTGATGATGGAAATGAGATCCTATAGAATTGCTCCAACATCAATCAGTTATAACATATTGCTTTCTTGTTTGGGGAAGACAAGAAGAGTGAAAGAATCATGTCGGATTCTTGACTTGATGAAAAAAACCGGCTGTGCTCCGGATTGGATAACATATTATCTTGTTGCCAGAGTATTGTACTTGACAGGAAGATTTGGCAAGGGAAATATGATAGTTGATGAGATGATTGAACAGGGGTTGACCCCTGATTGTAAGTTTTACTATGATCTCATTGGTGTTCTTTGTGGAGTGGAGAGAGTGCATTTTGCTGTTGAGTTGTTTGAGAAGATGAAGAGAAGCTCATTGGGTGGGTATGGGCCAGTTTATGATGTGCTTATACCAAAACTTTGCAGGGGAGGCAACTTTGAAAGGGGTCGAGAGCTGTGGGATGAGGCTGTTGCTTTGGGTGTTAGTGTTTCCTTCTCCACTGACCCTTCAATCACTCAAGTTTTCAAGCCAACGAGAAAGGTGAAGGAGTTCAATCTTAAGGACTGTAAAATGGCTAAGAATACAGTGAATATGAAGCACAAGATTATCAAGGGAAACAAGGGTAAGAAAAAATTATCTCAAAAGAATAAGGGCTAGTTTGGATGGGCGGTGTGTTTACCTTCAGTGAGGTTAAAAACAGCGGTGGCGGTGAGATTAGTTACTGTAGCGGTGAGATTAGAAACAATGGTGGAGTGTGTGTTTGGATTCAAACGCAACTATAGCGGTGAGATGAGAATAAGAAATGACTATTAAGGACATCAGATTAGAATTGATATATAATAGAAGTTATTTAAATTATTTTACTTTTTTAAAATTATTAAAATATGTGAATTTATAAATTCATTTAATAAAATATTAAAATGTATCTTCCAATATTTTAATGAATTATATAATTAATTTAAATTATTTATTAGATAAAATGATAATTATTTTTAATTTTTTTATAGTTAAATATTTTTTATAATAATTATAAATATTATTTCCACAAATAGTAACATTATATTTGGATTAAATTTTGAAATTCAAAATTAGTATCTTTCAAGAAAAATATTGGATCTTCATGCTTCAAGTAATTCGAATACGCCGAATATACTACATATATTTTTTTATTTTTACAATACACTATATATTTTTTTATTTTTAAAATACACTACATATATTTTTATTTTTAAAATACACTACACATATTTTTTTATTTTTAAAATACACTACATATATTTTTATTTTTAAAATACACTACACATATTTTTTTATTTTTAAAATACACTACATATATTTTTTTTATTTTTAAAATACACTACATATATTTTTTTACTTTTAAAATACAATTCATATATATATATTTTAAAATACACTACATATATTTTTTTATTTCTAGAATACACTACATATATTTTTTATTTTTAAAATACACTACATATATATATTTTAAAATACACTACAAGTATTTTTTTATTTTTAAAATCCATTATATATATTTTTTTATTTTTAAAATTTTAAATACAATGAAATCCCATCTCCCCTCTTCTATCATTCCCCTCTTCCACCGTATCCTTCTCCCATTTCCCATCCCCATGCAATACCCATTCCCATTTCCCATTCCCATCTCCCCTCTTCCACCGTTCCCTCCTCCCGTTCCCATTCCCATTTCCCATTTCCCATTTCCCATTCCCATTCCCATTATCAACAATACCAACAGCAGCAGCAACAACAGAAACAGCAACAAGTGTGTTTTCTTTACTGTTGAAGAATTGGTTTATTTTATGCAAAAAATCTCACTATGGTGCTGGAGGAGGTTACAATCATTTCGCTGGAAGGTTTGTTTGTTTTCTTTACTAGGAAATTGGGTCTTTCAAGTAGTTTATGTTAATTATCCTATTTGTTTCCTTTCAGATATATGTTTATAAATATTTTATGCTGAACTGTGTTTCTGCTTATTAGTTGCTATTGCTTGTTCAAGTTCTTTATGTTATTGATGAAACCTTTCGGAAGCTTTACTTAATTCCTAGTTTTGATGCAATTATTCCCCCTTAGCAAAGCTTGTTGTGCTATCTTCATGTGCCAATTGCATCCTTTCAGTGTATTTCCAAATCTGCAAACTGATTTCAATTTTGCTGTATGTTGAAAATTCAGAGATGCCTCCCGTGCATTTGTTTCTGGAAATTAATAAATTAACTAAGCGTATTATTGTCTTCTAAAAATATCTATTGCCCCAGCTACACCCAACTGATGTTTTTATCACCAGTCAGCTTAAGGCTGTCCAGTGCAGTAGAATTCCCTCATTGTGCTGGAAGCCTTGGCATCCAAAGGCTGTCTCAGTCCACTCCAGTGCAGTCAAGTTGATAATAAAGAGGAAAAATTTTATCGCACTGCTGTGCGTTGGTATCCAAAGGGGACCTAAATTTGTTTCTAAATAAAATGGTTTGGGTTAATGTCATCCCCCTTTCCCTTTTTTGGGATTCATGTACTTTGTTAACATTTTTAATCTGGCACTTTTATTTTTAAAATATTTATTGAACAAAATAATTTTGGACGCAATTGGAATTCACAGGATAGTGAAATAGAATAGGGTTTAGTTTTGCACATGGCTACATGGAACGGGGTTTTAAGACAGTGGTTGAGATGGGATCGGAAGGGGGTCCTTCATGTTCCAGTTCAAGATACTTCCAGTCTCTACCATCACACGTCCCATGTCCGTGCAATTCAATTCAATACAGTAACAGTGCATATTTCTACAGTGCAATCCACGCTCTTTAAGTAGCGTCGGGAATGGGCCTTTATTTTATTTTTTGGAGGACAAGAGAAGTTGGATTCAACGCGTTGACGCTAGCTGTGCTGTCCGAAATCAATCCGCAGGCACCGCGCCGGATGTTCTTAAAACTATTTAACTAAAACATGAAGATATCATAAATGTGTTTCATTTCGGAGAAGGATCATCTCTGTCGAAATTCTCTTCTTTTGCGGTTGTTTTTATAATCCCATAGATTGCTTCAAAACATGAACATAACATTATTGAAGTTACTGGATTATTCAAAATTTTTTATTAAAGTCACTAGATTTTTAAGTGTTTTTTTTTAAGTTTTTTTAGCGAGTTCTAATTGACGATTTGATGATCAATATGGTAAAACAATACCTATTGACAAATAGAAAAATATATCTTAGATCTAAATCGATCTAATTGTTAGTGTTAGAGATTAGAAAAAAAAATTGTTTGAATTTTGATTTTCAAATACGTAACATTTAAAGCTGTTTCATGAAAAAAAATAAACAATAGAAAAAAGAAAGAAATTTTTTTTTTTTTATAATTGAGAAAGGGAATAATAGTGGGTAGTTAGAAGTGGAGATGTATTTTAGGAATTGGAGGCACGTTGGTGTATAGATAGTTTCACATTGAAATAGACCTTACTATTCCTATTTCATTTCATTTTCTTTATTTTATAAAAAGAAACCCTATTTGTAACTTTCTTATATAAAAAGACAGGATAATATAAATATTTGATTACAGTAAACAACCATAATGTGAGGGGCAGTCATTTAATGAAAAAAAGTATGACCTCATTTGATTTTAATATAAGAATTTTGATAAATATATTTTCTACCCTGCGAGAATTAATTATACAAATAATTAATAATAAAAATAATGGAAATGCGTAATGATGACGAGTCAATCAAATTAGCAATCTGGATCAGATCTCCCCCAATTGCCCATCTTCTTCCTTCAATCATTCCATTATTTTAGGGTTTTAAACTCTCCTTACTTTTTAAACCTACAATTAAAAAAAAATACAGTTGAAGGGAACAAATAATCAAACCCTTAATGCTAATGCCATAATGCTATATACGTTTAGGGAGATTTAATTATTTCATACAACACGAGATTAAAGAAGAATCTTGAATCTCTTCAGCCTACCCAAGTTAGCCCTTATGGGTCAAGATAATTTCGCTCCGCAGAAGAGATCTTCTACTGGCGGCGGCGGAGGTTTACCGACAATCCGCAACGAGACTGGCGCTGGCGGAAGAAACCGTGGATTTCCCAGTATGCCCCGTGGCAGGCAGATGCACAAGACATTCAACAACTTTAAAATCACAATCCTTTGCGGCTTCGTTACGATCCTCGTCTTGCGCGGCACAATTGGCGTCGGAAATTTGGGAAGCTCCGAAGCCGAAGCCATCAACCAAAACCTGATCGAAGAAACCAACCGGATCCTAGCTGAGATCCGCTCCGACTCCGACCCTACGGATCCCGATGAATCTCTTGAAACTGAGCTCAATCCTAATGTTACATACACTCTAGGGCCCAAAATTTCGGCCTGGGATCAGCAGCGTAAGGTTTGGCTTTCCAAACACCCTGAATTCCCTAATTTTGTTAATGGAAAAGCTCGAATCTTGCTCGTCACTGGGTCGCCCCCTAATCCTTGTGACAATGCTATAGGAGACCATTATTTATTGAAAGCGATAAAGAATAAGATTGATTACTGTAGGCTTCATGGGATTGAAATTGTTTATAACATGGCTCATTTAGACAAGGAACTTGCTGGTTATTGGGCGAAATTGCCATTGATTAGGAGGTTAATGTTGTCCCATCCCGAACTTGAGTGGATTTGGTGGATGGATAGTGATGCTTTTTTTACAGATATGGTGTTTGAGATTCCTTTGTACAAGTATGAGAAGTATAATTTGGTTATTCATGGCTACCCCGATTTGTTATTCGAGCAGAAGTCGTGGATCGCATTGAATACAGGGAGTTTTCTGTTTCGGAATTGCCAGTGGTCATTGGATTTGCTTGATGCGTGGGCACCGATGGGACCTAAGGGTCCGATTCGTGAGGAGGCTGGGAGGATTTTGACTGCTAATTTAAAAGGAAGGCCTGCATTCGAAGCTGATGACCAGTCGGCTTTGATTTACTTGTTGCTTTCGCAAAAGGATCAATGGATGGATAAAGTGTTCATTGAGAATCAATACTATTTGCATGGTTATTGGGCAGGGCTGGTTGATAGGTATGAAGAGATGATGGAGAAATATCATCCGGGATTGGGAGATGAGAGGTGGCCGTTTGTGACTCATTTTGTGGGCTGCAAGCCCTGTGGGAGTTATGGAGATTACTCTGTTGAGAGGTGCTTGCGCAGCATGCAAAGGGCATTCAATTTTGCTGATAACCAGGTGCTTAAGCTTTATGGGTTTACACATAGGGGATTGTTAGGCCCCAACATTAAGAGGATCAGGAACGAGACGGCAACTCCTTTGGAGATTGTTGATCAGCTCGACATCCGTCGTTCAGTGCATGGAAAAACTGAATCAAAGAGCTAGCAATCGGAACAGGTATTAAACGTGTCATATAGGTAATGTAATTTCGCAGTTGAAAAGCTAATTTCAATTGCCATACACTTCAACTTGTTTGGTAAAATTGTGTCGAATTAAATGAAAAGTTATGGTTTCCATGTTTTTTATTGGTCCAAGCAAGCAGCAAAAAGAGGGGAAATATAGAAGAAGGAAGCTTAAGTTGCGGATAAATACTTGATTAGAATGTTTAGTTATCATTTACTCGGATCAAATCATGAAAAAGTTTGAGTTTTGGGGTTTTACCACGGAGTGAGTTGTCGGGACAAACAGCGTATTGGTAGCTCTGGTAATGCATTTGGTATATGCTTGAATTTTTTTTTTCTTCATAGCTTCTATATACTGAAATCTTGACACTGTGAACTGTAATGTTAGAGCCATTACCTAAGGTTTCATCTTTTGTTTTGTCTCATGTATTTGGTTGGGGTTTTCTTTTAACTGCAAAATCGAACTGAACTGTTATGATTGTAGGAGGGAGCCACTACCTAATTTTTCATCTATTTGTTGGATGAACCAAACTTTTACTCTTGCTTTTACGATTCATAGTTTTGTGCATATTTTGGACTTAATAAATTTATGTATGCATGAAGTGTGATGTGTTTTTGCTTGTGTCAAGTCATTTCAACATTAACATAATAAAAATTATTAAATATAACCATTTTCATGCCTCTCTAAATACACAACCAAAGCCTCAAATTTTAGTTTTAGTTTTGGTTCTTATTTTATGTTCACATTTTAAATTTATTTTTTATTTTTTATATTTTAATTTTTGATATAATTTGGAATCTCAACTTTTATTATCATATTATTATATGGTTGTACATGTGTCAAAATTAAGTATAAAGATAAGTTGCCTGTTTGTGGTATCAATTTTTTAAGGTAATTATTCTGTCCACAGCCGGTAGTGTAAAACTGGCAGAAAAAAAATCTTCACAAGTGAATTTAAAAAGATACAAAATATCTTTTTAAATGATTTAATTATTATTTTATTATACATTAAAAATAAATGGCATCAAGGAATTTTTACTGGATAATTATTATATTTAATCTATTATTAGCTCGGCTCGATATGTGTGTTTCAATTACTATTAATTAAATATTAAAATAAAAATAAAAATTTAATCATCAAATCATCCAAATTACAAAGAAGACTTTGTCCAATATACGATCCAACAAGTCGGATATCTAATTTTTGTCAAGTTTACCACCATTCTACTACGGTCTATATTTTCCTGCTATATAGAATTGAGTGATTCCTGCTATATGTAATATATTTATTTTTCATTCTCAAATATTTCAAATATCATCTCTACTAACTTCATTACCATTTTTAAAATGTAAATTTTATATAGTTAAGTATGTTTTAAACCAAAAGAAGAAGAAGATTGCAGTGAGAGAAAACAATGCAGGAGCTTTGGGATCATAACCATAAACCCGATAACAAAACAATACTCACTAATCATATATGTGGAAAGCATAAATTAGGGGAAAGAATAGACTCCATACACTATAACTACACGGCAATCAATAGTAATAGAGAAATGCTGATGTTTTGGTCTTAAAAATTACCTCCAGGATTGCCATCAAAATCGGTGAATCTTGAACCACATGTGATCACTGGGTCAGCCTTTGAAAGCTTGAGATTTACGACTTGCTACCCATGCTTGCATTCATTTGGGCAATCTGGTTCAACAATCCCACAATTTTCTGTACAATCAACATACATTGAATCCAGAATGCATTACCAACAAGAGATTGAAGTCCAAAATAGTATTGTCCGAGTTTTATTAGATTAAAATTTGTTGGTTTGAATTCACTTACGCATTTCAACAAATACCATACCTCGTCTTTCTCTTTTATTATTGTTTTCAACTGTTCCATGCTCTCTTCCCCGCACCTCCGCTGCCGTATCCGCTTGCACAACCACCATAAGAGCACCAGGAGCGCCACGTCAGCTATCCCCCTAAAAGACCGAAATGCCCTTCCAATGGTCCCGTTTTCATAATTGAAATAACAGGCGAGGGTAACGATCTTAGCACGCACAATCTGAACCAAAGTCCCCAACCAAACTCCGAACCCATGATCACCGGATGATTGGATGACATCACCGGCACCAGACGGCGGTAACAGAGATGGTTCGGAAACTGGGTTTTGTTGTTGTTGTTGAATTTGATAATGGAGATTTTCATGGTTGATAGGAGGGAAGATGGAGAGGTCGGATTGAGGAAAGGAGTCTCGGATCATCACCATCGACCTTGGCTGCTTTATTTGTTGACTGGGTTCTGATTTTGAGGCGATGGAATTGAAAATTTCCAATTCAAATAATAAGCTTTCTAAAATTCCATCGGCTTCTACCATGTTTTGTAGATTGCAGCTTAGAATGGAATCAGAAAATTTAAGAGCTTATGTTTTGCATCTGAATCAGCTTTTATAATTACGCAGCAGTCTATATAAAAGAATTTATTGGTAAAATACTAACAATTTTGGCATAGTTAAAAATATTGACATGGAATTCTTTAATGTTTATGAATGAAGTTATTTTAAAAATAATAGTCTGCTACCTTAGCACGTTACTGTTTGCCCTCTTTGGCAAGTCTTTAGGTTTTTTTGTGTCTTCTCTGTTGATGGCAGTCACATCTTCAATATTCTTAACAGCTTTAGCAATTGTCTTCCCACGCTATTGGCTATACTCCTGCAACCATGGAAACAAATTTTGCAGGATTAACTCTCGATGAAGAAGAAGAAGCAGTTTTGCAAGTACAAGTGGATCCAAATATAGAAAGGGAAGAAGGAGCTCTCAGATTGATGGGGTGTTTTCTAACAGCTAGCATTATTCACTTTCCAACAATTAAAATCACTATGGCTAATTTATGACATCCAGTTAGAGGTATTTAAATTAAAGATTTGGGGGAAAAAATGTATTTATTTCAGTTTTTTTATATTATGGATATGGAAAGAGTTTTAAAGGGATCACCTTGGACGTTCAACAATCATCTATTGATTTTATATAAGTTACAATGGAGAGAGGATCCTTTAAAAGTTCCTTTAATCTTAACTCCTTTCTGGGTACAAGTTCATGATGTCCTTATAGGATATTATTCTGAAAATCTGGCTATGCAATTGGGAAATTTTTTGGGAAATTTTATGGAATATGATGGCTCAAGTTTAGGGAAAGAAAATAGAAATTTTATGAGAATACAAGTTCAAATTGATATTCGACGTCCTCTTAAGAGGAATAAGCAAATTATGTTTTGTGGTAAATGCTCTTATGTCAGATTTAAGTATGAAAAACTATTTCTATTTTGCTTCTTTTGTGGTTGATTAGGTCATAATAATTCCTTTTGTGAAGCTAAGATGATGTTAGGGGCAAAACCTGTTGAGATGGGATGGGATTTATCTTTGCGAGCACAGTCAAGGAGAGCTCAAGCAATGAACAACGTCTAGTTACGAAAGGAAGGAGTAATGGACGGTTTCAACAAATGTGGTAATTCACAAGAAAGTAATGGGTGGGGGGTGGAAAACAGAGTTAAATGTGCTAAGGTAATTGATCCTATTTTAGGATTCAATCTGGAAGGAAAAATGTCTTCGTTACGTAAAGGTAAGGAAAATTTATTAATTGGTCAAGTGCAAACTGCTATGGATCATGACCTGGAGGATGAAGTGGTAATAGGTGAGGAAGGGAAAAAGAGAGCTAGAGGTGAGATTGAAGAAAGCAATATTGGGATGCTTAGAAATAGGAGGATGTCAGAAGTTTCTCAATTATCATCGGCGGCTGCCAAAAGGTAAGCCGACCGGGAGCAATGAAAATCTTAAGTTGGAATGTTCATAGATTCGAATGTCCGTGGATTGGGGAATCCACGGACAGTTCGTAGACTTCGACATTTGCTGAAGGTACAACATCCCCAAGTGGTCTTCTCTATGGAGACGAAAATTAATAGGAGTCAGATGGAAAAAGTAATGTGAAGTTGTGGTTTTCATTATGGTATTGATGTGGATTCGTTTTGTTCTAGAGGAGGATTATGTTTAGCATGGCGAAGGGATGTTATTATAATACTTCAAAGTTTCTCAAATCGTCATATAGATGTGATTATTGAGGATTCAGGTGATAAGAAGAAGTGGAGATTTATAGGTTTCTATGGTTCTCCTTACACACATGATAGGGATAAATCATGGAATCTGTTAAGGCAATTATGCAATAATGGTGAGCATCCATGGTTGGTTTATGGGGATTTAAATGAAATTTTATATGGCTTTGAAAAGAAAGGAGGCCTACCTCGTGAGGAGAGAAGGATGGAAGCCTTTTATAAGGTGTTTGAAGATTGCAATTTGGTTGATGTGGGTTATTCGGGGAATTGGTTCACTTAGGAAAGGGGAAATCTGTCAGAAACAAACATTCAAGAAAGATTAGATGAGAGAGTAGCAACAGAGAAATGGATATCCTTATTTCCAGATTTATTAATTCAACACCTTCCTCATTCCTTTTCAGATCATTGTCCATTACTCATAAATACTGGGCATAAAGTTAGAAGGCAGATCAAAAAAATTTCAAGTTTGAAGATTGGTGGGTTTTGGAGGAAACATTTTTTTAAAGAGGTCAGGTATATCTGGGAGAAGTCCACAGGAGATTTGTTGAGCAAGTTGGAAAATATGAAGCGAGGCTTAGAGAGATGGGCTAGCCAAATTCGAGAAAGTAGAAAAAAGAAAAAAGAGGTTCTAAATTCAAAATTGACAATGCTACTTGAATCTGATAGGAATGATGAAAATCTGGCAGAGCTTATAGACACAAAGATTCAATTGAATTTTGAGATAGAGAAGGATGAATGCTACTAGGAACAAATGGCTCATATAAACTGGCTGAAACTTGGAGACAGAAATACTGCATTTTTTCATAAGCAAACAACACAAAGAAGAAAGAGGAATTATATTTACAAAATGCAATTTGAAGATGGTAGGGAGACAGAGGAGGTTAAGGAGATGGAAGAAATTACCAGATCGTACTTCCAGAAGATATTTTCAGCAGCAAGACAAGGAAACTATGATAAAATAATGATGGGAATTGAGTGTTGCATTTCTGAGAAAGATAATTATAGATTAAAAGCCAGTTGCACTAAGGAGGAAATTCGAGAAGCTTTATCAGAACTGGGTCCTACAAAAGCACCAGGAGAGAATGGATTCCCAAATTTATTCTACCAAAAATGTTGGTCGATAATTGGAGAGGACGTTTCTGATTACTGCCTTCAAAGACTGGACGAAGGTATGGAATTACACTCTATTAACAAAACAAATATTGTGCTAATTCCGAAAATTTTAAATCCTTCCAATATTACTCAATTTAGACCAATCAATTTATGTAATGTGCTTTATAAATTGATAGCCAAGGTCATAGCTAATCGGCTTCGGACAGTAATTAGTAAATGTATAGATGTAGGACAAAGTGCTTTTGTTCTAAGGAGGTTGATCTTTGATAATATGTTACTGGCTTATGAAATTTTGCACACTTTAAAACACAATAAGACAAGAAGAAAAGGGCTTATGACTGTAAAATTAAATATGAGTAAGGCATATGATAGAGTTGAATGACATTTTGTGGAGGGAATAATGAAAAAAAATGAGATTTGACTCAGAATGGGTTGACTCAATAATGAAGTGTGTCTCTACAGTATCATATTCAGTGGTTTTTAATGGAAACATTGGTGAAACTTTCTAGCCAACTAGAGGTATTAGACAAGGAGATTCTTTAAGTTTGTTTTTGTTTTTATTTTGTGGAGAAGGCCTCTCCAGTTTTATGCGGTTTGCAAATGAAGGGAACATACTTAAAAGAGTTAAAGCCAGTCGAAGAGGACCTACTATCTCACATCTACTATTTGCAGATGACTGTATCTTATTTGTAGAAGCTATTGAAAAGGAAGCACAATCATTAAAACAGATTTTGGAAGAATACAAGCTGGGTTCAAGCCAATGTGTTAGTTATGATAAATCGACAGTATTTTTCAGTACAAATACTCAAGAGGGGGGAAAGGACAATAGTTTCAAGGACACTTAGAGTACGAAGATCAACTGATCCAGAACACTACCTAGAGCTCCCTAATATGGTGGGAAAAAGGAAGAGAACATCATTTCAAAATTTGAAAGTCAAGTTTAAAAAACATATTGACAACTGGAGTATAAGGCATCTTTCACAAGGAGGAAAAGAAGATTTTATAAAGGCTGTACTCCAATCCATTCCAACCTATACGATGGCTTGCTTTCTACTTCCTAAGTCTTTATGTACTGAATTGGAGGGTATTATAGCCAAGTTTTGGTGGCAAAAAAGTCGAAATAAGAAGGGCATTCATTAGTGTGCTTGGAAAGATCTATGCTTATTAAAAGAATACGGAGGGCTTGGTTTTCGAAATCTTGCAAAGTTTAATATAGCGTTATTAGCGAAGTAGGGGTGGCGTCTTATTAATTATCCAAGTTCATTATTAGCTCGTGTTTTAAAGGAAAAATATTATCCAAATTCAAATTTCTTTAATGCGGGCTTGGAAATTTACCTTCACTTACCTGGAAGAGTGTTTGGGCAGCAAGAGGACTCCTTGAGAAAGGTCTATGATGGAGGGTTGGGAGAGGTGATCAGATTTTTGTTTGGAATGATTTATAGATTTCAGGAAATGAAGCAGATCGAGTACAAAATCAGGACAACAATGCAAACATTAAGTTAATTTCGGATTTAATAGATGCTACGACTAGAAGTTGAAAAGTAGAGGCTGTGATGAATACCTTTTGTTTGGACGCAGGAAAAAAATCATGCAGATTCCATTGGCAGAGGCAGCGCATAAAGATTTTCAAGTATGGTGAGGGGAACTGTTCGGGGATTTTTTAGTCAGGAGTGCCTATAAACTATTATAGAAGTCTAACTTGGATCCTAGTAGTTATATTATACATGCCGAAACTAAAAACTTCTACAAGAAACTATGGAATTTATACATCCCCTCAAAAATTAAAATAATAGTATGGAGAATCTCTTGGAACTTTATTCCGTCCTTTGTTAATCTCAGACACAAGAGAGTTGTGTTGAATGATCAGTGCCCCACTGTCTTCAACATGAAAAGGATAGTAGCCATGTCTTTCAATAATGTCCTACAACGATTATGGTTGGGAATCAGTTAAACCTATCTTGGGTATTAGTCCACAATTTTGAAAATATGTGGGACTAGCTTACCTAGGTCTTCCGTCTAGTTACTAACGAACAGATCCGACATTTCTGTTGTGGTCTCTGGTCAATCTGGTCAAACAGGAACCGCTTAGTATATGAAAGGAAACATGTAACAGGAAGAGAAATAGCGAAGCAAGTTCGAAGCTATATCTCAGAGTTAGATGCAACAAAAGAAGGAAAACACACCTTTCAGGTTGATAGAACCATTCGCCAGATTTGTCGAAGATCAAAAGTCGCAGTTCATTTTGATACAGCCTTTGACAGTCAATCTTCTAGATCGGCTACGGGCCTACTTGTACGAAACGAGGAAGGGGAGATTCTAGCATTAAAGGCGGTCATTCACTCCGAGATAGCAACCCCGTTCACAGCAAAGGCACATGCAAGATTACAAGCAATAAAATTAGGAATTTTTGTGGGATTTAACAAAATGGATGTTGTGGGAGACTCAAAAATTGTTATTAGAAAATGTCAAAGTACAGAAACAGATAAATTGGCCATTGGAGCAATCATTAGAGACATTCAAAGCATAAAACACAGATTCTAGGAGATTGAGTTTCATTTTGTCCCTAAAGCAGAAAATATGATCGCTCATGTTATTGCGAAGGAAGCCTTAAGAGAAGAGAGAGTTATTACCTGGTGGGAGGAATCTCTGAATCTGTTCGTCAAGAACTATAGATCTATAGACCAAGGTATTCATCTTGAAGAGAGGAAGATGGAAATGTTTTGGTGAAAAAAATAGAAGAGAAAATTAGAAGTCTCTTTTTGAAAAACTGCTATCATTAAATAGCTGGTCGGTGATGGAAATGACAAAGCCTATTGGAATCCAGCTGTTGATTTTACTGGGAGAAGATAAGATAATATTTTATTTCTGTTTTAATTTAGTTGAAACCGAATGAGATTGGGCCAGTTTCGTTAGTTTTAGGCCTGTGTTTTGTAGTAGGTTTTTTGGTTTTAGTTTTATTAGCTTCGTTAGCTTTTGGCTTTAGTTTTCTCTAGTTAGTGGTTTTCAACCCAATTCTGTTTATGTTTTATTTTATATTATTAAATCCAGTCATATCTTTATTCAAAATATATATATATATTGACATGGCTGATGTCAGAAGCAAAATAAAAAAAATTAAAATTATTTTTAAAATAAGTAGAAATAAATAAATACATATAGACAATTTATTTGTCTTGGAATTATAGAAAAACAAAAACAAAATTATAAAATTATTAAAAATTAATTAAAAATCATAAATATATATATATATAAACATCAATAACTTATATCATAAAATTAAGATTAACAATATTTTTTTATATTCTTCCTCTTATTTTTTAATTTGTCCAAGTTATATTAGTGATATAATTTAATCAAATAAATTATTTTTTTATAAATTTTATGGTTTTTAATTGATTTCTAATAATTTTTATAAATTATCTTTTCATAAAAAATTATGGCTTGTAATAATTATTTTTTTAAAAAAAATTCATAAAAATTTTAATTAATTTATAATGTTTTTATAATATAAATATTAATAATTTTAAATATTTTTAATAAATGTTTATGTTTTTATAATTCTAGAATAAACTTAGACAATGGGTGTCTAGATTCAAGTGAACTTGGACACCAATATCTCTAAGTTCATTAGCGTACTTGTTTTTAAAGTAATTTATAAAAAAAATAATTTGTTAACGTTAGCAAACAATGCCAACATTCCAAATAACAGATTGAAATCTAACACTCCAAATAACAGGTTTTTATGAGGTTTTTATAATTAAAAAAATAATTTGTTAATGGATCACCACAAAAAGCATATTTTTGGGTTTAATCTAACACTCCTTGAGATTTTTCTTGGATACTCCTAGCTTTGTCCTTAGAGATTGAAATCTAGGCATAGAAACAACCTGCCTTGATACATTTTTTCATGATAGTTTTGAGTATCAAAATGCACCAAACATGTGATCATTTGGTAACCATTGTTACCCATATTTTTATGCTTTGCTGCTCACTTTAAATACTGAATTTGTGTGCTGGAAATGGGTTAAAACAGCATCTGAAACTTAAGAATAAAACCCGGTATGTTTGGTGTTGTTACAGGCTAACTAAAAGCTGGTTTTGCTTGCAATTTATGCCCAAAACAGTTTGCTTTGGTACTGTTCTGCCTCTTGTACATTGGTTTCATTGTGACATGCTTCTATGAATCAGGCTAACTAAAAGCTGTTTTTGCTTGCAATTTATGCTCAAAACAGTTTGCTTTGGTACTGTTCTGCCTCTTGTACATTGGTTTCATTGTGACATGCTTCTATGAATCACAACTTATAGATAGATTACCTATGAACACCATGCTTAGATTTCGATGTTGTAGTTGTTTGCAACTCGATTCAAGTTTTATTGATGATGTTAGTAAAGTTTTTGATGTGCATTGCTGGTTATTTTGACTTTTCTTACTATTTGATGACGGAAGTTTGAATCTGCTAGGGAAAAAATATAGATGGCATCGAGCTCAAATCAGTCGCACAGAGCAATTCGCAGGTGTTTATGTGGGACTCAAATTCGAGCAGCTTGGACAGATTCTAATCGTGGTCGTAGATTCTATGGATGTGGGAACTATAAGGCAAATGTTAGGTTTATTCTTTTTGTTAATGTGCTTCTGCGTTTTCTGGTAAAGTAATGTGGGAACCTTTCTGAACATTTAATAGGATGGTCGTCGGGGGTGTAAATATTTTAAATGGGTGAAGGATTCAACCGACTATAATAGCCTCAGTTGTGAAGATGGTAGTGTTAACTTCAGTAGTGAAGATTTTCAAAAGCTTAGTGATGAAATTGTGTCCCCGGGAGATGAAAATGATCATGTCAAGAAGATTGAAAGAGGCACAAGCTGAATTAGAAAAATTAAAAATTGAAAACTGAAAATAAGAAATTAGTTTCACAGGCAAGATGTTATAAATTTGGTTTAATATTATCTTGGGCGGTTTTTGTATTTATTTTATTTTGTTCTATGGATGATGAGGAAAATATGAGAAATATGTTAGCCTTACCATGATTAAGCTGAATATGTTAGGCCTATCACAAACTGAATAGTTTGTGCTTTTGATGTTTATAAATTTATATTAAGCTGAAGTGCATGAGCAACTGCTGTTAAAAATTAAAATTAAAAATTAAAAATTTATAAGATAAATTTATAAGAGAACATTGTTTCGTGAAATCAAAATTAAAAATTACTTTCGTATCTTCTCTTCCAAAGACAAAGCATCTCTCACTTAATACTCGGTTTTAATATCGTATAGTTGTTTTTAATACTAACTACATTTGGCTCATAAATATTAAATAATATAATCTATGAGTTCATTTGTCGAATTTGATGGCCTCGAACCATTATTTTCGACATCGCTGAAATTCTGACTATTACAAAACAAATGTAGAAAATATTGCAACTTCTTACATTAGCTTTTGACATAGTAGATAAAAAAAATAAAGTAACTTTATCCCATATTATCACCTAAAAGTACAGTAACTTTATCCCATATTATCAGCTAAGCTATGGAAAGAAAAATAAGAAGGAACCTCAACCACCTTCTGGCAAAAGGGAGAGGATCA
Source organism: Gossypium hirsutum (assembly GCF_007990345.1). Lineage (NCBI taxonomy): Eukaryota > Viridiplantae > Streptophyta > Magnoliopsida > Malvales > Malvaceae > Gossypium > Gossypium hirsutum. Next base: position 98,432,127 of record NC_053435.1, on the reverse strand, counting down.
ACAAGGTGTAGTTGAGAAATGTCCTCTTCCATGTCAACTGGCTCCATGGCTCACAAAGTTATATTACTTCTCTGCCTGTATAAGTAAACACATTACCATAACAAAGAATCCCAACTCACCACCAAGAACCCAAAAACATATTATTAAGAAAATCCAACTTATATGTCTCTGGTAAAGGAGTACTACTGAAAAATGGCTATGAGGAAGTGAAAGTGTAAAATGTTGGACGATCTCTTTGTTCTTGCTTTTGTAATGATACTTTTTTGAGACAGAAGAGAGATAAGAGAATGCCTGAATTATATAACAATAATGTGTAAGTGAGGACTGAAATTTTCCTTGTTTTTGTTTGGAGGGGAGGGGGAAATTTTTCTTCTCTTATAAATTATTTCAAACAAGTTTCGGGCCTAGGGGTAAAATGGTCATTTTGTCAAAGTCTAGGGGAAAATTGGTCATTTTAGCAAAGATGTGAATTTTTGATTGCCTAAATTTATTTAATGATTAAATAAGTGTATTTTTCTATTATAGATCAAGAAATACCAAATCCGAACCTATACTGGGGGAAAGCCAAGCAAGTAAACTAAATCAACTAGTCGCTACATTTTGTAATCCGAGGTAAGTTGTATGTAAATAATACAACTACATTGTTATTATATGTGTGGAATTGATGTGACATGAGTTGCTTGAATTTTGAGAATGAGAATGCATGATGATAATTGAGATAGTAGAATTCCTGTTTGAACCTTAGGAAATAAATCGGATATTCATGCCATGACATTTGGGTCACTTGTGTGAGCCAGTGTAAGACATGTCTGGGACATGCATCGGCCATATTATGAGAGCCAGTGTAAGACCATGTCTGGGACATGGCATCGGCATTGAGACGAGAGCTAGTGTAAGACATGTCTGGGACATGCATCGGCCTCGAGATGTAAGCCAGTGTAAGACATGTTTGGGACATGCATCGGCTATGATATGGTAAAACTGTTGTTATAGTTATTTACATGGAACTTACTAAGCTTTATGCTTACTCCTTCTTTAGTTGACTTGTGGCTTCACCGGTGCCTAATGCACCTCCACCATCGTCACGGCTTCAACCAGATCCACAAGGATCCGTCAACCCTTGGACTGGAGGAGCAAACGACGACTAAATCAACACCAAACCACCAGTAGGTAAACCCTTCCCTTTTTGTAGATTCGTCAAATAGATTCAAAATAAAGTAACAAACAAAAAAATAAGAACAGAGAAATAATCCGTGAATCACCTTTTGTAGACTGTTTTTGAACTGATTTCTGTTCTTTCAATATATGCGTGTGTAATAATTTTTTTTATTTCAAAAAAAAACCCCCCGAATACATTAGTCTTTTGTGCTGTTATAGCTGAAAGTGTTACAAAAATGTTTTTCTTTTCTTTGTTACTTCTTGTTGTTTCTGCTCGTTCTCTTTTTACTGTTTGCAAGAGCTGATGAAAGTGATGGGACGGGCCCTAGCCAAGGGTGGTCAGGCGTTGAACGTGCTGACACCATGTGGGGAGCGGCGCGGCGTAAAGGGCGAAGACCCTAGGGTTTTTCTGAAAATGTTAACATTTTGGACCATAGAATTGGGCTTTAGGTTTTTGTTTTAGGCTGATGGGGTTGTAATATTTGGACTGTTAATATTGGACTTTTATTTTGTTTTTTTTGGTTTCTAATGGGCCGAGCAAAATAGGCCACTTACAGTGACTTTTTATAATAATAATTATAATTATTATGATTTACAATAAGTTGTGCGAATTTTAAAAAAAATTCATGACCACGATACCCGCAGTGACCGTAATAGCATCCATTATGTCCGCAACTGCGATAAACACAACGCGACTGAAAATGCGGTCGCGACTGCAATTTAAATCCCTGGTTTTTAATACTCGGTTTTATAACAAGCAAACACCCAGAACAAGTAGTTCTAAAATTCGCCCTAAACGTTTGCACATTTTTACAAGTAAGCTCTTATCCAATTTAACTTTTAAGTATATTAAAATTAAATTAAAATATTAAATAAGAAAAAAGTCCAGCCTGGATTGATTGATTGATTTGCACTTTCTGTGTAATGACCCAAAATTCACAGGCACCGGAAAAGTGAGTTATAGGGCCTCCGTCTTAGTCAAATAAGTTCGAAAATAATTATTAGAAATATTTATGAGTTTAGTAGTGTGTCTAATTAGGTTTTAATTAGGCGAATTTAGCTTAATTTAAAGTAATTAGTAAAAAGAACTAAATTGAATAAGGGGTAAAAGTTTAATTCTAAAATAATAGAAAATAAAAAGGATTAAAATGGTAATTAAACCATTTACAAAAGTTGAGGCTGACATATATGTATTAAAATTTAAGATTTTATTTAGGTTATATTTAAATATTATATATAATTATTATAATTATTAATTAACATTATGGTTTTATATTAGATTATTATTATTAAATAAATTAAATAGTAGATAATTGTATGGTAATAGGCTATTTTACTAAATTGAGCCAAAAAATTTTATATTAATAAAAATGACCTAGGTTCAAAAACAACTACCATAATGACTTGAAACGAATAGTAGAATGGGGTTATGGCCTGTCAATGACCTACACCAACTCGTATTTTACACCCATGATTACCTGATGATTGTATCAGGCTTTAAAAAATTGTTTTTTTTAGTTTTGGCCTGTTAATGGTAGGCATCAGGGTATTTTTTTTTAAAATCGTATCATACTGGTATACAAAAATACCAGTATTTTAAAAAAAAAATTTGGTGCTGGCTTGTCAATGGCCGGCACCAGTATTTAAAAAAAAATTCAAATTTTTTTGGTGCTGGCCTGTCAATGACCGGTACCAGAATACGAGTTTTTAAAAAAAAATTGGTGCTGGCCTGTCACTAGCCGGCACCATAATACGAGTTTTTAAAAAAAAAAAATTTGGTGCTGGCTTGTTAATGGTCGACACCAAAATACGAGTTTTAAAAAAAAATTGGTGCTGGCCTGTTAAAAAAATTCAATTTTTTTTTTGTGCTGGCTTGTCAATGGCCGGCACCATAATACGAGTTTTTAAAAAAAATAAATAAAAGGATCCGAAAACTGCAAAAGACAGGTGAAGACAGGTCAGAAATCGAAGTCTTCATAAATGATAGAAAGCAATTGAGCATGAGTTTCGAATCCTGCGATTTTCGATTTTTGCCCAGAGAGGAAAACAACATTGCTCATATTCTTGCTAAAGAGGGTTTACAGAGGGGTGAAAAGACTTATCTACGCTCGTTGTTTACTGCTGGAGTGGAGGAAGCTCTATCTCAAGATCGAAGATGGACAGATTCTTGAGAAGATGATATGATGGGTGTGTTTCAGGAGGGTGTTGGATAGAAAATTTTTAGAAGGAAGAAAGAAGCTCTGTTGAATTTCTGAGGGAAGCACTAAAAATTGGGTTTCATTCAATGGGGGTAATTATGATAGTTACGTTCCCCAGATATTTTTACTGTTGTTGATGGGATGGGTTGTATTGGGTAACATCTGGCTGTTAAGAAGCCTCTAGAGCTCCCTGTGACAGCCCTATTCTGACCCTAGTTGGGAAGTGGTTTCGAGACCGCTAAACCGAGTCACAGAAATAATTGAATATAATATTTTATGTCTAAAATATGTGATCATGCATGTGTGAAATTTGAATGCTTTGATTTTTGTCAATTTGAATGTGTTTCTAAATAAAAAGGACTTATGTGAGAAGCTTTGAATATATGTGTCGCTTATTTTAAGTGATTAATTATTGAATGATGCAAATAAGTGGGTTTGCATGTCAATTTGCCACTTTTAATGTTAGTGGCCGGCCATGATGGTTTTGGTGAGCAAAATAAGCATATTTTATATGTATAATAATGAATTGATATTTTTTAAGTAGTTTATTGATATATTCATTATTATATAGTTTATTGATAAAAATAAAATAAGAATTTGGTGAAGAAAACAAGAACTCATCTTTGTTTCTTCACCTTGCTGAAATTCATAAAAAGAAGAAGAGTGAAGGATGGTTTTGGGACCGTTCGGTCAATTGGAGGCAAATTTGAAGGTAATTTGATGTGGTTTTGTAAATTGTTGATGAATTTGTGTTTCTCTTCTTTTTCTAGCCGAAACCCACTTGATAAATTTAGTTTATGAGGCATTTAGATTCGGCCTTAGTGAAAATGAGTGAGGAAATTTGAGTTGAGGATAGAAGATAGTAAACGAATGTTCAATGAACAATTTGATACCAAAATTCATATGTTTATGAGCTTGTTTTTGAAAAGTATGTTACATGTGAGTGATTAGTTCATGAAGGGATTTTCGGTTATGTTTGTTTTGTATGAGTAATGGATTGTTGAGTTCATGTTATTATGAATAAAATTGATTAAGAGAGGCTTGAGATAATTAAATATGCATGTTGGTGGTAAGATGAGCATTCGGTTTTGGACTTTTAAGTGTTGTTAAATACTTTGAATAATATATATAAGTGGCTTTGATATGTGAAATTCGGCCAAGTGGTTATAAGCATGATTTTAGAAATTCAATGACATTCGGCCAATTTGAATAATTCATGGCACCTCAAGCAAATTAGTTTTAGATGTTATTAAATATTGAAGATTATTTAAGCATATTACCAAATGTGATTTTAATTAATGATTCGGTTATGAGTGCTAATTTTGTTTTATAATTAGCCGAATGTGTATATGTATGCTATGAGGTGGTTTAGCTTAAAGAAAATTAAGGTGCTAGGAAGGTGATTGCCGTGGATAGTTTAAGTAATAAAATTTAATTTCTGTTATGTAAAGTGATGACATTGCCGTTTGTAAATTGAGTAGTTAAAATTGTTGATTGAGCATCAAAAGCTTAAGGGGACAAACTCGGATTGAGGAAAAAACAAAGGTAGTCGTGTAGTCGATATAGCCGTACGATAACTTTTGAGGTAAGCTCTTAAACGATTAAGTTGAATTTATGTGTTTAAAGATTAAATGAATATAGAATAAAGTTTTAGTATATGTGATATATAAATATATATATTTTCGAATGATTAATAATGTTCATAATATGAGCTGAAAATGGCTAGCTTACTCGATTGAATTGTGCATGGAAATGAGGTATATGCTAAAAGAGTTTTAGAGAATGATATATGATCTCTGTGTTTCGGTTAAGTAATGGTAAATAGAATGAGTATGAATTTAGTGAGGACTATGTGTGATAGCCAAATGTCTTATGAACTAATATGTGTGAATGGTATTTTGAATACATGAGATAAGATGGAATAACCGAAAGCATCATGAGTTAAGACGTGGATAAAATACTATGAATTTCTTGTAAATGCCGAATAGTGAATACATTTGGCTATGAAATTATGCTTTAAATTCTTGAATGTATTTGAAATCAATATAAGGAAATGGTATTTTTAATAAATTATGTGATGAAATTATCGAATGAATTATGAGATGAATTGTGGATTAATGTTACAAAGTAAGTGAAACTATTAATGTGATTAGGAAATTGAAGAAGGGAAATTGAGATCTTAGTAAGTTCTTAAGTGTTTGAACTTTTGGAAATTTAAGAGTAAATTGTAATAGATCTGCTTGGGACTGCAGCAATAATGTGATTTTAGAAAATCACCATAAATTTTTGGAGTTGAGTTAGAGGCTTAATAAATTATGTAATTAAAGCTTGATGAGTCTATTTCTAGAGAAAATTAACGGCACTTGATTTGGAGTTTCGTAGCTCCAGTTACAAATAATTTAATGACTATTGCTCAGGAAGACAACTTGTAGTGAATTTGTGATTATGTTGTAAACATTGATAAAACTGTTTGAATTGCTTATAAGATATTGATTAAAACCATATGTGAATTTTGAATTGTGACGTTAGGAAATGATATATGAGTGTTAGATGGGTCTTTGATGTTAAAATTTGTGAAATTATAAGTTTATAAGTATTGAATTATTGGAGATGAACATGTCATTGCCGAATGTAAAATAAAATGTTAAATAATTGTAATTAAGAACATGTTTGATTAAATATTAGTAATCAAAGTACCGGATCCATATTAAAATGAGGATATAAGCCATGAATGACTAGTATACCTAGTCGATTTTGATATGATGAAATTGATGTACAAGATATGTATATGTGGTGAGGCCGAAATGGCTAATATTAAATGTGTGCAAGTTATCTGAATGGCCTTTATGAATATGTGTGCTATCTTATTTGTATAGTGAGGCCGAATGGTTACTTAGAAATGTAATGTGGCTGAGTGGTTATTTAAATGAAAGCAAAGTATATGATGTATTAGCAAGTAATGATAAAAAATTATCTTATATATGTGCTTGTGTATGTGGTGTGACCGAATGGGCAAGTGTGAAATGTACATATGTTTATGTGTATATAATGTGGCCGAATGACCAATTGTGAAAAGTGTGTATTATTAGATATTTGATGAGGCCAAAGTTAGTAAAAAGTATATAAAATAAATTGTGCTGAGATTGTGTCCGGGTTTAAAGTCCCGTAGGCTTCGTGCTGGTGTTATGTTCGGGTTTTATACCTTGCAGGCCAAGTGCTAGTGAATTTGATAAAGTATATGACTATGAGATCCTATGCTAAGATGATAAATTGAACTCATATTACACATTAAGTGATTCAAGTATGTGATATATATATTATATATGTGAGATTGATCTGACAGGAATTAAGAATGTGTAATGAGAAGCATATGAAAAGATGTTGTAAATTCATATGTATATTTGTATATGTGTACATTCAGTTATTATGCAAAGTTACAAGATAGTTTCGATATGCCATTTAACTATGAATGTTGAAAGTAAGTGTGGGTAAGAAATGATACACTAGTGAAATTTGAAAGAATTAAAGTTAATCCGGAAGCTTGTAAATACTATATTTATATGAGTTTGAGTATAAACGGAGTAAAATGATATGTGTTTGTGCATAATCGGCCAAACAGTATTGTACTCAGAAAGTGTTATGTGATTTCGAACATTTGGTTTGTTTTTTTTTTAGTTCAACTGTTTAAATTGCTTAAGACTTACTAAGCTTATGAAAGCTTACTTTGAATGCTATGTTTCTCTGTTTATTTTTGTAGATCGTTGACTCTTACTAATAGCTCGGGGATCGTCAGCACTTCGTCACACTATCTACTATTGTGGTAATCATGTGATTTGGACTTAGCATATGGCATGTATAGGATAGACTATAAGTAGAATGATATTTTGACTATTGTATATAAGCCATGCGAATATGGCATCTTATGGAAGTTTACTTTTATAAGTTTTACATTCGATCTTTGTTTGTGTCAATTAGTTATATAAATAAATGATCTTTTATTTCAGAAAAGGTTCAAAATTTTACTGTTCTGATCTGATTCCTAATTTCTGGTAATGTCTCGTCCTATTTCGGTGACGGTTACGGGATAGGGGTGTTACACTCCCCGTCTCTCTCTTAGCTGGATCTTTTTTTTCTTTCGATTTTTTAGTTTTGTTTTCTATTTGGGCTGGGTTTTTGGCCTTTTTGTTGTTTTTCTGTTTTCTTCTTTAGTTTAGGCTTAACAAGCCTGGCTCTTTGTTGTTTTTTTTTCTTTTGAATAAAGGATCCAGTTTATTTGATTAAAAAAATAAAAAAATAAAAGGAAGCCTATCCCTATCCCCAGTCACATCTTAACAGCCTGGCCACCTTTCAATTTTCTCCTCTTTTCACGCCATCAGCCATGCCTTTTCAGCAGATTCATCTTCCCAAAAATCTTTTTACTTTACCTGTTAATTTTGTCTTCTCAATTCCTCCTTCACCACTAGATTCAATCTAGACTTCTTTTCCACCTTCCTTCTGGAGCGATCTCACTATGGTTCATCGCATCCTCCTCCAGGTATGTCTCCTCTCTTCTTTTTAGTGCTTTTGTTTCTATTCTGTGAGCGTGAGAGTTCTCAGATCTGTGAATGAACTGAAAAGTAACCTCTGGGAGTCCCAATCTTTTATTCTGATTATCCTACCTTGCTGATCATCAACTAAGCTATGGAAAGAAAAATGAGAAGGAACCTTAACCACCTTCTAGCAAAAGGGAGAGGATCAGCAAGGTGTAGTTGGATGAATAAATCCATCTCGATCATCTAAAAAATGCTAATATTTTATTTTTAATCTTATGTTTAAATATTGGTTTTAAATTAACTACTCTAAGTATATCATTTATATTTTAGTAAATGAATTCAGAGTTAAAATCGAATTATTATATATAATATAGGTTGGATCAAGATGTGAAACTCTATTTGTTTCTGTGTTAGTTTTAAATTATCCGATATGTCCGGTAATGCCTCGTAACCCTATTCCGATGATGATTTAGGGTTGAGGGGTGTTACATTCTGTCCTTCTCTTTAATTTTTAAGTATATTAAAATTGATTGGTGTAACTGTGAAACAACTACTAGTTGTATGGTGTGATAACGACTATTTTACCAAACTGACCCAAAAAAATTAATATTTATAAAAATGACCCAAGTTAAAAAACAATCACCAAAATAACCTGAAATGAACAGTAAATTAGGGTTTTGGCCTGTCAATGGCCGGCACCAACTCGTATTTTGGACCCATGATTACCTGATGATTGTGTCAACAATGGCCATGGCTGCAAACTCTACTGATCACACTAAGGTGAAGCATGTGGAAATTGATTATCATTTTGTGTGTGAAAAAGTTCTTGCTGGCATACTACAGGTCAATTTTGTTCTATCAGAAAGACAAGTGTCTAATGTGCTTACAAAACCAATTACACCAAAATAGTTTTCTAATTTTAAAGAAGCATTACGAGTGCTGTTGAGTGTCGAGTGAAGATCAATTAAACAAAAGTTAGAAAGCCAAGGGAATGTTAAGATAAATGTTGTTTGTTAATTTTGTTGCAATTTATCTACTAGCAGTTAATGGGTTTAAGGTTTGTTAATTCTGTTACAATTTAATAGTTATTTTCCAAATAAAATGCTGTTATTATTGTTGACAGCAAGAATATCCTTTGTTGTATAAATACCCTTGCTTAAGTATTTTCAATATATGAAAAAATTTGAATGAAAGAAAACTTTAACACTTCTTTCCAAACTATTAAATGAAAAAGAAATTCGTATAGAAACCCCTTCCATAAGATATCCTTACCAATAGATGCTGAACAATAAAAAAAAATACTTGTCATCTTTGAAGGACTCATGAAGGACACTATGAGTCCTTGGTCATGCCGTTCAGCTTGACCAATGCGCCTTCGAGTTTTCAAGCATTAATGAACCAAGTGTTCAAACAATTCCTCAGGAAATTTGTTTTGGTTTGTTGCTGTCAAATCAAATACTGTTCTTACAAAAAAAGAAATGTATTTCATCCGGAACAGTTGTATGCTGTTGTATTTCATCCGGGTATATTACAGCAGCTTGATCTTGATATAAGTTGTATGCACTTCATCCGCATGACTTGTGCTACATGGTGTGCTGCATCCAGGCCAACTTCAACAAGCCTGCAGTCCATCACGAACAACATCCTTAATTTGGGCAATTGTGTGGTCATTAGGCCCTATGTTATTGACAATAGCATTAGTATTAAATAAATAGCAATTAAAATGTTGCACAAGCAGCACTGACAATATTGATATTAAATTTACATAAATTATATGGAACATCAACCAGTTCTACATACATTTGATCAAAATTATACATGAATGGGGATGCCTCACATTTTCCACAAATGTATACTTATCTTCCCCAAGGACATGCTCGTAGACAAGTCCTGCCCAGCCAAGACAATCTGGGGTTAAATCATCAACAGAATTTACAGCTTCTCTTCCACAAGCCAAAACAAGCCTTTCTATATTTCTTCTCTTTGCTCTTTTAAGGGTAACAATCTATAACACCACAGATCAACACATTGCAATGAAACACAGTTGTGACAAACTTCAACCATTAAATTGAACCAAACAGGGTGTAGTGCAATAGAAAGATGCATAAGTAATGACAAACTTATTACTTTTTTTTGAGCTCTATTTTTGTGCTCTCCTTTTCTTAGAAGGTAGGTGTTGCTCATACGGTAAAGACTCCTCCACCTTTCTCTTGCATGTATTTTGGGGTTGAAGTCTTGTTGACACATCAAGGATGAGCTTGTAACAGTAGTCTACTTTTTCCTATTTCCCACCCAAACCCAGCAGCTATTTAGTGCAATGGTAAATCAAATACAGGTCTTACAAAAATAGAAATGTACTTCATCCGGTACAGTTGTATGCTGCTGTATTTCATCCGAGTATATTACAGCAGCTTGATCTTGATATAGGTTGCATGCACTTCATCTGCATGACTTGTGCTGCATGGTGTGCTGCATCCAGGCCAACTTCAACAAGCCCGCAGTCCATCATGAACAGTATCCTTAATTTGGGCAATTGTGTGGTCATTAGGCCCTATGTTATTGATAATAACATTAGTATTATATAAATAGCAATTAAAATATTGCACAAGCAACACTAACAATATTGATATTAAATTTACATAAATTATATGGAATATCAACCAGTTCTATATACATTTGATCAAAATTGTACATGAATGGGGATGCCTCACATTTTCCACAAATGTATACTTATCTTCCCCAAGGACATGCTCATAGACAAGTCCCGCCCAGCCAAGACAATCTGGGGTTAATCATCAACAGAATTTATAGCTTCTCCTCTACAAGCCAAAACAAGCCTTTCCATATTTCTTCTCTTGGCTCTTCTAAGGGCAACAATCTACAACACCACAGATCAGCACATTGCAATGAAACACAGTTGTGACAAACTTCAACCATTAAATTGAACTAAACAGGGTGTTAGTGCAATGGAAAGATCATAAGTAATGGCAAACTTATTACTTGTTTTCGGGCTCTATTTTTGTGCTCTCCTTTTCTTAGAAAGTAGGTGTTGCTCATGCAGTAAATACTCGTCCACCTTTCTCTTACATACATTTTGGGGTTGAAGTCTTGTTGACACATCAAGAATGAGCTTGTAATAGTAGTCTACTTTTTTCTGTTTCCCACCCAAACCCAGCAGCTATTTAGTACAATGGAAAGATGCATAAACAATGATGAACAAGACACCATATCAACTACCTCGTTAATTTTAAAAACACTCAGCAACTGGTTTAGGTAGTCAATGAGGTTTGAATCAACTTGGTCTAAGGCGTGCATCATGATGGCAGTAGCCAATACAGAGGGAAGATAATGGGTGGATCTTGAATCTAAAAAAGAAAAACACCCGAAGCATAAAAATGGAGAAAATGGTGAGGAGAAAAACAGGAACAGAAATGGAAGTGGAGACTTAATAGAGATTACACAGAGGAGGAGACGTTCACATCGCTTAAGAAACTCGCAATGGAAATGGGTTTTCGACCCAAGTCATCTGATGATTGCATCTAGAAATGAAAGGGCTGTAACTGGATACATCTTTTATTTGAGTGTGGAGAGCACCAAAAACTCCATTCTACGTATAGTTTTTGCCTCAAAAATATACTTTGTGTCTACCTAAAACAAAGAAACATGTTAAAGGGTCTGATGGTGTTGAGGGTGGAGGTTGTTGTTTTGAACATACTTGTAGGAGAGGCACATGTTGTGTTTCTTCAACTTTTGCAGCTAAAGAGAGGCAAGTGATAGCCAGGAGTTGGACCATCCATGGCTTATCTCTTTGAAGCTGAAAGGTGCTTAATAACCTGTCCAAATAGTTAACAGAAAGAACAGCCGTAAGAGTGGTGAATATGTTTATAGCACTGACTTTAAGTATCCACTCTACATCCTCTTGACTAGCCGTTGCTTGGGACTCATCGGTTTCCACATAGAAACAAGGCGGCTGCTACTCTGTTTCTTTGGCTAAAAATAAAATAAACTCATATTCCTGCTGCTATTCATTTTGATGTATTCTCATGGCTTTGAGTTTTTAAATACTTATACCTAATAAAACATGTATCTCATTACAATAATAGTTATTTTCCAAATAACATATTGTTTTATAATTTTATTTCTTATTTAATATTTTAATTTAACTTTAATAATGCATACTTTAGCCGGATGGAGTATGTATTAGCAAATTCACAAATATGATTATATATATTTACGCATGTATCGCATTACAAAAACAAAAATTTAAATACTTATACCTAATAAAACATGTATCTCATTACAATAATAGTTATTTTCCAAATAACATATTGTTTTATAATTTTATTTCTTATTTAATATTTTAATTTAATTTTAATAATGCATACTTTAGCCGGATGAAGTATGTATTAGTAGATTCACTAATATGATTATATAATAGTTATTTTCCAAATAACATATTGTTTTATAATTTTATTTCTTATTTAATATTTTAATTTAATTTTAATAATGCATACTTTATCCGGATGAGGTAGGTATTAGTAGATTCACTCATATAATTATATTATACTTCAGACATGCGTATATATATATATAAGTATTTAAATTTTTGTAATAATTAAAAGAAAGACCTTTCCCACCCCCAAACAATTATTCTTTCATCTCCCCCAAATCTTTAGCAGTCATTTCCCCTCAAATCTTTATAGTTTACTCAGACCGTCCTTTGCTTTTCCTTTTTTGTCGATTTTCGAAACTCAGGTTTGTGTTTCAGTTTCCTTCTTTTTCGTCATTTGTTTTGGGTTTATGATGGGTTCATGCATATTTCATCCAGCTAACTTATATTGTTTTGTAGGGCTAATGGATCACCATAAAAAGCGGTAAGTTTTGTACTTTTCACATGTTTTTGTTTAATCTTTGTGTAAGGAATATGTGTAGTTCTTTCGTGCTGGACTGGATTTTTTGTGATTGCAATAACAGATTTATTATCCACCCAAATTGCTAGACTGGATTTTGGTGATTGAAATGTCCTTAGTAATTCTAATCTAGGCCTAGAAACAGCCTTAGCTTGAAAATTTCACATTAATATGTTTAGTTCTTCCATACTGGACTGGATTTTTTGTGATTGGAATAACAGATTTTTGTTCTAAATTGCAGTAGCCACCCAAATTACAGTAGCCACATCAGGTTGCTGTTCTAAATCAGTCTTGTTGATAACTTGATGCTCATATGCACTTAAATTGTTTTGTAGATTTGTTGTTGATGTTATTGATAGTGCTGAAAATCTTTTGCCAGAAAAGTTCAGTTTCCATCCAAATGTTTTAGCGAAACTATATGGAACGGGCTTTGAGAATTTAATGAAGCTTAGAAGACCTTCAAAACACAACCTGGCACTTATAACAGCAGTGGTAGAGACCTGCAGTATAAGTCAGAGATGTTTCGTCTTTGGAGAAGATACGAAACTTTTTATGGGTTTAGGCAATGTTTTAAGAATAACTGGTCTACCGATAGATGGTTTGTCAATTATAGGGAATGAGAAAGAGGTAGATTTGAAGAAATTGTGTGAGGATTGTTTGGGCACAGACGAGTGCCTCTCGACAAGAAGTGAAATTAGTCTGACTTGGATGAGAACTAAATTTGGGAAGTTGAATGCTGAGGTTGCTTTTGAAGGCGAAGAACTTGACCGCTATGTTCGGGCACCAGTGCTCTACATCATTGGGTCTATCATCCTCCCTACTAACTCTAGTAGAGTGGCTCCATTTTACCTAACATTTCTAAAAAATGTTGATGACATTAAAAGTTACGCATAGGGGGCGGCCAAGCTAGCAAGTCTGCACCGCAGCTTAGAGAATTGCAAATTAAAAACAAAAGCTTTAGTTGGCTGTTTACATTTGCTTGTGGTGAGAATAGAAGTTATAATTATAGTTTGTTTATTTAACAGTTTTCTCTTTATTGCATGTGGATTAACCTTTTATTTTTCTTCATTGTAGGTGTTTATATTGGAGCACATCCCGTGGGTTGTATCTCAATTGCTCTATCCCTATTTGAAACCAATATCGACAACCGTTATTGAAACAGATATGCAAAACCATCCAAGTGACTTCCCTTTGCTAGTCGGCTGGCATCAAAGGCTGTATGAGCCATCCATGAAGAGCAGAAGTCATGGCTCTGTTAATATGTTTGTTGATTATTTCAAAAAATTACTGCCAAATAAAGTAAGTGAAGTCATTTTCTTTTTTCTAATGATTTAATTTTAACTCTTTAAAATGACTTTCTAAATTTTTTCGTCTTACCTATTTCAATGTTTCAAACAGGTTGAATGGACCCCATACGATAAACTACCGACACATTTCTTACCTTCTCCATATAATAAGAATCTTTTTATGGAACATGCTTTAACTTCGATTATATTTATAGAGAAGGTAATTCTCCATGATCTAGCTGTCTCAGAGAACTTAGGGCTAGGTATAGTTTTATATCTTCAATCCCAGAGGGAACATCTCCATAAGATTCACAATAAACTAAATAAAGGTAAAAAACACAAATCTAGAGGAGGATATAGGAAAAACTGGATTGATGTCCATTCAGAGTTCGTAACAGTTTAGGGTGACCGTAAAGAATATTTGTACATTCCAGGTAATCCTGAACTTGTGTCCCCCGGCCCCCTTTTATTTTCTTGCTTATTGGTTCCATATGCTAAATTTTTCGAAACGCCACAAGGGGTTCCCTCATTAAGGTGTACATAAGAAAGAGAAAAAGAAATAAGAAGCAGCGGAATCATCAGTTGGTGCTTGATTACCCGCCCACGGGGCAGCAGCAGATGGATGTGCTTGATGACCCGCCCACAGGGCAGCAACAGATGGATGTGCTTGATGACCCGCCCATAGAGCAGCAACAGATAGATCATGATGAACCCTTGGTGCGTGATGACCCGCCCATAGAGCAGCAGTAGATGGATCATGATGAGCCCTTGGTGCGTGATGACCCGCCCACGGGGTAGCAGCAAATGGATTATGATGATCCCTTAGTGCATGATGACCCGCCAACGGGGCAGTAGCAGCTGGATCATGATGATCTCAATGATGACCCCATGGAACTTGAGCAGTTGATCGTCAGCTCCCCGAGCAGCCCACAAAAAAAAAGAAATAGAAGGGCTTCAAATATTTAAATTCGGAAAATATTCTGCCTTCTAATGAAAAAAGATCATTTGTAACTCCACAGAAATATCAGAATTTTGAAAAGGACAGTCTTACTTCTAGGATTTATGGGAAAAAGGTAACTAGTTCGCACATTTTTTTGTTGTTTTAAAGGTGTGTATGATAAGTTAATACACGTTGGAAAATATGGCTGACTTTGTTGTTTTTATGGCACCGGATGGAGCCAGCGCAAAATGTTTCAGTGTCCCCTCCTAAGAAAAAGATTTTTATTCTTGACGTGAATGGAGTGCTTGCCAGTGTTAAACAAGAATGTATTAAATCTATTTCTCACTTCTAATAAAAATGTTAAGATATTACTGTTTAAATCTATTCGAAGTATTAAATCTATTATTGTTTGTATTTGCAGATGTGAAAATGAGACCTGGTGCAATCGAGTTTATCAAAATAAGCCATGAGAATACATCAAAATGAACAGCAGCAGGATGATGAGTTTCTTTTATTTTTCGCCAAAGAAACAGAGTAGCAGCCGCATTGTTTCTATGTGGAAACCCATGAGTCCCTAGCAATGGCTAGGCAAGAGGCTGTAGAATGGATGTTTAAAGTCAGTGCTATAAACAGATTCACCACTCTCACAACTGTTCTTTCTGTTAACTATTTGGACAGGTTATTAAGTATCTTTCAGCTTCAAAGAGATAAGCCATGGATGGTCCAACTCCTGCCTATCACTTGCCTCTCTTTAGTTGCAAAAGTTGAAGAAACACAACATGTGCCTCTTCTACAAGTATGTTCAAAACAACAACCTCTACCCTCAATTCCATCACACCCTTTAACATGTTTCTTTGTTTTAGGTGGACACAAAGTATGTTTTCAAGGCTAAAACTATACGTAGAATGGAGTTTTTGGTGCTCTCCACACTCAAATAAAAGATGCATCCAGTTACACCCCTTTCATTTCTAGATGGCATCATCAGAAGACTTGGGCCGAAAACCCACGTCCATTGCGAGTTTATTAAACGATGTGAACGTCTCCTACTCTGTGTAATCTCTGGTAAGTTATCACTTCCATTTCTGTTCTTGTTTTTCTCCTCACCATTTGCTCCTTTTTTATGCTTCGGGTGTTTTTCTTTTTCAGATTCAAGATCCACCCATTATCTTCCCTCTGTATTGGGTATTGCTATCATAATGCACACCTTAGACCAAGTTGATTCAAACCTCATTGACTACCAAAACCAGCTGCTGAGTGTTTTTAAAATTAGCGAGGTAGTTGATACGATGTCCTGTTCATCATTGTTTATGCATCTTTCCATTGCACTAAATAGCTGCTAGGTTTGGGTGGGAAACAGGAAAAAGTAGACTACTGTTACAAGCTCATCCTTGATGTGTCAACAAGACTTCAACCTCAAAATGCATGCAAGAGAAAGGTGGAGGAGTCTTTACTGCATGAGCAACACCTACCTTCTAAGAAAAGGAGAGTCCAAAAATAGAGCCCGAAAACAAGTAATAAGTTTGACATTACTTATGCATCTTTCCATTGCACTAACACCCTGTTTGGTTCAATTTAGTGGTTGAAGTTTGTCACAACTGTGTTTCATTGTAATGTGCTGATCTGTGGTGTTATAGATTGTTGCCCTCAGAAGAGCAAAGAAAAGAAATATGGAAAGGCTTGTTTTGGCTTGTGGAGGAGAAGCTGTAAATTATGTTGATGATTTAACCCCAGATTGTCTTGGCTGGGTGGGACTTGTCTACGAGCATGTCCTTGGGGAAGATAAGTATACATTTGTAGAAAATGTGAGGCATCCCCGTTCATGTACAATTTTGATCAAATGTATGTAGAACTGGTTGCTGTTCCATATAATTGATGTAAATTTAATATCAATATTGTTAGTGCTACTTGTGCAACATTTTAATTGTTACTTATATAATACTAATGCTATTGTCAATAACATAGGGCCTAATGACCACACAATTGCCCAAATTAAGGATGTTGTTCGTGATGGACTACGGCCTTGTTGAAGTTGGCCTGGATGCAACACACCATGCCGCACAAGTCATGCGGATAAAGTGCATGCAACTTATATCAAGATCAAGCTGCTGTAATATACCTGGATGAAATACAGCAACATACAACTGTACCAGATGAAGTACATTTCTTTTTTTGTAAGACCTGTATTTGATTTGACAGCAACAAACCAAAACAAATTTCCTGAGGAATTGTTTGAACACTTGGTTCATTAATGCTTGAAAACTCGAAGGCGCATTGGTCAAGCCGAACGGCATGACCAAGAACTCATAATGTCCTTTATGAGTCTTTCAAAGATGACAAGTATTTTTTTTATTGTTCAACATCTATTGGTAAGGATATCTTATGGAAGGGGTTTCTATACAAATTTCTTTTTCATTTAATAGTTTGGAAAGAAGTGTTAAAGTTTTCTTTCATTCAAAATTTTTCATATATTGAAAATACTTCAGCAAGGGTATTTATACAACAAAGGATATTCTTGCTGTCAACAATAAAAACAACATGTTATTTGGAAAATAACTATTAAATTGTAACAGAATTAACAAACCCTAAACCCATTAACTGCTAGTAGATAAATTGCAACAGAATTAACAAACAACATTTATCTTAACATTCCCCTGGCTTTTTAACTTTTGTTTAATTGATCTTTACTCGACACTCGACAGCACTTGCAATGCTTCTCTAAAATTAGAAAACTATTTTGGTGTAATTAGTTTTGTAAGCACATTAGACACTTGTCTTTCTGATGGAACAAAATTGACCTGTAGTATGCTAGCAAGAACTTTTTCACACACAAAATGATAATCAATTTCCACATGCTTCACCTTAGTGTGTTCAGTAGAGTTTGCAGCCATGGCCACTGTTGACACAATCATCAGGCAATCATGGGTCCAAATACGAGTTGGTGCCGGCCATTGACAGGCCAAAACCCCAATTTACTGTTCATTTCAGGTTATTTTGGTGATTGTTTTTTAACCTGGGTCATTTTTATAAATACTAAATTTTTTTGGGTCAGTTTGGTAAAATAGCCGTTATCACACCATACAACTAGTAGTTGTTTCACAGTTACACCAATCAATTTTAATAAACTTAAAAATTAAAGAGAATGACAGAATGTAACACCCCTAAACCCTAAACCATCATCGAAACAGGGTTACGAGGTATTACCAGACATATCGAATAATTTAAAACTAACACAGAAAGAAATAGAGTTTCACTTATTGATCTAACCTATATTATATATAATAATTCGATTTTAACTCTGAATTCATTTACTAAAATATAAATGATATACTTAGAATAGTTAATTTAAAGCCAATATTTAAACACAAGATTAAAAATAAATTTATTAATTTCATTAGCATTTTTTAGATGATCAAGATGGATTTATTCCTCCAACTACATCTTGCTGATCCTCTCCCTTTTGCCATAAGGTGGTTGAGGTTCCTTCTCATTTTTCTTTCCATAGCTTAGCTGATGATCAGCAAGGTGGGATAATCAGAATAAAAGATCGGGGCTCCCAGAGGTTACTTTTCAGTTCATTCACAGATCTAAGAACTCTCACGCTCACAGAATAGCAACAGAAGCACTAAAAAGAAGGGAGGAGACATACCTGGAGGAGGATGCGATGAACTATAGTAAGATCACTCTAGAAGGAAGGTGGAAAAGAAATCCAAATTGAATCTGGTGGTGAAGGAGGAAGTGAGAAGACAAAATTAACAGGTAAAGTTAAAAGATTTTTGGGAAGATGAATCTGCTGAAAAGGCATGGCTGATGGCGTGAAAAAAGGAGAAAATTAAATGGTGGCCAGGCTGTTAAGATGTGACTAGGGATAGGGATAGGCTTCATTTTATTTTTTCATTTTTTTTTGAATCAAATAAACTGGATCCTTTATTCAAAAGCAAAAAACAACAAAGAGCCAGGCTTGTTAAGCCTAAACTAAAGCAGAAAACAGAAAAACAACAAAAAGGCCAAAAACCCAGCCCAAATAAAGAACAAAACTAAAAAACTGAAAGAAAGAGAGAGACGGGAGCTTTAGAGGCTTCTTAACAGCCAGCTGTTACCCAATACAACCCATCCCATCAACAACAGCAAAAATATCTAGGGACGTAACTATCATAATTACCCCCATTGAATGGAACCCAATTTCTAGTGCTTCCCTTAGAAATTCAACAGAGCTTCTTTCTTCCTTCTACAAATTTTCTATCCAACACCCTCCTGAAACACACCCATTGTTTCATCTTCTCAAGAATCCGTCCATCTCCGATTTTTAGACAGAGCTACCTCTACTCCAGCAGTAAACAACGAGCACAGATAAGTCCTTTCACCCCTCTGTAAACCCTCTTTTGCAAGAATATGAGCAATGTTGTTTTCCTCTCTGGGCACAAATCAAAAATTGCGAGATTCGAAACCCATGCTCAGTCGCTTTGAATGATTTATAAAGACTTCGATTTCTGATTGTCTTCACCTCTCTTTTGCAGTTTTCGGAACTTTTTATTTATTTTTTTAAAAAAATTGTATTGTGGTGCCGGCCATTGACAGGCCAACACCAAAAAAATTTGATTTTTTTTAATACTAGTGTCGGCCATGGACAGGACAGCACCAAAAAAAATTAAAATTTTTTCTTAATACTGGTGCCGGCCATTGACAGGTCAGCACCAATTTTTTTTTTAAAACTTGTATTCTAGTGCCGGCCATTAATAGGCCAGCACCATTTTTTTTTTAAAATACTGGTATTTTTCTATACCAGTATGATACGATTTTAAAAAAAAATACCCTGGTGTCGGTCATTGACAAGCCAAAACTAAAAAAATCAATTTTTTAAAGCCTAACACAATCATCAGGTAATCATGGGTGCAAAATATGAGTTGGTGCCGGCCATTGACAGGCCGTAACCCCATTCTACTGTTCATTTCAAGTAATTTTGGTGATTATTTTT
The DNA here is from genome assembly GCF_007990345.1 of Gossypium hirsutum. Lineage (NCBI taxonomy): Eukaryota > Viridiplantae > Streptophyta > Magnoliopsida > Malvales > Malvaceae > Gossypium > Gossypium hirsutum. Next base: position 98,412,131 of record NC_053435.1, on the reverse strand, counting down.
AAACTTGGGTCATTTTTATAAATATCAAAATTTTTTAGGTCAATTTAGTAAAATAGCCTATTACCATACAATTATCTACTATTTAATTTATTTAATACTAATACTAATAATAATAATCTGATATAAAACCATAATGTTAATTAATAATTATAATAATTATATATAATATCTAAATATAACCTAATTAAAATCTTAAAATTTAATACATATATGCCGCCTCAACTTTTGTAAATGGTTTAATTACCATTTTAATCCTTTTTATTTTCTATTACTTTAGAATTAAACTTTTATCCCTTATTCAATTTAGTTCTTTTTACTAGTTACTCTAAATTAAGCTAAATTCACCTAATTAAAACCTAATTAGACACAGTACTAAACTCATAAATATTTCTAATAATTATTTTTGAACTTATTTCACTAAGACGGAGGCCCTATAACTCACTTTTCCGGTGCCCGTGAATTTTGGGTCATTACACAGAAAGTTCAAATCAATCAATCAATCCAGGCTAGACTTTTTCTTATTTAATATTTTAATTTAATTTTAATATACTTAAAAATTAAATTGGATAAGAGCTTACTTGTAAAAATGTGCAAACATTGAGGGAGAATTTTAGAATTGCTTGTTCTGGGTGTTTGCTTGTTATAAAACTGAGTATTAAAAACCAGGGATTTAAATTGCAGTCGCGACTGCGTTTTTGGTCGCGTTGCGTTTATCACAGTTGCGGACATAATGGAATGCTATTGCGGTCACTGCGGGTATCGTGGTCATGAATTTTTTTAAAATTCACACAACTTATTGTAAATCATAATAATAATTATTATTATAAAAATTCACTGTAAGAGGCCTATTTTGCCCGGCCCATTAGAAACCAAAAAAACAAAATAAAAGTCCAATATTAACCGTCCAAATATTACAACCCCATCAGCCCAAAACAAAAACTTAATGCCCAATTCTATGGCCCAGAATGTTAACATTTTCAAAAAAACCCTAGGGTCTTCCACCTTTGCGCCGCACCGTTCCCCACGTGGTGTCAGCGCGTTCAACGCCTGACCACCCCTGGCTAGGGCCTGTCCCATCACTTCCGTCAGTGCCTGCAAACAGCAAAAAGAGAACGAGCAAAAACAACAAGCAGTAACAAAGAAAAGCAAAATATTTTTGTAACACTTTCGGCTATAAAAGCACGAAAGACTAATGTATTTGGGGGGTTTTTTTTTGAAATAAAATAAAAATTGTATTACACACGCATATATTGAAAGAATAGAAATCAATTCAAAAATGGTCTACAAAAGGTGATTCACGGATTATTTCTCTATTCTTATTTTTTTGTTTTTTACTTTATTTTGAATCTATTTGACGAATCTAAAAAAGGGGAAGGGTTTAACTACTGGTGGTTTGGTGTCGATTGAGTCATCTTTTGCTCCTCCAGTCCAAGGGTTGATGGATCCTTGTGGATCTGGTTAAAACCATGACGATGGTGGAGGTGCATTAGGCGCTGGTGAAGCCACAAGTCGACTAAAGATGGAGAGGTTAAGAGGGTTTTGAAAAATCTTTTGAGAAAACAATCTGCAAAAATGATTTTTTAAGGCAATTTTTAGTTTATATATATAGATAAAACGGCATCGTTTCCCGTTTTGGGACTCGGGATATTTGCATTTTTAGCCCCTGTTTGTTTGTTTGTGCGCATTTAATTCAGGTCCTTGATTCTGTTTTAATAATTTGATTTATTTATAAATTATTCTTCTAATTTTGTTTTTATTCTAATTAAGTTTTTATTTAATTTATATTTTTGTATTTTTTATGAATTACTTATTATTCATTATTTTAATATATTATTCATAGCATATTATTTTATTGATCTCACATTGCTTTAGTTTCTTTTTATTATTTTCTTTTGTACATTTTTGAATTGTTTTATTATGTAGTTTATTTAATTAAAATTTTCTTTTATATATATTCTTTGCTGTGAAGATTTGTGTGATGAATATTATTAAACTACTATCACTATTAAATTACTTGTACTTTATATTATTATTTATGTTATTTATATTAAATTATTTGTGTTTTACGTTTATTATCTATTTAGATTGACATGTTGATATATATTGTTTTGTATACTATTTCTTTGCTTGCACAAGGTTTATTTTAAAACTTAATCTATATATTATTATGTTACGTATGATTTATTGTTAGTCTCATTCATATGATTTATTTTACGTTAAATTATTTTAAACACTTTATTTTAGATTCTATTTATTCATTTTGAAGTGTTTCAATATTATTTTTACACTTATATATACATTTAAATATTTTATAAATTGTTGTATATTGTTGATTCTTAGAACTACTTTCTCACATCATTTGTTTTAAATTTATTCATTATTATTTAGATTCTATTTTTTTTAATCTGCCTTATGTTTATTTTCTATTATTAATTAGTTTAAGTATTTAAATTTTTGTAATAATTAAAAGAAAAGACCCTCCCCCCCCGGGAATCTTTACAGATCACTCAGTCCCCCCCGGTGTAAGGAACCCCCCCAAGTCTTTTACTTTTCCTTCTTCTGCCGATTTGTTTATGATTTGTTTTGGGTTTATGCATATATATTTCATCCGGCTAACTTAGATTTTTTCTAGATTTTCTTTGGTTACCCTTAATCTAGATTTGTGCTGGCAATGACAGCGACTTTGTTGTTATCAATCAAAAGGGTATTGATCCCCCTTCCTTGCATCTACTTCAACAAGCAGCGGTAAGCTATGTAATTTTGTTCTTTTAATCCCTATTCCAACTTGCGAAATTTTCATGATACCCTACTCTTTGTTAGTCGCCCTATGATTTCCATTTGGTCCCATGTTATTAAATATTCAAATATCGAGAAGTAGAGAGTCTGATAGTTTCTTTTCCTCTTAACCATTAAAGGCACAATTATTGAAAAAATAAAAAAACTGAAGAAATCATACGAAACTTCAATTAACATGATTTTTTGCACATACCACCTTACAAAAATATGATCAGGCACACTCGGCTTGTATCTATTTAAGATGTGTCTCGTCTGAAAGGGTTTGAGGCACTTATTTTGTTCAGTGCTAAGGCACAATGCTAGGTGCACACCTTTACAGCACTTTGCCATCTCGTGTTGATACTTTTGATATCATTTTCATTGTCAGTATGTTCTTCAGTTTTTTCCCTCAGCATACCAATGTCTTCTCCCCTTTTTGCTAGAGAATAACTACCTTGGTTGTCATCCCTGTTTCCTGTCTGTATATGTCTTTCCAATAGATATCTGGGTTGATACATGTTTCTAGAATATCAAGAAGAAGGTGCATTCTATGTAGCTGTCTTCCTTTCTGTTGGCGTAAGATAATTTGACAATTGTAATTGTAACATGTATTTTGCAGTGATATTGTTATTCCTAAATGATTTTGAGTGGCACACAGTTTTGATCACCAGTGAGGTATGAGGCTGATGTGACTGATATATTTTTTCTTTCTTTCTTTTAAGTATTACATATATGTTTAAAACTGAATTTTCTAATAGTTTTTCTGCTACTGCAGCTGGTTTGTTTATGTTATTTGCTTGCATTTTTGAGTTATTTCACTGCTGGTTTTTTTGTTCTTCACTGTTGTGTTGTTTATGTTATTTGAGTATGTTGAAAATTGGCATAACATGCTGCTGTAATATTTCTGGATGAAGTGTATACATGCTGTAGCACGAATGTTTCAGGGCTGCTTAGTTGTACTATCTTCGGATAAAGTGCATGTAGCTTCTAAACATGCTACATTGTAATCAACCTAGTTGAAAATGAACAAGCTGATGACAGCTTGATATGTTTAGGTGTTGAATGACTAGTTTAGGTGGCTTGTCTATGTGTACAAGCAATATCTTTTAAGTTACTAGGCTACTTAGTGGTAGTAGGTAGTGTTTGGTGATGTATTTGACTATAAATGTAACACCCCACACCCGTGCCTAGAGGTGTTCATGGGCTCGGAATAGGGTTTTAGGTGTTACCTTACTTAAACTCGATCAATCTAGGGCGGTCAGATTTGTAAAATCTGGATCAAATTAAAACTTTTCGTTTCATAAACATTCTATCCCTTAAATGGGCTTACGAGGCCTAAAACATACATTCGAGATGATTTAAGTTTAAACTGAGAGCTCAAAAAAAAACTTGGAGGAATTCATGCCTTAGGGTTCCACACGCCCGTGTGACTCGGGACCCCCCATGCCCTTAGCCCGTGTGCAACACTGACTTTAGGGCACGGCCATGGCACACGCCCATATGGCCTATCCGTGGACAATACTGACTTACAGACACGGCTATGGCACACGCCCGTGTGGCCTACCCTTTGGACAATACTGACTTAAAAGTTTAAGTGTAGGGGATGCACGTCCATAACAGACACCCATGGGCTCAAGCCACATGTCACACACGACCTAGACACACGCCCGCGTGTCTTGCCTGTATGGACAAACTAAGCTATCTTCCAAGCCATTTTGTCACTCATTTTTGCACAACTTACACAAGATCATTTCAATATACTAATTCTATCCCAAAAGACATCAATTCATTTATAGAAAGAACATCATATACATTTACCAAAATGAAAAATAGCCATTATCTAAGCTTAATGCAAAATGAAGGGCTTTTATCTTAAGCCAATATACACAAACAATTTCTCAATAATACAACTTCCTAGTCTAGCCCTATACATGCCATAATCAAAAATATAAATCCAACTATACCGAGTATTACGGCTGATAGTGTGTTCGATATCTCTGACTTCAAGGGATCCTTGAGCAATATGGCGGCACTGAAAGAAAAGGGAAAGGAAAGAGAGTAAGCATAAAGCTTAGTAAGTTGCATATAAATGGATATACAACAAAAATTTCACCATTTATCATCATGCTCATAGCTCAAAGGTAAGCTTAAACTAGACTTACTCATTACCATCAACTCAAGTCATATTTTCTAATCGAGCTCATTACTCATTCATAACAAATAGGTACCTGTAACACTTACAACATTATCATACATTCCTTATTAAATCTTTTTCTTAACTCTTGAAGTTGAACCTTTTTGGAATACTATCGGATATTCTATAAGCCTCAAACATGGGTTAAGTTACTGATGCCATGTCCCAGACATGGTCTTATACTGGCTATCGTCATCGGGGCTGATGCCATGTCCCAGAAATGGTCTTACACTAGCTCTCGTATATAAGTGTTGATGCATGTCCCAGACATGTCTTACACTAGCACAACTCTTAGCCGATGCATGTCCCAGACATGTCTTACACTGGCTATCATCATCGGGGCCGATGCATGTCCCAGACATGTCTTACACTGGTACTCGTCTCTAAGCCGATGCCATGTCTCAGACGTGGTCTTACACTGGTTTTCATAATGTGGCTGATGCATGTCCCAAACATGTCTTACGCTAGCCTCGTCTCAATGCTGATGCCATGTCCTAGACATGGTCTTACACTGGCTCTCACATAATCCAATGTTATGGCATGAATATTCGGTTTGTTTCCTGGGGTTCTCATTAGATCTTTCTACTTTCTCAATCATAAATATGCATACTCAGTTCAAAGTCTAAAAATTCATGCCATATCAAATCAATAACAATCAATTACATGTATTAACAATATAGTTGTATTATTTACAAAAAGGTACTTGTAGTCGGCTTAATCGGATTGTTTGGCTTTGCCCCGGTCTAGGCTCGATTTTGGTAAATCTTGATCTATAATAACAAAATACACTCATATAGTCACTAATTACAATTAGGAATTCATAATTTCATATCTTTGGTAAAATGACCATTTTGCCCTTAGGCCTTGGCAAAATGACCATTTTACCCCTATGTTTGAAAATCAATTTTTATCAAATTTTTTCATATTTCAAGCCTAGCTAAACTCTTTTTACTCTTATAGCAACCCTAAATTCTCACTATTTTATACACTTATTACCTATTTTGCAAGTTATGCCGAATAGTCCCTTTAGGTGTTTTCGAGCTAACACCCTTTACAAAAGTTACTTATAACACAACTAGGACTCATATTCTTCCATAAAAACTCAGCATCTATTACAATTACATCCATGAAAAAATCCTAAACTCTTTACCATTTTGCAAGATATCACCTTCATTTGAAAGCTCATGCTTCAAGGGTCTCAAAAATGTGAAAATCTTGAAGAAAACTCATTAAAATCACTTACTTATAAGAGGAAAAAGTTGCTGGAAAATTTAAGCTTTCAAACCCCCCTTCATGGCTGATATTTTCGGTGGAAAGAGATGAGAAGAAAAGAAATTGACAACCTTTTTTCTATTTTGTTTCTTTTTGGTCAAAATAGCTACCAAATTCTACCTACTTTTAAAAATTTGTCTCCTCTATGTCTCATGGCTAGCTATGCTATCAATTAAGGGTCTATTTGCCCATTAAAGACCCCCAATTTTGGTTCTTTAATAAAATAACACATTTAGCTATCAAATTATGACTTCCACACTTTATGCGATTTAGTCCTTTTTCGCAATTGGGCTCACAATCGTTAAGATTAACTCATCAAAATTTTCAAACACTAATATAATCATGCTATAATCTTATAATTATAATAAGGAGGATTTGGCTTTTCATAAAATGAGTAAATAAATGAGAGTATAATATGGAGAAAATAACTTAAATATACTAAACATACAAACCCAAAACCTCGATAACAAAGCCCTAACTCTCATAGAGCAAACCCGAAAACAAAATCCTAACTTTCACAGAGTTCTCCCAAAAGGGGTATAAAATTCTCTTCATAGTTGTCACGAAAACTCTCACTAAAACTTATCTACGACTACATTTTATCGTCACCAAAATAAAAGCCTTGCAGTACTAGATCTTTTATTTCCTCTTAATTAGCCACTCAAAATAGATATATAATGACCCCTTTTACAGGCTAAGATTAAAGGTATAATCATACTAAAATATCCCTGAAGTAATTAGAGTTTAATTGGGAGAAAGAACTCAATTTATGTGGGGAGGACGTTGCCACGTCGCAATGTCCCCATTCGCATCATCACGATGTCATCCGTCATTGCAATGTCAGGAAGCTTCTCGTCATGATGCCGTCATCTATTCGGTTAAAAATACGAGGCACACCCTATAAATATCCATCTTAACTCATATTTACCATACCTTCTTCTTTAGGCCTCGTCACGAGTCAAACTTAGTCTTTGCAGAATGTCAACCAAGCCCAAACTATTCTCATACTTGGAAATTAAAAGACTCCTAGTCTTCAAATCAAGGTTGTATAATGCAACCAAAGCCAGTGATACACGAGCAGACACATGCTTCACAATATAAGAGAAAACATCTAGAAAATTAACTCCCTCCACTTGACTGTCACCCTTTGCGACCAACATTGCTTTAAGCACTCTACTTTATCTGAAACTGTTACAATCTGAAATTTGTGATTCCATCAAACTTCTTAATATTGAAATTCGTTGTTGTCATTCTTGAACTGGTCAATTGCAAAATCCGAACCAAGCTTTGATATCAGTTTATTGGGAATTGACCTGTATAAACAACGAAATAGAAAAAGTAGAGAATATCGAACACAAATTTTACGTGGAAAACTCTTCCAAAGAAGATAAAAACCACAGACAAAAGAGACTTCAGCTTTTTACTAATTGAGTAAACAAATGAGAGTACAATATGGAGAAAATAAACCTAAATATACTAAACATACAAAACCAAAACCTTGAAAACAAAGCCCTAACTCTCATAGAGCAAACCCAAAAACAAAACCCTAACTTTCATAGAGTTCTCTCAAAAGGGGTATAAAATTTTCTCCATAGTTACCATGAAAACTCTCACCAAAACTCATCTGAGACTACATCTTGTTGCCCCTAAAAGAAAAGCCCTATAGTACTAAATCTTTTATTACCTCTTAATTGGCCTCTCAAAACAAGGATAGAATGACATTTTTGTAGGCTAAGATTAGAGGTCTAATTAGACTAAAATATCCCTGAAGTAATGAGAGTTTAATTGTGAAAAGATAATAGAGTTTAATTGGGAGAAGAAACTCGATTTATGTAGGGAACATGCCACCATGTCGCAACGTCTCCATTCACGTCGTCACGATGCTGGGAAGATTCTCGTCGTGACGTCACTATCTGTTCAGTCTAAAATATAAGGCACACCCCACAAAATTATCATTTCATATTTGCACAAACTTTAATAAGTATATTTGTCACATAAATTGTTCACCTATATTGTTTGTGTGCCACAATCTAATGTTTTATAAACGGTTTTTATGTTGCATATTAATAAATATCAAATAAGAAACATGAAAATGATACCACAAAATAAAGTTAAATGAGTAAATTAAGGTACAGCCTCTTAAAGATTATTCAAATAAGAGCTAAACATTTTAAAATGAATACATAAAAGCTAAACACTTACGAAAGTGCTTACATAAAAGCTTTTCATACATTTCAGCCTCGTTTGTAAAAGTTAAGTGAATGCTTGATGTCTTAATAAGAGAATATATGACAATTGAATAAAATATTACTTAAAAAGGAAAAGAAAAGAAAAATATAATTTGAAATATGATATATAACATTTGAAAAGTAAAAAATATTTGATCCTTATTTAATAATTTTGAAAAGTTTAATTTTCTTTTAAAAAAGAGGGAGGCAAATGTTTAGTTTTTATTTTAGCATTTTGACAAAAATTTAACCTTACACGAACATTTTAAAAAATTCAAGTAAACACAATTTGAGCATTTAGACAATTTTTAAAAATAATAGAGATACATAAATGATTAGACCATAACAAATTTATTTATTTGCATGAAATATCCAATGTATAAAAGTGAAATTATTTTCGATTAAGTTTTAGTTCAGTTGTCATCGGCATTACTGCTAGTACAAGAGGACGTGAGTTCGAGTGTGTTGAAATATATTATCCTCTTATTTATTTAAAGGCTGGATGCTCCACACATATGAAATAAGTAAATAAAAAAAATGTAATTATTCAATTCTTAGCAATATCTGTTATATCTGTTTGTAAACTCTGCTTGTACTATTACAGTTTAAATCGCAATTACATAAATTTACAACAGTTAATATCAATCTTTTCTTTATCAGTGCCCTTTGTCATTCTGAAGCGATGAATGAGAGAAATCAACTCATATCTATGACTCAGATTTAGCATAAACAGTGCTATTACATATCTGGAAACAATCTGAAATGGATCAATCACCCCTAATCTGAATGTATAACCAGTTTTTTGACCACCAATCTGATGCTCGCATTCTTCTGATAATCATAAGTATCCAAGCTGAAGAATGCATCCACAAAGATCCCACCTCTGGTTAAGTTACCAAGCTCTACAGCATCAAATTTGCTGAATACGAGCTTTTGCACAGTACCGGAGCTATCCTTCTGATGAATCTCAACAGCATAGAGAGCGATATTGTCGTTGACTACAGTCGGTATGCTGCCAGAAACAAATCAAAGAATCAATGAAATAATTACAAGATTCAAGTCCATATTAGAACTATCTGAGACATAACATTTAAAGTAGGGGAACTTACTGCAGTCTCACGGTCGGATTGTTGATGTAATAATAATTTCTGCCCAGGATAGGCTTCCACTCGGAACTGCTTCCGCAATCTTCGAAAATTGTTTTGGCAGCATTGTCACAAGCATTCAGAATCTCGAATAAACTCGGAGAAGCGTCAACTACGAAGCTCAAACGTGGCCAGCCACCTTGATCAAGAAACTTCCCATTGGCTCCAAACCGCACTCTCAAACAAGGACAAAAGAGTTGCAGACCAACATTTTCGTGCAACAGTTTAATTCGTTGGGTGCCACGGTAATATGGGACCAGTGATGCATTAATAGAAGTAAGAGAAACTTCATCAAGTGCTAAGAACCCTGCATAACTACTGCTACGCTACCTTTAGCAATATTTATGTCCTGAGACTCTTGCTCAGTTTTTTCTTTCATGGTAACATCTGATTGAAGGGCCTCGATTTTATTTCGTTTCTGAATAGACCCATGTTGAAAGGATCCGGTTGAACTGGATTAGACATATCAGCATTTGCCCCCCCGGTGTGATGAGTCAGAAGAGATATTCTAGGATGGTGTTCACTATTTCCTACACCTGCCAGAGATAGATTTGGAACATTTTCTGAAGTTGGACTTGAAGAAAGGGTGTGCATGTTTGGACTAGGCTGCTCGGGAGATGACTGGCCGTCATCACTACTCGGTGATATCGGGGAACCCTGTGGTTCCCTGTGAGTATATCCGGGAGACTTGATTCCTGAAGATAAATATAAGGCTTTAGTAAAAAATGTCTGATCTAACATTTCCGAAGTTGAGGCAAGTGAAATATGGTGCTTAAATTTTGTGATACCAAAGGCACATCGTTGAAAACTGTAACACCCCTTACCCGAGACCGTCTCCGGAATCGAGTACGAGATGTCATCCAATTTAACTTACCGATTCGGAGCATAAAAATTTGCTTTTAAAATTAAATTCACTGTTCATAACAACACTGTCCACCTGCGCAACTGTCACTAATTTAATTATAACTTGAGTTACGAAACTCAAAATTTAAATCCGTAAATTTTCCGTGAAACTAGACTCATATTCCTACTTACCATAAAAGTTTCAGAATTTTTGACTTAGCACATTAGTACAGTTTATTCATTAAAGTATCCCCTGTTTCACAGCTCGACAGATCTGACCTCTTGGCGCTAAAAATAAAATATCTAATTGTACAGAATTCATATAAGGTTACCATTAATTTATTTTGAAAATAGACTCACTAAGGAATCTAAACATATAAATTATGACCTATAATTATTTCTGTACAATTTATAATGATTTTCTAAAGTTAGAACAGGGGACTTCAAAACCATTCTGACCCTGTCTCACTAAAATTTAAATATCTCAAAATATAAAATTCCTTTGCCTACACCGTTTCTTTCATGTAAAAATAGACTTGATAAGCTTTAATTCTATATATCATTCACCCTCCAATTCCATTTCTACTATTTATGGTGATTTTTCACATTCACGTCACTGCTGCTGTCAAAGAAACTGCTTCTTTGAATTAGTTACCATTTAAACATACATAACTCCAAAACATATTCTTTAATAACTACTTCAATAGCTAACATTAGCCATATCATTTGGACATGCTCAAAATGATTAAGACTCTATACATGCCATAGTTTAAACATTTTGAAAAGCACATAATACCGAGATGGTTATGATAGTGTGATACGAGCTCCGACGGTCCACTATTCGATCAAGTTCAAATCACTATAAAACAAAGGAAAGAAAGAGATGTGTAAGCTATAAATAGCTTAGTAAGTTACATGTAAACAATAATTACTCAATTAATAATTAACACTTTTAACATATAACTAATCAAAATATTTCTTAGCAATTTCAATCACTTACACATACACAATCTTACCAATTCACTTGCATATACATTTTCACACTTAACATTTCATATTCACTTTAATTCATTATTAATCCCGTTGAACACTTGGAATATACACGGATACGTAGAGATTTAGCACATAAGTGCCACACTGATATGTAGCCGAAGCTACCACTGATATGTAGCCGAAGCTACCACTGGATGTAGCCAAAGCTACCACTGAAATGTAGCCGAAGCTACCACTGATCAATAACACTGGAAATGTCCACGGGTCTGCTCACACAAGCTGTCAGGTGTCTGCAACACATGCTAGATCACCCAGCACCCGGGACTCACTGTAACACTGTAACACTGGTCTCTAGTGACATGTCACTTGTATCCAATTCTATTCCTAAGTTCAACCGGGAATTTACACTTAACACTTTATTTTCAACACTTTATCACTTGAATAATTCATGAACAACTTTCCTTCCACATTCAATATTAATTCACATATCAAATATAATTCACAATTTATACAAATATAACTATTACTTACATATAACTTACCTCGGATGCAAAACGACTATTTTTGTAATTTAGTCGATAACTTTCTCTTTTCCCCGATCACTTGCACTATTTCTTCTTTCTTGATCTATATTAACACAATTTAATACATTTTATCAATATTCCATTCAAATACAATTCATACACAACATTTTGACACATTTACATTTTTCCCCATAACTTTTCAAAAATTCCACTTTTGTCCCTAAGCTCGTAAAAATAAAATTCTCTAAATTCTTAAATTTCAAACTTCACTAAATCATATTTCATGCTCATAACGGGCCTCAATTTCACAAAATCACAACTTTATGCACACTTTACCATCTTTCACAATTTAGCCCTTTTTCAACATTTTTCATTGAAATTCATCTAGTAAAACTTGTAATTAACACTTCAAACATTCATTATCTAACATCACTAATCAATTTACAATTATATCATGAATGGGTCAATTTTTAAACTTTAATTTCATTTAAATTAAATGGTAGAAACATGAAATTCAAGCTTCAATAAGCATAAAAATACGAAAATAATTAAAAACGGGGCAAGAAATCACTTACAATTGAGCTTAGGAAAATCAAAACCCTTAACTATGGTAACCTGAAACTTTCGGCAGCAAGCTTCTGATTTTTTTGAAGAAGATGGACACTTATTTTCTCTTTATTTTGTCTTTTACCCAATTTGGACAAAAATGCCCTTGACCCATTACTTAGATATTTTTCTAGAAATACCCTTTTGTGTCCATAACACTAATTTATGGTCTAATTGCCACATAAACACTTCCAATTTCATGCAATAATTCAATTAAGTCATTTAATCACTAATTAGACACACTTTGCATTTTTCTCAATTTAGTCCTAAAAATTCAATTAAGCACTAAAGTATTAAAATTTCCTATCCATATTTTCACACAATATTTCAATCAATCAGTAACTAATAAAAATTTATAAAATTAAACTATTTCACTTCGGATTTGTGGTTACGAAACCACTATTCCGATTAGGCCCTATTTCGGGCTATCACAAAAACAACACAAGTGTTACAACATTTGCCACTCAAAAACTAGTACCATACCAGGAACAAAACGGTTGCACAATACTTGACAACTTCGAGGTTCATGCGAACATCATCCAAGCTCCTGAAGGATCATATAGCAGGATGTTTATTTCAGTGAAACAAAAAATTCCCACTCTCATCCAAGGTGAAAAGAGTTTACATACTCATTAAAGACTTGCCTGTGTGACTGCACTCCAATCTCGAAATAATTGGCAAGAGTTGCCATCTGCATTTACAAAACTCCGTATCAAATGCCAAAACTTGCAATATGTTGGAATTAGAAATAAAATAAAATAAAATCAGACAGGTCGGATTTCCGATCCCCGGCTCAACTGGATAAATCTGGCAGTCTGATGTTTTCTTGATATTTTAATGTTTAAATGCTTAACACACTGATTATAAATTTATAACGACATATGTGTATGGGTGATATGTATACATAAGGTTGATAGAAGATGGCTAAGGTTTTCATAAAAATAGAAAAAGGGCTGAAGTTTTTATAAGAAATAAAAATACCTTCATATTACCGGCTCTCCTTCCGAGTCTTTGAGTCAACAACGCCAATGAATCGATAATTCCCTAAGGCTCCGAATCTATGTGAAAATTACGTAGCTAATATGTATATATATGATAAATTATGATTTAGCACTCATAGTTGCTGGTTAAACATCTAAAAATTCAATCATTTAAATATATATTTTTTAAAATAGTTTATTAATCATTTTGTAACATTTTGAAGTTAAATGAACAAAGTATAACTTAATAATAATTCAATAGGTGAAGTTTACCCTTAAGAAAAAAACAAGATAAAAAAGGATTAATTAAAAAAAAAAAAAAAAGAGAAGGGTCCAGAGTAGGGGAGAGCATTTGATTTTTTGGTTTTTTTATAAAATTAAACTCACTTAATTAACTATAAATCTACAAAAACCAACCCACCAAATTAGAGATCCAGAGTCAATAAAAATGAACCTACTTAAGTTATTAAGCTTCAATAATATATATTTATTATATATATTATAAAATATAAATATATTTTAAATAATTTTAAAAAATTAAATGAAGTAAATCTTTTCTATCGAGGGAGTTTGAAAATTTAAAAATCAGTAACTAACAAAATGGAATCCATAACCTAAAAAACTATCCAAATCACCCTAATCAAAATCGACTAAATTAATTGGGTGCATTTTCTGGGTTTTTACTGAAAATTGATCTCCCCTAATCTAGAGGACTCGTGACGCGAGAGAGAAAAGAAAGAAAATAAGGGAGATTGTATCCCGGGTCCTGAACCTTTTGGGTTTTCGGGTTTCAGTCATTGGTTTTAGCCAAAATTAGACATGCTATGTTTCAGATTTCTCAAGGTGCCGAGTGATCTTTGAAATTATCAGAATAAAATAAATTGCAAGAAAAAAATGAGAGAAGGTGAGGATATGGATGCGGATTCAATGACATATGCGTATAGCACTTTTTGATTTTTGGTATAATTTATATTCATTTAATTTATGTTGCATTTGAATTTTTTTATGCATAGAATTTATTTTAAGAAAATTGAAATTGCTATTTGAAAAATCTCGAGTGATTTCTTTGAAATCTTGAGGGCATAAAAATTTATTAATTTTCAAAAAAAAAAAAAATTTATATATTTTTTAAAAAATAAAATAAGGTAATATTTCCACGCGATAATAAAATATTCTATTGGACATGTGATACCAAGTCTTTTAAATAAAAAATGATTTTCCTTGTATCAATGAATCCATATTTTGCATTTATGGACCATAAATAGTTTTTTAAATAAATTTTAATTCGTTTTTGAAATTTATTAAAATAATAGCGAATCACACGTAATTAAAATAATATCCGCGGCGGCCGTGTTTTCCAAGATTCGTCTAGCGCTCGAAAAACTGTTAAGACAACAGCCACTTGTACTTTTAAACGATATCTAACCCGTTGAGCTATAGGCCTCACCTTGCTGACACCGCGGTTGGTACCTTTCCTCTCCCCAGCCATCCATTTAGGGTTAGGAAGATATGAAAATGCATGTGTGAAGTGGGACACGGGATTTCTTTACTTGAGAAGGTTTAACTATCTGGACTTGGTAAATGATGAGTTAGGGTCGAAAGGATTTACCATGTTTTAAGCCTCTGAAATGGGTAATTACGGAAGGAATGACTGCAAATCCCTGCTCTATGTATTACTCGACAACTGACATTGCTTCGAATATGTCTAACTCGTACCCTTGTTGCTTTGCCTGTCTAGTAACTTGCCAAAGGATATCATTGATTGAAGATGTGTGTCTGCTGGTGTAGTCGCCTGCCTGGAAATCATGAATAACTCCATCAATTTGAACCCGACTCCGACCTGCAGGCTTTTTCACACCCGATTCGATCATTTTCTGTCTCACATTAGCAACATCCTGCCACCTCTTGGCCGTAGCATACACATTTGACAACAACACAAGATATCCGGCAGCATTGTTGGGATCAAGCTCGACATCAAATTTTTGAGCCACTTGAGAGGCAAGTTCAACGTTCTTGTGAATCCTACAACCGCCAAGTAGGGCACCCCATACTGCATCATTAGGTGTTAAAGGCATGGTTTCAATAAGATTCAATGCTTCATCAAAGAAACCAGCACGGCTGAACAGATCAATCATACAGCAATAGTGCTCAATCCTGGGCTTAATTCTCCAATGTGTAGTCATTTGAGTAAAATAATGCTGACCCTCCTTGACAAATCCGGCATGACTACAAGCAAAGAGAACTCCAATGTAGGTTATTTCATCAGGCTTGACTTCTCTCTCCCCTAAGCTTAGCATACATTCAAACACAGTAATAGCTTCTTGCGCAAAACAGTGTTTTGCTAATCCCGTGATCATGCTTGTCCAAGAAACCGTACTTCTTTCTGGCATGCATCGAAGTACTTCGTAAGCTTCCTCAATCAAACCACAACTAGCATACATGTGAATAAGTGCATTGTTCAAAGACACCAACAGTTGTTGGTTTCGAAATTGAGACGTCTTTTTTATGTAGGAGTGAATCCATTTCCCCATTTCCAAATCACCCAATTCAGCACAAGCTGATAATGCCGCCACCAACGCTACCTGATCCAGTTCCACACGTGCTCTCCTCATCTGTTTAAAAAAAGACAAAGCTTGCTTACACTTCCCATTCCTAGCAAACCCGGTAATCATTGTTGTCCACGACACCACATTCTTATCCGGCATCTCATCAAAAACTCTCCTCGCCGTATCAACGTCCCCACACCTAATATACCCAGCTAACAACGAATTCCAACTCACAGCATTTCTCTCCGCCATTTCATCAAACAGTTTACGCGCATGTACGATGCCATCGCCGACCCCAACCATTCCATATAAATTAATCAAATTTGTTCTCACAAACACATTGGAGAATACCCATCAACCAAAACTCTCCCATGAATCTGTTCCCCTTCTCTCAACATCCCCGACCTCGTGCAAGCACTCAAAACATACGAATAAGTAAACCATCAGGATTTGCCCCAATGCAACCATCTGCTTGTACAATTCAAGTGATCTTTCAGGGATTTCAGTTCTTGAACACCCTCTGATGACCTGGTTCCAGACTGTAGTACTTGGTTTTTCGATAGATCGAAATAGTTTAAACGCCTGTAGGAGATTACTAGAAGTAGCATAGAATGAAAGAAGGTGAACTAGGATGTAATTTTTCTGGGAAAAACCGTTGATGATGATCTGGGTGTGGACTTGGGTAAGTTTTTGTTTTGTGATCTTAGGGTTTTGAAGAAGGGAAATGAGGTGTTGCTGTAGAGCTCTGGAGTTGGGTGGATTGGCGAGAATGGCTTCTTTAACTAACATTTGAAAGACAAAAGTTAAACGAGACACAAATGTAAGTGGCGCTGGTATGGATATTACAAATAAATATTAGCCATCAAAACGCAAGGGGGCCAAAATGAACTCCAGTGCTCCTTAGATTCTTTATGAAAGTTACCAACTGAACACGGGTTCAGTTGTATTTCACTTTGATGATGAAAATCTTTAAGAGGGTTTATTTAATCCGAACGAAACTGTACAAGTTTTCTGCAAGTGCCCATCAATCCAAATCCCATCTTCACTCAAACCTTAAACCACCCAAAGCAAACCGAACCCTTAAAACATACCTCACCTCCAATTGCAACGCCAAAGCCATCCTCTTCTTTAGACAATTATTACGATACAATCCTTCGTCTATTGACAGCTTCTCTTTCTTATTTGTCATACAAGCTTGCACCAAAACCCCTTTCTCTCTTGAAGGCCAACAATTACATGCCAACCTAATAAAATTTGGGTTTCACTCTGTCATTCACCTCCAAACCTCACTTTTTAAACTTTTACTCCGCATTAGGGAATCTTCTTTATGCGCATCACGTGTTTGATGAAATTCTCAGCAAGAATACAATTTCCTGGACAGCCTTGATTTCGGCTTATGTTGTCAACCAGAAGCCCCAAAAGCTGTAGAGCTGTTTCGGAAGATGCAAATGCTTGATGTGGAACCTGACCAAGTGACACTGACGGTTGCTCTCTCTGCCTGTGCTCACCTTGGTGCACTAGAGATGGGAGAGTGGATTCACGCATTCGTTCGGCGAAAACCAGAGCTCATGGCAGACGCGGGCCTTAATAACGCTCTCATTAACATGTATGCGAAATGTGGTGATATACAAACGGTAAGGAAATTGTTTGATAGCTTAGGAGAAAAGGACGTGACAACCTGGACTTCCATGATCGTGGGACATGCATTGCATGGACAAGCAAATGAAGCTCTTGAGCTTTTTGGTGAAATGGAAGAAATAAAATGGAAGAATAGCAAGAATAAGGAAGAGGGTAATCGTGGAAGTTCAACGATTCTTCCCAACGACGTTACTTTTATTGGGGTTTTGATGGCTTGTAGCCATGGAGGAATGATTGAAGAAGGAAAGAAATATTACCAACGTATGGTTCATTATTACGGTTTGAAGCCTAGAGAGGTTCATTTTGGTTGCATGGTTGATCTTTTTTGCCGAGCTGGGCTGCTAAAAGAAGTTTATAATTTCATCATTGAGATGCCTGGTCAAGCTAATGCAGTGATATGGAGGACATTGTTAGGAGCTTGTAATATCAATGGAGAAACTGAGCTTGGTGAAAAAGTTAAGCTCCAGTTGCAGGAGTTGGAGCCTGGATATGTTGGGGACAGTGTTGCAATGTCGAATATCTATGCTGCCAAAGGGATGTGGGATAAGAAAGTGGAAGTTAGGGATCAGATAAAGCAGCTGAGAAGGGCTCCTGGGTGTAGTTCAATTGAGGTAGCTAGTGAAATCAGTGAGTTCATCTCTGGGGATGATGATCATCCTTTAAAGACCGAGATATATGAAGCCCTCAAATATTTGACCATCAGTATGAAAGCATATGACTACTCTCTTCAAATATCAAGCCTGCTTGAGTTCTGACCAACCAAAGGTTTCAAATTGTAAGTCTGTTGCGCTATGTTATCACGGTTGTGACCATTATTTAAATTTCAAAATCCGGTTCTCCTGTAAACATATCCCTTAGCTGTTAATAATCATAATATTCTGATTCATGACACTTCGACCAATCCAATTGCTGTTTGTCTGATGATAGGAATTTGGACAACAATAAAATTTAGGCAAATGGGTCGTTTCATCTATAATAGCCGTCCAACAGATAGGCATGCTAGCTCTTTTGTGTAATACATACAAAATGCATTACTTGCATAGAAAAAGCATGCCCATCGATTCTTCCTTGTAACATTGTGTTGTAGATCTTATTCTCATTTTATCCTATTTGAAAGGCAATTACTGTTGCATAACTTGAAATGAATAGCCAACGGACATCTATATTGAATTACATTGTGTTTTAGGATCCTAGAACACTAGGATTGGCCTAAATTTGCTATGTACCATTCCATGGTACGTTGGAGCTACTCTCTGTTAAAGACTTCATGTCCTAGGTTTTCTGGTCCAAAAAGGCAAAAAGCTTTGCCTGATCTCTCTCTGAACATAAGCTGGATCTTAGTTAGTATGAAGAATGTAGAGCCTTAGATCACTGCTCGGTATGAAAGTATTTCTCTTCAAATACATGAAAAAACTTTAAAAAAAATTAAACATACCCATGTCAGATGCATCCATATCCGACATTATAGCCAAATCCAAGCAACACAGTCAACAGAAACTAGGAATTGTATTATAGTGTCCTCAAAACAAACCATGTTAGAAAAAGATTTAATGACAAAAAACTGACATGAAAGCTTGCTTTATTACTGAAATGAATTGCAGTCTGCAGTTTATTGAAAAAATGCTTCACATTCATATTAAACATTGAGTTCCTGAGGAAGACATGATACACTAAGCATGCTTCATTTATCAACCATATGACATCAAGATTCAAGATCTATCTGACAAGATATTAATGATTTGTTTATTAAACAGCCATGACATGCATATTATCTGCAAATACTGAGACAGCCATGACAAATTAAACAACAAAATTTATCAGAAAGAATTCAAACTAACTTTTCTTCATGTATCTGCATTTCTGTTCTAAATCATGTGTAGCAGGATTCATGCAATCCAACTAGTATATACAACATTCAGTTATACAATCGAGCAAAATTCTGTAAGTTGGAGGGTAACATACATGGGAATGTAAAATATAGATATCATACATTGGAGCCGATCAGATCTCCAGCAGTATAATTACACTGCCACTGCTTCTGGCCTTTTGCTGGTTTTGATTCCTCTAATAGCTGTTTAAATTGTTGGTGCCATAAAATTTTATTAAAACGAATTGATTTATATGCATGAAAAATAATAAATAATACCTTATCTTTACCTTCAGCATAATCTTTTGCACCAAATACAGCTGAACCAGCCACTAGAGCATTTGCTCCTGCCTCAATAACCTGGCGGCAAAGCGAGAAGTGGGTGAGAGGGAGAGTTTTAACAGAGAAACCACCCAATTTTTTTAATAGTTATGAATATCATGAATAATATTAATAACATGAAGAACATACTCATATCCTACACTCACACTCATCACACTTGAATCAGAGTAACATAGGTCAAGAAAAAGCAACAACAGGGCTCAACAAGTGATAATGTCAGAATTTAGGACACAGGTTATGCATGGAGTGTATAGATTAATGTTGTCTGAAGGTAAACCACATGATTCTAATGGGGCACCTTATATGCATTCTTTGGACCAACTCCACCATCGACTTCAATCCATGGATTAACACCCTGCAAGGAAAATATATGAAGAAAATTTGACCAAATTCTAAAGCATGAATAGATAAAAAGATGAATATATAGATAGAAGCAACTGATACCTTCTCCGCGCACATACGTCTCAAGTCAGAGATTTTCTTGACTTGACTCTCAATAAAGCTCTGCCCACCAAAGCCGGGGTTGACCGACATAATCAAGACTAGATCAACGACTGTTCAAATGCAAAACAGAGATTATCAAGTCAGTTTTTCTTTTCCCTTCAATTTAGCCAAATGAACTCAGAACACCTGTACTGGAAAAGTTACAATGATGCAGAAGGACCTCTCATCATTCTGCACATAACAATCAATTGCTTCTGTTTTAGTAAGAAAAAGGAGGCCATTCTTAGAACATCCTTTTAACTATTTCTTCATCCTTTATTCCTGACTTATCAATAGGCAAGGCCTAGCATCGATCAACTACTTGGCTCCGGTATGCAATAAGCTGCATATAAAATCATCC
Organism: Gossypium hirsutum; assembly: GCF_007990345.1. Taxonomy (NCBI): domain Eukaryota; kingdom Viridiplantae; phylum Streptophyta; class Magnoliopsida; order Malvales; family Malvaceae; genus Gossypium; species Gossypium hirsutum. Next base: position 98,391,334 of record NC_053435.1, on the reverse strand, counting down.
TTCGACGGAAAGACAGGAAAGCGGAAAAGAAATCGAAAATAAAAACTCACCATCAAGTACATATTCTATCGTACTAAGCGGGGTTGCAGGGTTTAAGACGACTCCGGCTTTAGCGCCCAGATCTTTTATCTACACAACAAGAAAAGTTTTCAGAAATTTGTGGGCAGTTTCATAAAAGATACGCAGGCAATAGAGAAAGCGAGCAAACAAGATATATTATTGAGCATAGGATGGCAAACAATAAAAAAAATTCGCAATAGTATCAGCAACACCTTGATGGTCATAAAACAAAAACCTGTAAAAGGAAACTTTTGGACATGCTGACCACGAAGTTTTAAGAGGCAATAATGCACGGCTTAGAGTATGAGAGAGGCTGATAAACCTAATACTTTAAAAAGCTTTAACTGCAAAAATTGAGTATCAATGACTGATTCTTAAGTCATGCCCCGAAAGAATAGTGAAGGCAAATAAGTTCAGAACATAGAGTTAGCTTGAACAGGATGAATTCAGTAGGATTTTATAGGCTCCTACGAATCCTGAACATTCCTTCCCAATGTCATGTGGTACAAAGCACGATACAGCAAAAAAGATTCTTCGTGCATGAATTTCTTTATCAGTAGTTTTTAACTAAAAGTCAGAACCCGTGCAGCAAAAAGCTTAACATAAATAATATGACAACTTCCAGTTAAAAAGCAAGTGAAATTTTGCATAAAAAAACAAAGGTTTTTGAACTCCACTTGATTTGAAGATAATATTTGGTAGACTCCATTTAAAGATTGTATGTAAATTGTTAACTTTATCATGGAAAATATGTAAGAACGGCCCGGGGAAAGAAATGTCTTACTTGATTAAGTGTACGATGCAAATGAATGGTTGATGATTGCTCACAGTGAACACTGACTATGTCTGCTCCAGCCTTAATAAAATCTGGGACTCGCTGCTCAGGTTCCACAATCATCTGCAGTGCATCAAGCTCAGGGTGAGAAAATATCTTTATTACTGATACTGGTTAGTTAATTATGCAAAGCAGCATACCAAATGCACATCTAGTGGAAGATCTGTCACAGGTCGTAAGGCATCAACCACAAGAGGTCCAATCGTAATGTTTGGAACAAATCGGCCATCCATTACATCAACATGGATCCAATCACAGCCTGCCACTTCTACGGCTTTCACCTAGAAAAAACGCGACATGTGAACTTCAAAGACAATATTCAGATTGAGTTCAATACCTAAAGCAATAATGCAGCTGAACCAAAACCTGCTCCTCCAACTTAGCGAAATTAGCAGAGAGTATAGATGGGGAAACAATGATATCGCTTTTCGAAAATTTATCGACTCGAGCAGTTGCCTTCACTACTGTAGCAGTTCTCCTCCTAAACATTTAAGAAAAGAAAGTTACAAAAGCATATTAAAATTTCTTATGAGACCTTGAAGAACAAAATTCAAATCTGATTGAAATCATACGTCTAATTTGTATCTTTTCACTGCAATACAGTGATAACATCTATTACATTTGCAACCCTAAAAGGCGCATCCAAGATAGCAATTTTGCTCCAAAGTAAGCACCAAACCATGCAACTAAAGTTTCATCGAATTGCTTAGGCAATACACCAAACATTAAATAATCAATAACACTGTAATAAAATCCCAAAACCTTATTTGCTTTATTACAATTTAAGTACCAAATATTCTTGATATATATATATATATATATATATATTTAATTGTACAAGCCCTTTACTTTCATCACAAACCAGCTTCATTTGTGTTGAAAACATTACAGAATAATTTTTAAAAAAATGAAACTTTTTTCTGTAAAAAAGGTTTAATTATCGAATTGCAAACGAAATTAAGGTCCTTCACAAGAGAATGTCAACATTTCTGAACTGGAGTTTTTCGCAATACCCCAATAAATTTGCTTCTTTACCATCTAAAACTCTAAGGAATACACACACAAAATAAGAAGAGCAACCCAGAAAAGGAATTTAAAAATGAAAAAGATTACCTAGTAAAAGAAAAGGAACTGGGTTGAGAAAGATGGGTTCTTAGAAGCCTAAGTCCCCCTCCAAAGCCATTAACTTGAGTTGATGAACACAATGAAGAAGCTGTTGACATCTTTAATTTCCTTTTACCGTCTCTTTTCTTATCAAAAACTGCTCTCCGTTATATCTAATCTGTAATGGAGTTTGGAAATTAGAGCCTTAGTTTTTTTTTTGGTTTTTTTTTTGTATGTTAAAATCTCACCACAGAGTGACTTGGAGAGAGAAAATGTCAAAGAAGGCAATGACAAAGACAATACTAAATTCTTCAACAAAACTCGGAGAGACTTAAGAAGGAAATTATGTAATGGTAACACGTGTCGCTTTGATATATGGGTTACTTTGCTTTATCTTCAATGGTTGGCGCTGCGTACTGCTCAGATGTGCAAATTAATGGACACAATTAGATTTAGGTTTAGCCCATCAATTTAGTACCTAAAGCATGCTAAAGTTATATTTTTTCCCCACTTTTAGTAGACGTTAACAAAAAAAACATTGGATAGATTTGACCAATGAAAAATGTGCCATTTAGCATTTGTAGCCAATAAAAAAGGACCACTTTACCTTCTTTTATAAAATGTGTCATTTTTCTTTGAGAAAATATGTATAAACCATAAAAGAATTGTAAAAAATAGAAATAAAATATAAAAAACATATATGTCAATTATAAAAATTATCAATATATATAAACAATCTGAAATTTGTATATAATTTTTTATATATAATTTTTATTTTTATAATATTTATGGTTTATACACATTTTCTCAGAGAAAAAATATATAATTTTCAAAAAACACAACTTTGGTATTCTTCGTATACCAATTTGAGACAAAAAAAAGTTTAGATATCAAAGTAAAAAAAATAAATACACTTCGAGAGTTAAATCGTGAATTAAGCCTATATAGTTCTACCTAATGTTTTTTAAACCGAACCGATGGTCAAAGATGTCAAGTCATTGATTCATCGATCTGACCAATTTAACTAGTTTAATTAAAAAATTATTAAAAATTAAAAAAAATTTATTCAATCAATTCGTATCGACTCCTGATTTAATCAATTCAAAACCACTTCAGACTAGTAACTTGGTCTGTTCCCGATCCAATTAGCTGGTCTAGTCTAGTTCAAACAACACTAATTCTACCCCCTATTACTCTAAAAAGTGTTCGTAGTTTAGCATTATTTTTTAATATGTTTTTTTTTAAGTTTGATTTAAAATTTAAATGATTTTGAGAAGATAAAAAATTCATTTTATACATAATATTGTAAAGTAAAAAAAGGACCAAATTTTATTACTAGTTCATGTACTATATGTAAGTTATGGACTTAATTCTTATGTTTTAATTTGATTAGTTTTAGTATTTTTATATTTTTCAATTTTTAAAATTTTTGGCTTGACCTAAACATGAGCAATTAAACCTATTAGGTCAAATATGTCATTAAATGTGGTATTAAGTGTGCTACATAAAATTTTAGAAATAACGGGGTTTAATTTATTAGATTTAACGTCTATCGTTTGTGCTAGAGCTAAAATTTCAAAACTTGAAAAAGTACATAAGCTAAAAATGACCAAAATTAGAGTACAAAAGTTAATAGCAAATTTCTCAAGTAGAAAATATACAGTTACTAGTTTGTATATCGATGCTATACTAGGATTAATTGTATTTATAAATTAAAATATATTAAATAAATAGTTATGTTTATTTTAAATTATAATAAATAAATAAATATAAAAAATTGTATACAGATTATTACAGAAGGTTAGATTTATAAAATTGTTTGTTTAAAAATAAAATTAGAAATATTTTAAATAAAGTTTACAATAATTAATAAATACTAAAAAATCATGAACTTATGAATTACTTTTAGTATTGAATGAATTTAATTAAAAGCGATGAATAGGGATGCATTTCTAAAACAATCCAAAACTTGTCTATACTATATATATGACCATAATTTTTTGGAATATTTTTAAATAATTCTAAAACACTTATATAAAAAAAAGTTAAATAAAAAAAATTAAAATAACCTCAAATAATATAACTTGTTTTAAATATGGAGGGTTATTTTTATAATTTCTTAATTAAATTAGACTCGTGATATTAACTCAATTAAGGATTTCATTAGTAGTACAAATTATTAAACAACGAATCGGTTGAGTTGATAGTCGGATCAATTAGACTTGTCAAATCAAGAATTGATGATATGATTGGTTGGAGCATCGATTTTGAAAATATTGTTTAAGAGTAATAGTAACACTGCCGTCTACTGCTTTCTTGTTGCTACTGGTCAGCCACCATTTCAATCTGTAACTACCGGCCTCCGCCTTCAAGATGCAATCAGAAGTACCCAAGATAAAAGTTATAGATGAAAAGATGAAACCAAAAAATAAAATCTGAAGAAAAAAGAGAGATGAAAAGATGAAAAAGTTTAGGCGGCAAGGAAATTAGGGAAAATAAAAAAGGAGAACAAGTGGAAGGAAATAGGCTTTGTTTTCGGCCACGGGCCTAACCATATCTGGGCCTTGACAGTAATTTATAAATTAAAAGATTGGTCCAAGTGATATTTTAAGTTAGTTTTTTTTACTGAAGTGCTTTTTTTTAATAATTTATTATTTTATATTATTAAACAGTGAACCGATTAAACTGGTTGAATCGGTCAAATAAAAATAATTAATAATCTAACTGGCTCGACCACTAACCTGATTCTAAAAACATTGTATATGAAAAGAAGTGAGGAAAAAGCAGGGAAAAATGATTGGCCGGCGTTGAGTAGAAGCAGATTCGGGCCGCCAGTAGTAGACTTAAGTTCAGTCCACAATTGCACGGGGCCATTTTTGTTGCTTCTAATTTGGATCTTTTAGCCCAAAATTCCATTGGGTAACGTTTCTATTCATTTAAGTATATTGTAAGTAATAGCTTTCAAAAAAGGGTATATTGTAAGTACACCCTTAAAAAAGGTAAACAGGGTATACGAATTCTTCTAATTCCAAGAGCTTAGGACCAGCAAAATTTTTTCGATTTTTGAATAAAAACCAATTTTAAAGGAGATCAAAATAGCTCTTAAACAGTGAAAAGATGGAACCATTGAAGCATTTAATGGGATATGTTAAAACTTTTTTTTTGTTGGGGGGGGGGGGGAATTAAATTCTAAGACAGAAAGAGGATTGATTTTTGGGACGGTAAAATGAAAAAAGAAAAATTAGCTCTTGGAAAGAGGATTAATTCTCTATTATACAAATGGTTATAATTTTAAGTTGAAGGGTTTGACAGCTCAATTTTTTTTTTGTGTGTTTGTAAAATAAGGAAGTTGAATACAATTAGTCGTAACAAATTTTGTAATGGTCACTAACGCTTTTTTGTAGGGATATTCATGAATTTTCAATACAACAGGATTATTTATGCCTAAAGCTGTCATAGTATCCGCCACCATATTCGTTATGTGTAGTATACAACACCTTTATATTTAGAATAATGAAGTAAATTTAAAATTTTTATATAAAAATATATTTAAAAAAACATATTAAAGTTATTGATTACTTTTATTTACTTGAAAATTTATTATTTTTCAAAAATATTTATATATTTTTTTGAAATTTTATCTCATAAAATAAATTTATTTTATCAAAATAAATCTAAAAAAATTAATATAAATAATTGTGATTTAGTTTTTATTATTATTTTAATTTAATAAATTTGGCTATCTACTTTTACAATGGCATTAGTTAGTTCCTTAACTACTCTAATTAAAATGATAACATGAATTTGTCACACCCCAAAATATAGGATTTTAGTTGTAATAAAAAAAATAAAAAATAATAATAAGCGTTAGGCTTGATGGTTAAGTAGCTTAAATATTCAACAACCTAGAATGAAAATTACACTAGAATATATATTAAATAGAGTAAAAGTTGAACAATAATGGTAATAGCCCAATTGGTTAAACATGCTATTTCCCTTCCCAATTGACTTAGGTTTGAATCTCTTTTTCTCTTTTTATTTTCTCTTTTTATTTCGTAATTTTGCCAAAGACACTCTAAAATATATTTATATAATTAAGTGTCAAAATTTAACAAGATATGGGAAATACCCTAATGGTTAAGGCCCCCTTAAAAGACCAAGGTTTGAGACGCTTCCTCCTCCCCTTTAATTTTAATTTTAATTTTAATTTTAAATTTTGGCAAAATCTTGAGAAAATTGTAGGTGAAGCCTCTAGGAATTGGCCCAATTCTTTCCCAATTAGAATTTATATCTTACTATTCCTCAAAATCCTAATAGAATTAGAATTCTACCATATTTTTATCTTCTTTTCCTAATTAGAATTTCAATTTGCCCCTTTAGAAATCTTGATAGAATTTGCCCTCCATTTTTCTATTTATTCTCTATTTGTTTTCTTTTCATTTTTTTCACTATATTTTCATCCTAATTGTTAATAATTATTTTTGCTTTCGTTATCAAATCAATCCATAATAAATTGATTCTCTATAGATTGTTGAATTCATCGTTAATAGCCTACGTAATTCCATCAAGTTTAGTAAATGCATCTCGATCTTAAGTGTATGACCCCAAATTTTGTAGAATTTCTATCAGATATTGATCTTTCAAATCAATTAGTCGATCTTTCGCGGTTCTTGACGAATCTTTTATTAATATCGTTGAATCTTGATAAATCTTAAAAAACAAACCCTAACTCGTGTACAAATGTCGTTTGAATGACCCGTTATAAATGCATCGGACCAGATTTGAACGTGAGGGACGTCGCTCGGAATCTCGGTGACAGATAATTGTTCTTTTACAAGCGAGTCGAGGCAAACCGTGCCTCAAAATAGGGACACACTGCCAGCCACAAGGACGTGTGAGCCACCCGTGTGGACCACATGACCGCTCACATAGTCATGTCCCCCTAAAACCCTGGGTTTTTCGATTCTCACACGGCCTACCACACGGTCATATCTCTTCTGCACCTTGATTTTTCAATTTCCACACGGTATCAGTCTGTCACACGACCTAGCCACATGGTCGTGTACCTCATCTACATGGTCTAAGGCTTTCCACGCGGTCTGATCACATGACCGTGTGTCCCCTATTTTCCAAATCTTACAGTTTTTCCCTATTTTTTGTGTAATAGCCTGAATTTTTAGTGGTGTCGGAATGGTGATTCGAGATCACTAAATCTGACAAACGAGTAGAAAATATTATAAATTTAGTAAGTATAAGTTAAATGTGAAGTTAGGAAAATTTTTGAAATAGTGAATAGTGTACTAGGAATAAATATTAAAATAATTAAAATAAAAAAAATGAGGTATCGAGACCTCGAAGATTTTAAACCGAGCCATAAATATTTTTAGAAATATTTATAGAGTGTCATTGAGTTGGTATTAAAGTTTCGTTAGAAAATTTTAACGTTTGGATAGTTAATTAACTAAAAAGGACTAAATTGGGAATAGTGTAAAATTTGTTAAATTGTGATTAAATAGCTTAAGTGACTAAAGTGGAGGGATTTAAAAGGCTATTAGACCCAAATTATATGGGCTGGACGGTTGGGTAAGAAAAATCAGCAGAATGTAAGGAGAAACAGGGGCAAAATTGGAAACTTAACAAATTAAACATTTAAAACAAAGACAAAAGTGAAAAATCTAGAGATCTCTTCACAATTTATCAGCAAAAACGCCATAGGAGGTCTGGAATAAGCTGGTTTTTCATATTTTTGAATCATGTAAGTTTAATTCTTGATTATTTCTTCTAATTTTTGTGATTTTGATACTTTTACAATTAGGTCCAACTAATTATTTCATTAGTTTTTGATTCCATGGCTGATTTTGAAAGTTACCATTGATTAGTGTTGGATTTTTATGATGAATAAACATGAAATTGAAGCTTTAATTTTGTTATATGATGATTTTATTAAGTAATTTTGATAGAAATTGATTTTAGGGACCTAATTGTGAAAAAGTTGGGAATTAAGGTTTGGTGTTGCGGTTTTGAGTATGAAAGGCTATGTAGTAGTCTAAAATAGTTGGAAAAGGGTGTTAATTGAGAAAAATTAGATCAATTGAGGGGTTAATTGAGTAGGGATCAAATTGTAAAAACTGTAAAGTTTGGGGTAAAAGTGTAACTTCGAAAATTAAAGGGCATAAATTGTGAAATGAATTAGAATTGAATTAAATGCTGATGAATGAATAAATTTGCATTTTAGATCGAGAACCTGAAACAAGTCGAGGAAAAGAAAAAGTAGCCGATTAGTCCCTAAACTTTTACAAATTCTGCAAATCGATCCAGGTAAGTTCATATGGCTGAAATTTAATGATTAAATGTTAATTTCATGAATTATACAATGTATGATGAAATGTATTTATTGTTGAAATGAGAATAAAATAAAAATGTGAAAATCGAATAAATGATCAAATTAAGTGGAACACCGGATTTGAGTACTTCTGATCAAGAAACAAAGTGATAAGTGGCTACACTTATCTGATCAAGAAACAAAGTGATAAGTGGTTACACTTATCTGATCAAGAAACAAAGTGATAAGTGGTTACACTTATCTGATCAAGAGACAAAGTGATAAGTGGCTACACTTATCTGATCAAGTGATAAAGTGATAAGTGGTAGCTTCAGCTACACTTATCTGATCAAGTGGCAAAGTGATAAGTGGTAGCCTAGCTACACTTATCTGATCAAGGACAAGTGATAAGAGGTCATATGTCAAAGCGAAAGTGAAGTACTCAATTTTCCGTAACCGTTCCTTAATTTTGATCAAGGATGGTAAGTGACAAATGTGCCCAAAGGAATTATGGTAAAAGAATAAGTAGTGGTGAGTTTATACCAAGGAACTCACCAAAGATTGTGGTTGACAGGTAAATTTAGTAATGATGTATATTGTATAAGTGTACAAGTGTTTGGTAAGATTTATGTTTTATGCCTATGAACTTACTAAGCTTTTCTATAAGCTTACATGTGTGTGTTTATTGTTTTTGTAGATTAACGTATTTATACATTCGGAGGATCGGATCTACATCAAGAATCACACTATCCAGATATACTCCGGTAGTTTATGTTAAGCAACTTTTTGGATTTATATGGCATGTATAGGGAATTGAAGTGAAAAGTAAATTTGAATGTTATGGTTGCGTTAGATATCGAAATATATACATGTTTTTAGTTTGAAATGGTTGATTGGTTGAACTTCATTAGTATTTAAATGAAGTAGATGAAATACTGGAATTGGTTGTGATTTGAAATTTGCAGGGAAGGTTAGACAATTATAAAGGGGTTATATTGAATTTTTTTTAAAAATTGCAATGGAGCAGTTCTTGGACAGCAGCATTGATGTAACTTTTAAAAATCACCAAAAATAGTGGAAATAGAATTAGAAGTTGAGTGAGATATGAAATTAAAGCTGAAAGAGTCTACTTTCATATAAAAGAAGTGGAGTAAGCAAAAGAATTATATACTTTTAGATATTTGAATTTTAGTGAAACAGGGCAAGAATGTTTTTGAAGTCCCCTGTTCTGACTTTAGAAATTCATTAAAAATTGTACAGAAGGAATTTTGAGTTATAATTTATATGTATAGACTCCTTAATGAGTCTATTTTCATTAGAAATAAGTTTAATCACCATATGAAGCCTTTAATAAGAGATAATTAAATTTTAGTGATGAGTGGTTAGGATAGTCGATTAGTGAAACAGGGGAGACTTAAACTAATAAACTGTACTAATTGGCTAAAGAAAAAATTCTGAAAAATTTATGATGAATAGATATATGAGTCTAGTTTTATGGAAAATTTACGGATCTAAATTTCGAGTTTTGTAGCTTGAATTATAATTATTTTAGTGACTGCTGTACAGGAGGACAGCTTTATTATGAATGATGAAATTAAATTTGAAAGTAAATTTTTATGCCCCGAACTTTTAAGTTAAGTCAAGTAACGCCTCATGCTCGACTCCGACCATGGTCTCGGGTAAGGGGTGTTACATTTTAGTGGTATCAGAGCCCGGTTTAGCCGGTCCTCGGAATATGTGTGAAGTGTAAAGTGTTTAGAAATACATGCCATATAAATCTGTGATAGTGTGATGTGTATGATCCGATCTAATCTTTGTTATTTTTATAGATACTCTCCGATTATAAAGATGTCAAATTTACCTGAACGTACTGATCAAGAAGAAGTTAACAGTAGAGCACAGAATTCTGAACAAAGAGCAAGCAGTGATGTTCCGATTTCCCAAATGCGAGAGCATGAATTAAAGAATATGATTTATGGGATTATGAATCAGTGGTATACTGAAATGAGGCAAGAAAGAAATCAGGCTGAACCACCTCCTCCCCCTACTGCTCCATCGATGGTACCCCCGGTTGCTCCTCCACCTTTTACAACGACTGAATCTAGTAAGCGTTCTCCATTGGAAAGGCTTAGAAAACTTGGAGCCGAAAAATTTCGGGGAAGGACTGATGATGATCCCGTCAAAGCTGAATATTGGTTACAGAGTTTGATAAGAATTTTTAAAGAAATGGCTTGCTCACCAGATGACTATTTGAGATGTGCTGTGTCTCTGTTGAAAGAAGAAGCTTATAGTTGGTGGGAGACGATCGAGGCTGTGGTTCCGGCAGAGAAAATTTCTTGGGAATTTTTCCAAAATGAATTTAAGAAGAAATATGTGGGCAGACGATATTTGGATAAAAAGAAAAGGGAATTCCTCGACCTACGACAGGGAAATAAATCAGTAGTTGAATATGAAAGAGAATTTGTCTACCTCAGCAAATATGCCCGAGACATTGTATCTACTGAAGAAGAAATGTGTATCCGGTTTGAAGAAGGGTTAAATGATGAAATTAGAATGATGATTGGGGGTAATGAAATACGAGAGTTCGTTGTTCTGTCAGACCGTGCTCAAAAGCTTGAAGAAGTATACAATAGAAAAATGCAGCGGGATCGAAAAAGTAAAGAGCCATTAAAAAGAGGTGCTTCTAAGTCATTTTCAGATTTTCCAGTGAAGAAATCTAGAGAAGAAATTAATCAAACTACATCAGTGTCGGGGAGATCGGGCAGAGATAGACCAAGACAATCTGATTTCAGGGTATTCGATAGACCTGTAGCAAGTGTGAGCAGTGTTCAGAATGCTTCACGACCTAAGTGTCAATATTGTGGAAGATATCATTTCGGAGAATGCAGGACTAAGATGGGGGCTTGTTATAAATGTGGGGCTACTGATCATCTTATTCGAGATTGTCCCCGGCTGCAAAAGATGAAGTGGAACAGAAAGAGATACAGAGAACCATTCCTCAAAGAAGTAGACGTTCGGGCCAGAGCAGTGCTACAGGGACTACCCGTTCGGGTACGAGGGAATCAGTTGGTCGATCAGAGAATAGAGCACCAGCACGTACCTACGCCATTCGAGCAAGGGAAGAAGCTACGGCTCCTGATGTAATTGCTGGTACTTTCTATCTTTATGATGTTATTGTTTATGCATTGATAGACCCTGGATCTACTCATTCATATATTTGCACTATGTTAGCATCTGAAAAGAATTTATTTGTTGAGTCCACTGAATTTGATATACAAGTTACAAATCCATTAGGTCATAGTGTGATGGTTAATTTGATATGTCGTAATTGTCCACTGAAAGTGAAAGGCTATGAATTCCCCGCTGATTTGATGTTGTTACCCTTTCGGGAATTTGACATTATTCTGGGGATGGACTGGTTAATGAGACATGATGCGGTGGTGAATTGTCGTGATAAGCAAATCAGTTTGAAATGTCAAACAGGAGATGTAATCTCAGTTGGGTCAGAAAACATGGGCGATACAGTCAGAATTATTTCAGCTCTCTCTGCTCAGAGATTATTACGCAAAGGCAATGAAGCATTCTTGGCTTATATCCTTGATACTCGGGGTTCTGATTTAAAGCTCGAACAAGTGCCAGTGGTGAATGAATTTCCTGATGTGTTCCCTGAAGAGTTACCCGGTCTACCACCTGATAGAGAAGTTGAATTTGTAATTGATGTGATCCCCGGAACAACTCCTATATCAATGACACCGTACAGAATGGCTCTAGCGGAATTAAAAGAGTTGAAGGCGCAGTTGCAGGAGTTATTAGATAAAGGGTTCATCAGACCGAATATGTCGCCCTGGGGTGCACCTGTCTTGTTTGTGAAAAAGAAGGACGGTTCTTTAAGACTGTGTATAGATTACAGGCAGTTGAATAAGGTAACGGTAAAGAATAAATATCCTTTGCCTCGTATTGATGATCTGTTTGATCAGTTGAAAGGTGCTGCAGTATTTTCCAAGATAGACCTTCGATCTGGGTATTATCAGTTGAAAGTTAAAGAGTGTGATGTGCCGAAAACTGCCTTCCGAACTCGATATGGTCATTATGAATTTTTGGTGATGCCATTTGGTTTAACCAATGCTCCTGCTGCTTTTATGGATTTGATGAATAGAATTTTTCAGTCATATTTGGATAGATTTGTGGTTGTGTTCATTGACGATATATTGATTTATTCAAAGACAGAGTCCGAACATGCACAACATCTAAGGATTGTATTACAGACTTTGCGGGAGAAACAGTTATATGCAAAATTCAGCAAATGTGAATTTTGGCTTCAGGAAGTTGCGTTTTTGGGTCATATTGTATCAGCTGATGGAATAAGAGTGGATCCAAGTAAGATAGCGGCAGTGGTAAATTGGAAAGTTCCAAAGAATGTTACTGAAGTACGGAGCTTTCTAGGATTGGCAGGTTATTATCGCCGATTTGTCAAAGATTTCTCAATGATTACCTTACCGTTGACTCGGTTACTACAAAAGAATGTTGAATTTATATGGTCAGACGAATGTCAGCAGAGTTTTGATCAGTTGAAAAAGATGTTGACAGAGGCTCCAGTGTTGACTCAACCAGAATCGGGCGTACCGTTTGTAGTATATAGTGATGCGTCTCTGAGTGGTTTGGGTTGTGTACTTATGCAGTCAGGAAAAGTGGTGGCATATGCTTCCCGACAACTGAAACCGCACGAGAAGAATTATCCTACACATGATTTGGAATTGGCAGCGATCGTGTTTGCTTTGAAGATATGGAGACACTACTTATATGGTGAGAAATGTTATGTGTATACTGATCATAAAAGCTTGAAGTATTTAATGACTCAGAAAGAGTTAAATTTGAGACAGAGACGATGGTTAGAGTTGCTGAAAGATTATGATCTTGTCATTGACTATCACCCAGGGAAAGCAAATGTCGTAGCAGATGCACTTAGTCGGAAATCATCATTATTTGCATTACGGGCATTGAGTGCTCATTTATCTATTAATGAGGATGGTTCTGTACTAGCGGAATTAAAAGCTAAACCTGTGTTCTTTCAACGGATTCGGGAATTACAAGATGAAGACCCAAAATTGATGCTAAAACGACAGATGGTTCAAAATGAGTTAAGCTTAGAATACTCCATTGATGAAAATGGTATGTTATATTATCGTAATAGAATATGTGTTCCAAATAATTTAGACTTGAAAAATGATATTTTATCAGAGGCTCACAGTAGTATGTGTTCTATTCACCCGGGGAGTACAAAAATGTATTGTGATTTGAAGAAAATGTATTGGTGGCCTGGAATGAAACGAGAAATCTGTGAATATGTAGCAAGATGTTTGATTTGTCAACAGGTGAAAGCTGAGCATCAAGTGCCGACAGGGTTGTTACAGCCCATTATGATTCCAGAGTGGAAATGGGAACATGTCACGATGGATTTTGTATCTGGATTACCAGTAACTCCGAAGAAGAAAGATTCGATATGGGTGATTGTTGATCGGTTAACTAAGTCGGCACATTTTATTCCAGTCAGAACAGATTATCAGCTTGAAAAGTTAGCGGAGTTATATGTGTCTGAGATAGTGAGGTTACATGGGGTACCGATATCTATTATTTCGGATCGAGATCCGAGATTTACCTCGAGATTTTGGAGTAAATTACAGGAGGCTCTGGGCACCAAATTAAATTTCAGCACAGCTTTTCATCCCCAGACAGATGGGCAGTCAGAGCGAGTGATTCAGATTTTAGAAGATATGTTAAGGTGTTGTATACTTGAGTTCGGCGGCAGCTGGGAAAGGTATTTACCTTTAGCCGAATTTGCTTATAATAATAGTTATCAAACTAGTATTAAAATGGCACCGTTTGAAGCTCTGTATGGAAGAAAGTGTAGAACTCCATTATATTGGACTGAATTAAGTGAATCGAAACTGGTGGGAGTGGATTTGATTCGGGAAACTGAAGAAAAAGTTCGTATTATTCGAGATTGTTTAAAAGCTGCCTCCGATCGGCAAAAATCATATGCAGATTTGAAGAGAAGGGATATAGAGTTTAGTGTGGGTGATCGTGTATTTTTGAAAGTGTCACCGTGGAAGAAAGTTTTGCGGTTCGGCAGAAAGGGAAAACTCAGCCCACGATTTATCGGGCCGTATGAAATCATTGAAAGAATCGGTCCGGTAGCTTATAGATTGGCTTTGCCCCGGGAACTTGAAAATATTCATAATGTGTTTCATGTGTCTATGTTGAGACGGTATAGATCAGATCCATCACATGTAATTCCTCATACGGAAATAGAGCTCCAACCTGACATGACTTATTCAGAGGAACCGGTGAAAATTTTAGCTCGGGAGGTTAAAGAGTTGAGGAATAAACGTGTACCACTAGTTAAGGTGTTATGGAATCGACATGGATCTGAGGAGGCAACCTGGGAAACGGAGGAATTGATGAGATTTCAGTATCCGAATTTATTTCCAGGTACGAAATTTCGGGGACGAAATTTCCTAAAATGGGGGGGAGAGTTGTAATAGCCTGAATTTTTAGTGGTGTCGGAATGGTGATTCGAGATCACTAAATCTGACAAACGAGTAGAAAATATTATAAATTTAGTAAGTATAAGTTAAATGTGAAGTTAGGAAAATTTTGAAATAGTGAATAGTGTACTAGGAATAAATATTAAAATAATTAAAATAAAAAAAACGAGGTATCGAGACCTTGAAGATTTTAAACCGAGCCATAAATATTTTTAGAAATATTTATAGAGTGTCATTGAGTTGGTATTAAAGTTTCGTTAGAAAATTTTAACGTTTGGATAGTTAATTAACTAAAAAGGACTAAATTGGGAATAGTGTAAAATTTGTTAAATTGTGATTAAATAGCTTAAGTGACTAAAGTGGAGGGATTTAAAAGGCTATTAGACCCAAATTATATGGGCTGGACGGTTGGGTAAGAAAAATCAGCAGAATGTAAGGAGAAACAGGGGCAAAATTGGAAACTTAACAAATTAAACATTTAAAACAAAGACAAAAGTGAAAAATCTAGAGATCTCTTCACAATTTATCAGCAAAAACGCCATAGGAGGTCTGGAATAAGCTGGTTTTTCATATTTTTGAATCATGTAAGTTTAATTCTTGATTATTTCTTCTAATTTTTGTGATTTTGATACTTTTACAATTAGGTCCAACTAATTATTTCATTAGTTTTTGATTCCATGGCTGATTTTGAAAGTTACCATTGATTAGTGTTGGATTTTTATGATGAATAAACATGAAATTGAAGCTTTAATTTTGTTATATGATGATTTTATTAAGTAATTTTGATAGAAATTGATTTTAGGGACCTAATTGTGAAAAAGTTGGGAATTAAGGTTTGGTGTTGCGGTTTTGAGTATGAAAGGCTATGTAGTAGTCTAAAATAGTTGGAAAAGGGTGTTAATTGAGAAAAATTAGATCAATTGAGGGGTTAATTGAGTAGGGATCAAATTGTAAAAACTGTAAAGTTTGGGGTAAAAGTGTAACTTCGAAAATTAAAGGGCATAAATTGTGAAATGAATTAGAATTGAATTAAATGCTGATGAATGAATAAATTTGCATTTTAGATCGAGAACCTGAAACAAGTCGAGGAAAAGAAAAAGTAGCCGATTAGTCCCTGAACTTTTACAAATTCTGCAAATCGATCCAGGTAAGTTCATATGGCTGAAATTTAATGATTAAATGTTAATTTCATGAATTATACAATGTATGATGAAATGTATTTATTGTTGAAATGAGAATAAAATAAAAATGTGAAAATCGAATAAATGATCAAATTAAGTGGAACACCGGATTTGAGTACTTCTGATCAAGAAACAAAGTGATAAGTGGCTACACTTATCTGATCAAGAAACAAAGTGATAAGTGGTTACACTTATCTGATCAAGAAACAAAGTGATAAGTGGTTACACTTATCTGATCAAGAGACAAAGTGATAAGTGGCTACACTTATCTGATCAAGTGATAAAGTGATAAGTGGTAGCTTCAGCTACACTTATCTGATCAAGTGGCAAAGTGATAAGTGGTAGCCTAGCTACACTTATCTGATCAAGGACAAGTGATAAGAGGTCATATGTCAAAGCGAAAGTGAAGTACTCAATTTTCCGTAACCGTTCCTTAATTTTGATCAAGGATGGTAAGTGACAAATGTGCCCAAAGGAATTATGGTAAAAGAATAAGTAGTGGTGAGTTTATACCAAGGAACTCACCAAAGATTGTGGTTGACAGGTAAATTTAGTAATGATGTATATTGTATAAGTGTACAAGTGTTTGGTAAGATTTATGTTTTATGCCTATGAACTTACTAAGCTTTTCTATAAGCTTACATGTGTGTGTTTATTGTTTTTGTAGATTAACGTATTTATACATTCGGAGGATCGGATCTACATCAAGAATCACACTATCCAGATATACTCCGGTAGTTTATGTTAAGCAACTTTTTGGATTTATATGGCATGTATAGGGAATTGAAGTGAAAAGTAAATTTGAATGTTATGGTTGCGTTAGATATCGAAATATATACATGTTTTTAGTTTGAAATGGTTGATTGGTTGAACTTCATTAGTATTTAAATGAAGTAGATGAAATACTGGAATTGGTTGTGATTTGAAATTTGCAGGGAAGGTTAGACAATTATAAAGGGGTTATATTGAATTTTTTTTAAAAATTGCAATGGAGCAGTTCTAGGACAGCAGCATTGATGTAACTTTTAAAAATCACCAAAAATAGTGGAAATAGAATTAGAAGTTGAGTGAGATATGAAATTAAAGCTGAAAGAGTCTACTTTCATATAAAAGAAGTGGAGTAAGCAAAAGAATTATATACTTTTAGATATTTGAATTTTAGTGAAACAGGGCAAGAATGTTTTTGAAGTCCCCTGTTCTGACTTTAGAAATTCATTAAAAATTGTACAGAAGGAATTTTGAGTTATAATTTATATGTATAGACTCCTTAATGAGTCTATTTTCATTAGAAATAAGTTTAATCACCATATGAAGCCTTTAATAAGAGATAATTAAATTTTAGTGATGAGTGGTTAGGATAGTCGATTAGTGAAACAGGGGAGACTTAAACTAATAAACTGTACTAATTGGCTAAAGAAAAAATTCTGAAAAATTTATGATGAATAGATATATGAGTCTAGTTTTATGGAAAATTTACGGATCTAAATTTCGAGTTTTGTAGCTTGAATTATAATTATTTTAGTGACTGCTGTACAGGAGGACAGCTTTATTATGAATGATGAAATTAAATTTGAAAGTAAATTTTTATGCCCCGAACTTTTAAGTTAAGTCAAGTAACGCCTCATGCTCGACTCCGACCATGGTCTCTAATG